>NC_041392.1:288188118-288243493 GCF_002162155.2 Triticum dicoccoides | reverse complement strand
CTCGGCCGGCAGGCCTCTTCCCTCAACGGCGGCACACCTCCTCCCCCATCGCCGGTGTTCCTTTCCCATGGATGGCACGCCTCCTCTCTCATGTCGGCGGACCTTCTTCCACACGGCCAACGGGCATACCCCCCATGGCCAGTGAGGCTCCTCCCCCATGGACGATCCATTCTATCCGCGCGCCGTCCTCCTCCTGACTGCGTCCCATCGAGCGTCGCCCTGCATCTGCCACCGCCGCACCTCCACCCCCTTGGTTGCTGGCGCGGATCTGACCTATGTGTGCTTCGGTGAGATCCTTCCATTGACGCGATGCCCCTTCCCTCTCACCGCTGCGCCGATGCCGCCCCTGTCCCGGACGGCCATGGCGCTCAACTCGAACCATGCCGCTCCTCTTCAACATTAGGCATTTCCCCTCCCTCTCTTCACCGAACTCTCTCTCCAGGAGGGCTTGAACTTCTTTGAATTTGAACGAAAATTTCTTGCAAAGATTGTTTCTGTATGTATGGTTTCTGAAAAATGCACTTGGAGCACGCTTTTTATATATGTGATGGATGAAATTAGTTTGAGCGTTGTTGAACTGCACTTTGTTGACAAAAAATGTGAAAATGCAGGTCTGTTCCCCCTTTTATTTATATATATGATGATATAAATTGATATTGCAAATGTTTCTTTGCTCAGAAGCATTAGTTGAGACACTGGATGCTGATGTGCCTGACAAATTAGGCTTTGATGTTTTCCTGCTTCTGCATTAGAGCTCCTCCTTCCTGCTCTGCTCCGGTCATGAGTGCAGCTGCCACTGTGCCATCCTCCACCACCGACCGCTCGCGCCACCGTGTACCACCGCCAGCATCCCCCTGGCCCTCGGCCGCTTCCCCTACATCGCTGGTCTCTGCTGATGCTGCCGTTACCTCCACAAAAATGGTACTTTATTCATGATGGAGTTCAACAAAAAGGACCTGGAGTGCAGCAATTCTTCAGTGTCTTACTGCATTACCAATTCATGCTGGTTTTTGGTGCTTACTGTTCACAAAGAGGATACCAACTTGTTTTGGTTTGAAGTGTTCCCAAATAGAAGAAACTAGTTTCTAATGGGAATAGTTGTGGCCTGTGGTGGTTTTGTTACACCTGAACGTCTAGCTATTAATTTACTGAACTTTTGATAGTTTTATTAGTATCTTCTGCATATGGGGTGTGTGCCCGTGTATTTTGTATGTTTCAATTGGCATCACATTAGAGTTTCTCTTAATTGACCAAAATGGAGAGAGAGAAGTTCATCCTAGCAGCTCATGATTCAGAAAATTATATATGTTTCATCCTGGCATCCTTATTTTGTATGTTTCATTTGGTATTACACTATGGTTCAATGTGTATTAAAAAAAGAAGACTCCCATGTTAGTGTATATAATTTTGTATTGGTCTTCGTAATCGATGCAACTCATGATTCAAAAAATGAAAAACATGAGAGGAAGAGAGTATTAGAACATATGTACCTTTGAATCGAATAATGCATTGGTTGTTTGAACCTAATGGATATGAATAAAGCTATAGCCTACTTTATTTGGCGCTTATGTAATTCTTGAACATATGTACCTTTGAATCGAATAATGCATTGATTGTTTGAACCTAATGGATATGAATAAAGCTATAGCCTACTTTCAAGTTCAAATTAGGTACAATTTTTAATAGCAGCAATTAAATTACGGTGAAATTATGGTCTGCAGGTCATTACGGTGCACATGGTCTATAAAGCATAGCGTGTGCGATATACATCATAATCCGACACGGTTCACAGAGAGGAAACATGTGTAAGAGCATCTCCAGCCGCGCCCCCAACAAGGCCCCCAGGCGACTTTTCGGCTGCCGGCACCAAAAAATCGGACCAGTCGTGCCCCCAAGGGCCTAATTTTCACTGGCTCGGGCCTAAATTGGCGCCGGCGGACCCAACCCAAACCTGGCACGCTGGGGGCGCCGGCCGAATCGTTTTTGGCGCGAAAGAGCTGCGGGCCCTCCTTGCCAGCGACTCGGCTCGCTTCTCGCCGCTTCGTCGTCCTCATCGCCTCGTTTCCCGCGGCGAATCAATGCCAAAGCTGCCGCGCCGGTCGTCCTCTGCTATTGATGCCTCACGGGCGGCGCAGTGAAGGCGTGACGACGCGCATCCCCGCGCATGCCACGCGTAGACGAGGCGGCCACGCGTAGACGAGGTGGCCACGCATTCTTGCGCCGCCTCCGCCTATATAAGCCGACCGCAGTGCGCCGGTGGCACGCACAGAGTCTCCACCGCCGATGCGCCCTCTCTCCCCTTCCTCCCTCTCCCCTCGCCGTCCCAGATCAAAGAAATGGCCGAACAATTCCCAGGCGACGGTGCGGCGGCGAACAGCTTCGGCCGCCGCCACCTTCACGAGGACGAAGCTCGACTCCTATTCGAGGCCGAGTACCCGGTCCCGCCGGACATGTAGGTGCCCGGGGCGTGGAGAATCAGCGCCGGCGGGGTCCCCGTGCCACCACCGCCCACCGGGGCGGCGCGTCGTGCGGAGATCGCGTGTATCCGCACCTCTCTTCCGCGGGCGGAGAGGGAGGGGTCGCTCTACGTCCCCGACAGCCCGCTCTGGGAGCCGTACTTCCGCCGCCGCCACGCCGAGCAGCTCAAGGCGACCAACGATGTCGTGCCCTCCGGCAGGCTCAACTCCGAGGGGCAGCGCCGATGGTGGGGCGTGCCTGGCCGCACGCTGGAGGCCGTCCTTGAGTACATCGAGGGCGGCAACACGCCGAGGCTGGAGTACCCCCCCCGTCCTTCTCTCGCCGCCATGGGAGCTCACGGACACCGAGGCACATGGACCCCGGGGCATCCTCCTCCTTGTCCGGTCGGTCGACCGGCTCTCCCTGCCTCCGCCCCATCAAGCCGGAGCCCCAGGACAAGCCCGTCAAGCCGGAGCCCCAGGACACGCCTGTCAGCCGGCGCACCCGCAGCTCCAGTATCCGCATCGCCGACTCCACCCCCGCTTCCGGGCGCCTCGTCCTCGTCGCGCCCAAGCCGGAGCCCAGTCTCCCCCGGAGTACGAGGAGATAGCCCGGCACGGCTTCTCTGACGCGGATGCCCTGCGGTGGGCGGGCGACGACTACCTTCGGACGGAGATGACCCGACAGACCCGGGCCCTGGAGGAGATCGCCGCCCGCAAGCGTGGGCGCGTGGACGAGCACGACATCGTGATCCTCGAAAGTGGCGACGACGACGACGCTGCCGGACCGTCCAACCCGCCACGCCAACCGGGGAGGGTTGCAGCAGGGACGGCGGCCACGACGGAGGCGGCGGCCACGACGAGGATGACGACGACGACGACGGCGGCGGCGGCGACTACACGCGGTTCTACAGCCTCCTCGGCATGTAGAACTGCAAGGGCGGCGGCCGGCGAGGAGCGGCGAGGCGAGCGAGACGGCGGGTGGGCCTAGTAGTGTGTTTTTTTCTTTTTGTAAAATACTTTAAATATGTATGAGCGGGCGTGTTTGCACCGTGTTTGGTTGAATTTGGTTTGAAGTCACCGAAATATGCATGAACTCGCCGTGTTTGTGCCGTTCAAAAAAAATCCCATGGGCGCTGCGACTGGGTGGCATCACGCCCCAGCGCGCGTTTTGCGCCGGTGCGCCCCCAGGGGGTGATTTTTAGCGCCTCGTGGGGGGCCAACGGCTGGAGATACTCTAACAATGCACATAGTTGCTGTTTGCAAAGCGTGTGTGATGTCATACACTATCACAAACTATGCGGGAAAACTAAATATGTGTGATTGTCTACCTATCGTACATGGTTTACAATCATGAACTGTTTGTGATGTGCCAGGCATCATAAACGTAGAGCCAGTTTGGTATGTGCCTGGAAAACTCCCGTACCTGGAATGGTCCTGGTTTTAGGTAAAACCATAGAACTTTGACTACGATGGCAACACGAGCACAAACGAGTAGCAACGATGAAGCATTTGGGATATTTGAGATATCAGAAACGGTTTTATAGGGACAACTGTATGCATCAAGGCTCCCTATCCCCGACGGTTTTTTGGTCGTGTGGGAAGGACCCCCCTATCACAGTCACTCACTAGGCGACGGTTCAGAATGCCGTCGCTGAAAGGGGTTAAAATCCATTTGTATAACACCTCGCTATACCAGTGATTAGCCCCCAGGTTAACTTGGATTTATCCATGTTAAACTTCACGCTTGAATTAACTCCGAGTCATCTTCTATGAGCCAGAATTCCCTTTTGTCCCTTCAGCTTATTTCTTGGTCGGGTTACGGGATACTGCCGGCTCGTGACATTTTCACACTTAACATTTCTTACTTCTTCATGCCGTGACATCACCTTCCTGAATTCACAGAGTTTGGACATGACGTAATAGCAAATCTTTTGAGTATATCTGTCAGGCCCAAAAATCGAGGCGCCCTTTCGCCCAAAATTTACTAAGCCGCCTCTGTTTTCGCACTTGCCATTCCGTATTCTTACCATCTTATAAATACACGTGAGGGGGCCCGGGGTTTGTTTTTATTGGGGAATGTTGCATGGAAAACAAAAAATTTCTATGCACGCAAGATCTATCCATGGATATGTATAGCTAAGAGAGGGGGAGAGCATCTACATACCCTTGTAGATTGCTAAGCAGAAGCGTTTATCAACTCGGTTGATGTAGTCATACACCTTCACGATCTGTCCCGACCAAGTACCGAATGTACGGCACCTCCGCGTTTATCACACGTTCAGCTCGATGACATCCTCACTTTTTGATCTAGCAAGAGGGGCGAAGTAGTAGATGAGTTCCGGCAGCACGACGGCGTGGTCATGCTGGTGGTGAAGAACAATCTCCGCAAGGCTTCTCCAAGCACAATGGAAACTATGACAGAGGATAAACTAGAGGGGACGGGGTTTCTGGCACACGGCTTGGTGAATCTTGATGTGTTCTGGGTGCTAGCCCTACCCCTATATATATGTTGAGCCTTGCGGTCGTTTCTTGGGGAGAGGGCCTCCCAAAGTCCTTTTGGAATGCAAATAAGAGTCCTTCTCAGACTCCAGAGCCAAACGCCACGGTTCCTGGCGTTTACGTAAACGCCGCAGACTATGGCGCCTGACCCATGGAGGTAGATGCCAGGAACCTTGGCGTCTAGCCCCTGCCCATCTAGAATCTTTGTAATAGCTTCAATAAATCCCCGTTGACAAACTAGTTCCTCCATCTATCTGTAACACCCATGATGCGGCTATATCTCACACGTGTCGAGGCACGACTTAGAGGCATAACCGCATGGTGGTTTAGTCACAAGTGGGGTAATCTTCACACAATCCCATGTACTGAATAAGAAAGGGATAAATAGTTGGCTTACAATCGCCACTTCATACAAATAACAAGTTAAACATACATCATCCAGAGTACAATCAAAGGTCCGACTACGGAACCAAAATAAAGGAAGACAACCCCAAATGCTAGATCCCCGATCGTCCCAACTGGTTTCCACTACTGATCATCAGGAAACAAAACGTAGTAACAACCCAGATCCTCGTCGAACTCCCACTTGAGTTCGGTAGCATCACCTGCACTAGTTTCATCGGCACCTGCAACTGTTTGGAAGTATCCGTGAGTCACAAGGACTCATCAATCTCACACCCGCGAGATCAAGACTATTTAAGCTTATGGGTTGGATAGGGTAGTGAGGTGGAGCTGCAGCAAGCGCTAAGCAAAATATGGTGGCTAACATATGCAAATGAGAGTAAGATGAGAGGCTACGCAATGGTCAAAAAACTATAAGTGATCAAGAAGTGATCCTGAAGCTACTTATGTCCAAACATAACACAAGGCCGTGTTCACTTTCCGGACTCCGCCGAAAAGAGACCATCATGGCTACACACACGGTTGATTCATTTTAATTAAGTCAAGTGTCAAGTTCTCTACAACCCGATATTAACAAATTCCCATCTGCCACATAACCGCGGGCATGGCTCTCGAAAGTTTATACCCTGCAGGGGTGTCCCAAGTTATCCCATCACAAGCTCTCACGGTCAACGAAGGATATTCCTTCTCCCGGAAAGACCCGATCAGTCTCGGAATCCCGGTAACAAGACATTTCGACAATGGTAAAACAAGACCAGCAAGACCACTCGACTATGCCGACAAATCCTGATAGGAGCTGCACATATCTCATTCTCAGGGCACACCAGATGAGCACTCAGTACAACTAAAACCAGCCCTCAAGTTTCCCCGCGGTGGCCCTGCAAAGGACTCCAGTTTGGACCAACACTCAGAGGAGAACTGGCCCGAGGGGGGGGGGGTTAAAATAAAGATGACCCTTGAGTCTGCAGAACCCAATGGAAAGATATAGGTGGTAGGTAGGCAAATGGTAAAACCAAGGTTGGGCCTTGCTAGAGGAGTTTTATTCAAAACAAACCATCAAGGGGGTCCCATAACCCCAACCGCGCAAGGAACGCAAAATCAAGGAACATAACACCGGTATGACGGAAACTAAGGCAAAAAGAGTGGAACAAAACACCAGGCATAAGGTCGAGCCTTCCACCCTTTACCAAGTATATACATGCATTAAATTAAATAAGAGATAATGTGATATTCCAACATATCCATGTTCCAACATGGAACAAACTTCAACTTCACCTACAACTAGCAACACTATAAGAGGGACTGAACAAAAGCAGTAACATAGCCAAACAACGGTTTGCTAGGAAGGTGGGTTAGAGGCTTGACATGGCAATATGGGAGGCATGATATAACAAGTGGTAGGTAGCGCGACATAGCGATAGAATGAACAACTAGCAAAGCAAAGATAGAAGTGATATCGAGGGTATGGTCATCTTGCTTGCAATGTTCTTAGAGTTGTCGAAAGATTGATCCTCGTTAGCATACTCAATAGGTTCCTCGTTCACATACTCGTCTCCCGGCTCTACCCAAAGCAAGAACACAAGTAATGGAAGACAATCAATCACGATGCAATGCACAAGCAACTTGATGCAATACTTGGCATGATATGCAAGATATGATATGCAATGCATATGCGTGCTCCGGAAGGGAAAGAAATATCAAGGTATCAACTTGGCAAACTAAGTATGCCGCTGGAAAGATGAGGTGATTTCGGTCGAAATCGATATAAGGATCACCAAAAACGGATGCATGGTTTGCAAATGGCAAGCAAAACAAGAATGGTGCAAATATGTGATTAACAACATGATAGCACTTACTCCCTGCGTTCCAAATTACTCGTCGCAGAAATGGATGTATCTAGAAATAAAATACATCTAGATACATCTATACCCGCGACAAGTAATTCGGAACGGAGGGAGTAGAATGCAACAAGAAACTAAGCTACTGCACTCCAACATAGCAACAAGGCAGATGGCAGTGATGTACAAGAGATGCTTGACAAAACATGAACACTAAGCTACGGCTAAATCACTCAAGAATAGGTTCAAACAAGCATGTCAAAAATGCAAAAGATAACAACTTCATAGACTTAGTGAAAATACTAACATGTCCAAAACAACATCAGGAAGCAATGTTTAGAGCAAGCAAACAACATGCTACAGGAAGATATCATGGCAAGCAAAGGCATGGCATGCTTCTAATAAATTCATAGAACAAAAGTCCCTTACTGAACATGAGCCAAAAAGGCACAGAAGATATGATGGCACCCATGTAAACATAGCAAGTTATATTAACAATTTCAGACAGTGAAATTCAGGACATGGCAGAAACAGATTCATGATAGCAACTTTGCGAGATCATGCCACTCACCACAAAGAATTACATGACAACACAAGCATACCAAAAGCAAGAAGTCATTTTCATGAAGCTAAACATGGCAAGAGCAAGTTCATAGGATGTATGGATCACTAGGAAAACACATGGCAATATTGATTATCATGTTAACAATCTGCCAGGAACATTATCTAGCAAAAGTAGAGCAAGAAATGACATGCTAGAACACTCCATAATTGCAACCAGAGGCATGAACGGATAGAGCATAACCACATGTTCAAAACATCCTTACTGAAGTATCTCAAAATAAGCATGGATCTCATGGTAGCAACAAGTTTACATAGCATCAAAATAACAACAGGAAAAGACTTGGCAAAAACACTAAGTGCCTGAAATCAGCAACATCATGGAACCTACTCTCCATGCTTGTGCTAGTCACCACATAGATAAAAGAATACAAGACTTTCACCCCTGTAAATATGGAATGAAGGATCTCAAAACATATGTAGACCTCATGCTCATAGGATGCACACACCAAATGCAACAAAAATGACAAATCACCATGTTTTGTTAAGAACCAACAGTTAACATTTTATAGCACTCCTACAACCATGATAATGGCATCAATATGTAAATTAACATGCATTCAAATGCTACTAACATGAAGAGCTTAACGGGATGAACATTTCTACATACCACATGCATGAACCGGAGCTATGAGCACCAAGATGTGGCATGATGAAGTAGGCATGAAAATTACAGGGGAACTGGGGACTTAGTGAAATTTCACCTCGCCTAGATCCAGATCTAGTGTTTCGTGGATTTGGAGGTTCGCCGGTGGATTCGTCAGATTCTCACCGGAGATGAAGACGGGAGGCGGCCGGAGGTGAGGAGAAGCCGCCGGAGGTCGGGGAGGTAGCGTATCTGGCCGGAGGACGGGGAGCGGCGTCGCGGGACGCTGAAATCGGGCGCGGGGTCGACGTGGTGGCGGCGACCGGCGGTGGAGCTGTGTGAGGGGCGGCGGAGGCGGCCGACGACGAAGGCACGGGCGGCGGGGAGGCAACGCGCTGACCGGGCGGTGCGCTTGGGCGATGGGCCCGCGGGGGCCGGCGGCGGGCCGAGCGGGCTGGCAGCGCTGGGCGGCAGCGGAAGGACGCGTTGCGTGCCCCGATTGGCCGCGGGCGATGGAGGATTCCTGTCCGGTGGGATCCAGACACGTCTGGTGGCAGCGTGGAAGACTTCTAGGCTTTCATCTGCGTGAATTTCGGAGGGGGGGTGCACATATTTATAGGTAGAGGGAGCTAGGAGTGTCCAAATGAGGTGCGGTTTTTGCCCACACAATTGTGATCCAATGATGGAGAACATGGAGATGCTTCATATGGGATATTGGGCTGTTTTGGAGGGGTGTTGGGCTGCAACACAAAAGAGGCTTTTGCGGTTACCCGGTTAACCGTTTGGGCATCAAACGACCTCCAAATGGAACAAAATTTGACAGGCGGTCTACCGGTGATGTACCAAGGCCACTTGACAAATCTCGGCCCATTCCGATACTGTTTTTCTCTCACTCACGAAAAGAGACAAGAGGGGTGTGCCGGGTGCATGTGGGAGTGTCGGATTGCGAAACGGACAACGGGGAAAATGCTCGAATGCATGAGACGAACACGAATGCAAATGCAATGCACATGATGACATGATATGAAATGCATGACATGAATAAAATGCAAAACAAAAGACAAAACCCAACTATGAAGGGAATCTCATAACATAAGACCGAAAATGGCAAGAGTCAGAGTTACAAATATGGCAAGTTACATCCGGGGTGTTACAACACTCCACCACTACAAGAGGATCTCGTCCCGAGATCTAGGACTAAAAGAACTCCGGATATTCGGAATGGAGGTGGTCCTCATGTTCCCAGGTGGATTCTCGGCCGGAATGGTGTGACCACTTCACTTTCAGGAATTTGATTGACTTGTTGCGAGTATTGCGCTCGGTTTCTTCAAGAATAGCAACGGTATGCTCATGATAAGACAAATCTTCTTGGAGATCAGTCTGTTCAAAGTTGATAGTGTGCTCAGGAGTCTTGATGCACTTGCGAAGCTGTGACACGTGAAACACATCATGCACATTTGCGAAGTTGGATGGAATCTCAAGTTGATAGGCAAGGTCACCTCTTTTTCCAATGATCCTGAAAGGACCCACATATCTCGGCGCAAGCTTCCCTTTGATACCGAAGCGACGAGTGCCTTTCATTGGAGAGATGCGGAGGTAGACACGGTCTCCGATCTCGAAAGCCAAGTCATAGTGCTTGCTATCATAGTAACTCTTCTGGCGCGATTGCGTGGCTTTGAGATTTTCACGGGTGACTTTACACATTTCTTCAGCTTCTGTGATCAAGTTGTTGCCAAAGAAGTTGGTGTTCATGAGTCTCTGACTAATTGAGAGGAGTTGACACTTTCTACCATAGAGAATTTCGAGTGGGGCCTTGCCCGAACTCGCTTGGAAGCTGTTGTTGTAGGAGAACTCGGCATATGGAAGACAATCTTCCCACTTCATACCGAAGGAAATGACACAAGCCGTGAGCATATCTTTAAGGATTTGATTTACTCGCTCGACTTGGCCACTAGTTTGAGGATGGAAAGCTGTGCTGAAGCAAATGTTGGTGCCCATGGCCTTCTGGAAAGAGTCCCAAAACTTAGAAGTGAAAATGCTCCCGCTGTCTGAAGAGATCAATTGCAGAATACCGTATAAGGAGACAATCCTGGAGGTGTATAGCTCTGCCAACTGAGCTGCGGTGATAGATTCTTTGATTGGAAGGAAATGAGCCACTTTTGTAAGCTTGTCGCTGACAACGAAGATAGCATCATTTTCACGCTTGGACTTAGGGAAACCAGTAACGAAGTACATTTCAATATGGTCAAACTTCCATTCTGGAATAGCAAGAGGTTGGAGGAGACCAGCTGGTCGTTGGTGTTCTGCTTTCACCCTTTGGTAGACATAACATTTATTCACGAATTGAGAAAATCTACCGCTTCATTCGAGTCCACCAATACGACTGCTTGAGGTCATGGTACATCTTCGTACTTCTAGGATGAATGGAAAGAAGAGAATTGTGCGCCTCGTTCATTATGACCTTCCTTAGACCACCTTTAGGAACCACAATCCGGTCCTCGAAGAATAGAGTGTCTTTGTCATCAATGCGATAGCACTTGTATTTGGATAGACCCTTGGCAATCCCAGGTTTCACCTTCTTCACCATGGTATCCAGGAGTTGTGCCTCACGAATTTGATCCTCCAAAGTAGGAGAGACTTGAAGGTTGGCAATAAAGCCTTGAGGAACAACTTGCAGATTCAGTTTGCGGAAAGCTTCACAAAGGTCCGGTTGGAAGGGATTGAGAATTAAGCTGTTGCAATAAGCCTTCCTTCTCAAAGCATCTGCAATGACATGGGCCTTGCCCAGAGTATATTCAATACTCGGATTGTATTCTTGAATCATTTCGACCCAACGAGTCTGCCTGAGGTTGAGGTTGGGTTGAGTTAAGATGTACTTGAGGCTCTTGTGATATGTGTATATGTCCATTTTCCTTCCCAACAAGAGATGTCTCCATGTTATTAATGCATGGACAACTGCCGCCAACTCAAGATCATGAGTGGGGTAGTTCCTTCGTTGGGCTTCAACTGGCGAGAGGTATAGGCCACCACTTTCTTCTCTTGCATTAACACAGCACCGAGACCTTGCAAGGAAGCATCACAGAAAACTTCGAATGGCTTGGATTCATCAGGAGGAGTCAAGACAGGAACTATGACTAACTTCTCTTTGAGGTTGTTGAAAGAAATGTCACACTCAGGTGTCCAGACATACTTGACATGCTCCTGAAGGAGGTTGGAAAGAGGCTTTGCAATCTTTGAGAAATTCTCAACGAATCTTCGACAATAGCTTGCAAGTCCAAAAAAACTACGGAGTTGCTTGACATTCTGAGGAGGTTCCCAATTCACAATTGCAGACACCTTCTCGGGATTAACAACGATGCCTTAGGCAGAGATGATATGACCAAGCTAAAGAACTTCATCAAGCCAGAACTCACACTTGGAAAACGTCGCATAGAATTGATGCTCTCTGAGCTTGTCGAGCACCAACCTCAAATGCTTGGCATGATCCTTCTTATTCTTGGAGAAGACCAAGATATCGTCGAGATACACCAAAACGAAATCATTTGTGTAAGGGTTGAAGATGAAGTTCATCATGTGAGAGAACGTTGGAGGAGCATTGACAAGGCCGAAAGACATGACAGTATATTCATAAGAACCATAGCTTGTTCTGAATGCTGTCTTGGGGATATCTTGCTCACGAATGCGAATCTGATGATAACCCATATGGAGGTCAAGCTTGGAGAATACTTTGGCACCTTTTAGTTGCCCAAATAGCTCTGATGTTAGGAAGTGGAAACTTGTTCTTTATGGTCTTCTTTTTCAATGGACGGTAGTCGATGCAGAGTTGGCCCGTTCCATCCTTCTTCTGGGCAAAAAGAACACCACAACCCCATGAAGATGAACTTGGTCTGATCAGATCCAGATGCTCTTGTTCATCGAGCTGTTTCTTCAATTCCTTCAACTCCTCTGGTCCAAGCTTGTAAGGACGCTTGCAAACGGGTTCCATGCCAGGATCAAGATTGATAACAAATTTAACTGGCCGGTGAGGAGGCATTCCCGAAAGCTCTTCTGGAAAGACGTCTTGGTATTCGCAAACGACTGGAATCTGAAGATGGCATTAAACTCGCCCTTCTCATTGAGAGAAAACAGTCGAATGGTTTCGTCACGAGCAGCATAGATGATCACATCCTCAGAAGAATGTGTCAATTGAATCTCCCTGGCAGCATAATCAAGCTGAGCCTTGTGCTTAGAAAGCCAGTCCATCCCGAGAATTAGATCAATATCCGAGTCACCAAGAACAATTGGAGAAGACAGAAATTTATTGTTGCCCAACTGGACAGAGACATCGGGAGCAACCAAACTAGAAGTCATAAGCTTTCCCGGCGAAACAACTTGCATAACTTCGGACAAAATCTCTGTTTCAACATTGTGCTCCGATGCAAATGGGTATGACATGAAAGAATGTGATGCACCATTATAAAATAAGACTTTAGCAAGAATGGAGTTAACTGAAAGGTTACCCATGATCACATCTGAAGAATCCTCTGCCTGAGCTGCGTTCATCATGTTCACCTTAGCATGCTTGGGATTATGCTTTACCATTGCATCGCTTGAAGATCTCATAGGAGGAGGAGGCGGAAGGCGCCTTTGGTTGAAGCATTTGTTTGCATAGTTCCCTTTCTACTGACACTTGTTGCAAGTCACCTCTGAGAGTGGACGATGATAAGGAGCACTTGACCTTGGAGCTTGAGACCGAGATTTGTTCTGATGGCCTGGGTTGGGTGGGTGAGAAGATCCATGGCCACCTTTGCTCTTCTGCTGGTAGGGCTGACAAAAAGGAGGAGGAGGAAGCCAAAACTTCTGTTGCCTCGCTGCCACTTGTGAGGAAGAAGAAGATTGAACTACATCCCTAACTCTCTTCTTAGAAGGCTCACACTTGAGCCGAGCAGCTTTTTGCTTGAGTGCCATGTTATAGAATTGATCGAACTTAGTCGGCTCAAGAAGCATGAGAGCTAACTGCATATCTTCTCCAAGGCCACCTCTGAATTGATAGATCATACTCTTTTCATCAGGAACGTCTTGTTTAGTGAAGTGAGAAAGTTTTTGAAACTGGATATTGTATTGATACACGGTCATGCTGCCTTGCTTGAGATTGCGGAACTCCTCACGTTTGCTATCAGCCACACTTGGTGGAATATGATGAGCTTTGAAGTCTCGGCGGAAATCATTTCAGGTAATCACACGACCTCCTCTGGAATCTTTGTATTGTTGATACCACTCAGCAACTTGGTCCTTGAGTTGAAATGAAGAAAACTTGATAAAGTCCTCAGGCCTGACATTGCTACATTCAAAATGCTCGCAGATGTCCACGAGCCAATCATCGGCGTCCGTGGCCTCGACACAGTTGCTGAAAGACTTCGACTGGTTTGTGAGGAACTGGTTGAGGGTAGAAAACTGAGGCTAATTGTTGAAATTCCATTGGCCTTGATTTCCTTGGTTGCCTTGACCTTGGTTGCGCTCTTGCAAGAGTTGCAAAAGCATCTAAGTGTTGGCGTTGGTGGCTGCCATGATAGCTTGCCATGCCTCCGGTGGTAGAGGTGGTGTCGGATTCTGACGCATTGGAGGAGCCATCCTGAAGAGGTTGACATCCGTTAGAATCTTGATAGATAGATAGACAAGCTGAATCAGTGGATAGAAATTGCAACATATAGTCTTCACAATAAACATTCGAACAAGGATGAACGAATGAATTCCAAAGTAAATCATCACACATCCATTAAGGTGAGATGCCACTTAGATAAATGTAGGTGAATGAAACAACAAGGTACGAATATGAACAAATAAGTGTTAAGGATTACCCAATCACAAACCAAATATTTGCAGGAAGAAATACTAGAGCTACTTGAATTCTCACCTATAAAACTCCTGAAACTTTCCGGTTATGCAATCAGGTGTTGGAGATATAGGGGAAGCATAATATCTCACCCAAACTAACAATCCCTACATCCAGTTGTATCCATCCTTCAACACATAACCAAGAAACCTTCAGAAATCACGTACCTCAACCTTCGAAAAGCATCCATTATATGATTTATGGTAATACTCCCGAACTCCCGCCCAAGTACTGGGTGGCGTCGAGGTTATCTCACCAACAACTGCATAAAAGATATTTTTGATGTCGGCGAACTCAGGTATTCCAGAACTGCAACGATAAAATTGTGACGACAACACCTTGGAGCTCAAATCCCCGGGACACTGCCACAACCCCGAAATGTTAGGAGGCACCAAGAACAATGTTCTTGTCACAAGACTATTAGAACGATTCCAAGATACCCGCGTGATCCTAATTTTTTCGTGAAATTTGAGGAGAGGAAAGTCAAAACTTCTACGTCATGAGGCCTCACCAGAGCGACGAAGGGACCGAGGAGTAAAAAGAATCCTACTCTATGATATATATATATATATATATATAATCCTAAGACTCAAAACATTTTTTCTAGACTCAAGAACTTCAGCGATTCGATCAAGCAGGAGGCTCCCAAGTTGGGGATGGCTCTGATTACCAACTTGTAACACCCAGGATGCGACTATATATCACACGTGTCGAGGCACGACTTAGAGGCATAATCGCATGGTGGTTTAGTCGCAAGTGGGGTAATCTTCACACAATCCCATGTACTGAATAAGAAAGGAATAAAGAGTTGGCTTACAATCGCCACTTCACACAAGTAATAAGTTAAACATACATCATCCAGAGTACAATCAAAGGTCCGACTACGAAACCAAAATAAAGGAAGAAAACCCCAAATGCTAGATCCCCGATTGTCCCAACTGGGCTCCACTACTGATCATTAGGAAACGAAACGTAGTAATGACCCAGATCCTTGTCGAACTCCCACTTGAGTTTGGTAGCATCACCTGCACTGGTATCATCGGCACCTGCAACTGTTTGGAAGTATCCGTGAGTCACGAGGACTCAAAAATCTCACACCCGCGAGATCAAGACTACTTAAGCTTATGGGTAGGATAGGATAGTGAGGTGGAGCTGCAGCAAGCGCTAAGCAAAATATGGTGGCTAACATATGCAAGTGAGAGTAAGATGAGAGGCTACGCAACGGTCGAAAAACTATAAGTGATCAAGAAGTGATCCTGAAGCTACTTACGTCCAAACGTAACACAAGGACGTGTTCACTTTCTGGAATCCGCCGAAAAGAGACCATCATGGCTACACACGCAGTTGATTCATTTTAATTAAGTCAAGTGTCAAGTTCTCTACAACCAGATATTAACAAATTCCCATCTGCCACATAACCGCGGGCATGGCTCTCGAAAGTTTATACCCTGTAGGGGTGTCCCAACTTAGCCCATCACAAGCTCTCATGGTCAATGAAGGATATTCCTTCTCCCGGAAAGACCCGATCAGTCTCGGAATCCCCGTTATAAGACATTATGACAATGGTAAAACAAGACTAGCAAGACCACCCGATCGTGCCGACAAATCCCGGTAGGAGCTGCACATATCTCGTTCTTAGGGCACACCGGATGAGCACTCCATACAAATAAAACCAGCCCTCAAGTTTCCCCAAGGTGGCGCTGGAAAGGACTCTAGTACGGACCAACACTCAGAGGAGCACTGGCCCGGGGGGGGGGGGGTTAAAATAAAGATGACCCTTGAGTCTACAGAACCCAAGGGAAAGGTATAGGTGGTAGGTAGGCAAATGCTAAAACCAAGGTTGGGCCTTTCTGGAGAAGTTTTATTCAAAACAAACTGTCAAGGGGGTCCCATAACCCCAACCGCGTAAGGAACACAAAATCAAGGAACATTACACCAGTATGACGGAAACTAAGGCGGCAAGAGTGGAACAAAACACCAGGCATAATGCCGAGCCTTCCACCCTTTACCAAGTATATAGATGCGTTAAATTAAATAAGGGATAATATGATATCCCAATATATCCATGTTCCAACATGGAGCAAACTTCAACTTCACCTGCAACTAGCAACGCTATAAGAGGGACTGAGCAAAAGCGGGAACACAGCCAAACAACGGTTTTCTAGGAAGGTGGGTTAGAGGCTTGACATGGCAATATGGGAGGCATGATATAACAAGTGGTAGCTAGCGCGACATAGCGATAGAACGAACAACTAGCAAAGCAAAGATAGAAGTGATATCGAGGGTATGGTCATCTTGCCTACAATGTTCTCAGAGTTGTCGAAAGCTTGATCCTTGTTAGCATACTCAACAGGTTCCTCGTTCACGTACTTGTCTCCCGGCTCTACCCAAAGCAAGAACACAAGCAATGGAACGACAATCAATCACGGTGCAATGCACAAGCAACATGATGTAATACATGGCATGATATGCAAGATATGATATTCAATGCATATGCGTGCTCCGGAAGGGAAAGAAAGATCAAGGCATCAACTTGGCAAACTAAGTATGCCGCTGGAAAGATGAGGTGATTTCGGTCAAAATTGATATAAGGATCACCGGAAACAGATGCACGGTTTGCAAATGGCAAGCAAAATAAGAATGGTGCAAATCTGTGATTAACAGCATGATAGCACGTAGAATGCAACAAGAAACTAAGCTACTGTGCTCCGACATAGCAACAGGGCATATGGAAGTGATGTACAAGAGATGCTTGACAAAACATGAACACTAAGCTAGGGCTAAATCACTCAAGAACAGGTTCAAACAAGAATGGCAAAAGTGCAAAAGACAATAGCTTCACAGCTTAGTGAAAATACTAACATGTCCAAAACAACATCAGGAAGCAACGTGTAGAGCAAGCAAACAACATGCTACAGGAAGATATCATGGCAAGAAAAGGCATGCCATGCTTCTAAAAAATTCATAGAACAAAATCCGTTACTGAACATGAGCCAAAAAGGCACATAAGATATGATGGCACCCATGTAAACATAGCAAGTTATATTAACAGTTTTAGACTTAGTGAAATTCAGGACATGGCAGAAATAGATTCATAATAGCAACTTTGCGAGATCATGCCACTCACCACAAAGAATTACATGACAACAGAAGCATACCAACAGCAACAAGACATGTTCATGAAGCTAAATATGGCAAGAGCAAGTTCATAGGATGTATGGATCACTAGGAAAACAAATGGCAATATTGATTATCATGTTAACAATCTGCCAGGAACATTATCTAGCAAAAGTAGAGCAAGAAATGACATGCTAGAACGCTCCATAATTGCAACCAGAGGCATGAATGGATAGAGCATAACCACATGTTCAAAACATCCTTACTGAAGTATCTCAAAATAAGCATGGACCTCATGGTAGCGACAAGTTTACATAGCATCAAAAATAACAGCAGGAAAAGACTTGGCAAAAACACTAACTGCCTGAAATCAGCAACATCACGGAACCTACTTTGCATGCTTGTGCTAGTCACCAAAAAGATAAAAAAATACAAGACTAGCACCCCTGTAAATATGGCATGAAGGATCTCAAAACATATGTAGACCTCATGCTCATAGGATGGACACACCAAATGCAACAAAATGACAAATCACCATGTTCTGTTAAGAACCAGCACTTAACATTTTATAGCACTCTTGCAACAATGATAATGGCATCAATATGGATAGTAACATGTATTAAATTGCTACTAACATGAAGAGCTTAACGAGATGAACATTTCGACATATCATATGCATGAATCTGAGCTACGAGCACCAAGATCTGACATGATGAAGTAGGCATGAAAATTACAGGGGAACCGGGTACTTGGTGAAATTTCACCTCGCCCAGATCCAGATCTAAGGTTTCGCAGATTTCAAGGTTCGCCAATGGACTCATCGGATCCTCACCGGAGATGAAGAGGGGAGGCGGCCGGAGGTGAGGAGAAGCCGCCGGAGGTCGGGGAGGTAGCGGATCTGGCCGGCCGAAGGACGGGGAGCGGCGCTGCGGGACGCCGAAAATGGGCGCGGGGTCGTCGTGGTGGCGGCGAGAAGCGCAGCGGCGGTGGAGCGGTGTGAGGGGCGGCGAAGGCGGCGCGCTGACCGAGCGACGTGCTTGGGCGATGGGCCCGCGGCGCCGGCTCCGGGGCGAGCGGGGCGGTGGCGCTGGGTGGCAGCGGAAGCACGTGTGGCGCACCCCGATTGGCCGTGGGCACGGCGGATTCCTGTCCGGTGGGATCCGGACACGTCCGGTGGCAGTGTGGAAGACTTCCAGGGTTTCATCTGCTCGAATTTCGGGGGGGGGGGGTGCACATATTTATAGGTAGAGGGAGCTAGGAGTGTCCAAATGAGGTGCGGTTTTCACCCACACGATCATGATACAACGACGGAGAATATGGAGATGGTTTAGATGGGTTATTGTGCTGTTTTCGAGGGGTGTTGGGCTGCAACACAAAAGAGGCTTTTGCAGTTACCCGGTTAACCGTTGGGGCATCAAACGACCTCCAAATGGAACGAAATTTGACAGGCGGTCTACCGGTGATGTACCAAGGCCACTTGACAAATCTCGGCCCATGCAGAGAATGTTTTTCTCCCGCTCACGGAAAGAGACAAGAGGGGTGCGCCGGGTGCATGTGGGAGTGTCGGATTGCGAAATGGACAACGGGGAAAATGCTCGAATGCATGAGACGAACACGAATGCTAATGCGATGCACATGATGACATGATATGAAATGTAGGACATGAACAAAATCCAAAACGAAAGACAAAACCCAACCACGAAGGGAATCTCATAACATAAAACCTAAAATGGCAAGAGTCGGAGTTACAAATATGGCAAGTTACATCCGGGGTGTTACACTGTCCCATGCTTAGGTCTTCAAAATTTTCTTTTCAATGCATTTTTTTGATCAGTAATCATAGCTACTATTGGGCAACATAGCAATTTCAAAAATTTCCTGCGCACATGCAAAATCATGGTGATGCACAACAACAAGAGGGGAGAGTGTGTCCACGTACCCTCGTAGATCGAAAGCGGAAGCGTTAGCACAACGCGGTTGATGTAGTCGTACGTCTTCACGATCCGACTGATCCAAGTACCAAACGCACGGCACCTCCGAGTTCAGCACACGTTCAGCCTGATGACGTCCCTCGAACTCCGATCCAGGCGAGTGTTGATGGAGAGTTTCGTCAGCACGATGGCGTGGTGACGATGTTGATGTTCTACCGACGCAGGGCTTCGCCTAAGCACCGCTACAATATTATCGAGGTGGATTATGGTGGAGGGGGGCACCGCACACGGCTAAGAGACGATCAACTTGATCAACTTGTGTGTATAGATGTGCCCCCCTGCCCCTGTATAGAAAGGAGCAAGGGGGGAGGCGGCCGGCCTAGGAGGAGGGCGCGCCAAGGGGGGAGTCCTACTTCTACCAGGAGTAGGACTCCTCCTTTCCTTGTTGGAGTAGGAGAGAAGGAAAGAGGAGGAGAGGGAGAAGGAAAAGGGGGCTGCACCCCTTGTCCAATTCGGACCAGAGGGGGGCGCAGGCCTCCTTCCTTTTGGCCTCTCTCCTCTATTCCCGTATAGCCCAATAAGGCCCATATACTCCCCGGCGAATTCCCGTAACTCTCCGGTACTCCGAAAAATACCCGAATCACTCGAACCTTTCCGAAGTCTGAATATAGTCGTCCAATATATCGATCTTTACGTCTCGACCATTTCGAGACTCCTCGTCATGTCCCCGATCTCATCCGGGTCTCCGAACTCCTTCGGTACATCAAAACATATAAACTCATAATATAACTGTCATCGTAGCGTTAAGCGTGCGGACCCTACGGGTTCGAGAACTATGTAGACATGACCGAGACACGTATCCGGTCAATAACCAATAGCGGAACCTGGATGCTCATATTGGCTCCTACATATTCTACAAAGATCTTTATCGGTCAGACCGCATAACAACATACGTTGTTCCCTTTGTCATCGGTATGTTACTTGCCCGAGATTCAATCGTCGGTATCTCAATACCTAGTTCAATCTCATTACCGGCAAGTCTCTTTACTCGTTCCGTAATACATCATCTCGCAACTAACTCATTAGTTGCAATGCTTGCAAGGCTTAGGTGATGTGCATTACCGAGAGGGCCCAGAGATACCTCTCCGACAATCGGAGTGACAAATCCTAATCTTGAAATACACCAACCCAACAAGTACCTTCGGGGACACCTGTAGAGCACCTTTATTATCACCCAGTTACGTTGTGACGTTTGGTAGCACACAAAGTGTTCGTCTGGTAAACGGGAGTTGCATAATCTCATAGTCATAAGAACATGTATAAGTCATGAAGAAAGCAATAGCAACAAACTAAACGATCAAGTGCTAAGCTAATGGAATGGGTCAAGTCAATCACATCATTCTCCTAATGATGTGATCCCATTAATCAAATGACAACTCATGTCTATGGTTAGGAAACATAACCATCTTTGATCAACGAGCTAGTCAAGTAGAGGCATACTAGTGACACTCTGTTTGTCTATGTATTCACACATGTATTATGTTTCTGGTTAATACAATTCGAGCATGAATAATAAACATTTATCATGATATGAGGAAATAAATAATAACTTTATTATTGCCTCTAGGGAATATTTCCTTCAGTCTCCCACTTGCACTAGAGTCAATAATCTAGTTCACATCGCCATGTGATTTATTACCAATAGTTCACATCACCATGTGATTAACACCCATAGTTCACATCGACACGTGACCAACACCCAAAGGGTTTACTAGATTCAATAATCTAGTTCACATTGCTATGTGATTAACACCCAAAGAGTACTAAGGTGTGATCATGTTTTGCTTGTGAGAGAAGTTTAGTCAACGGGTCTGCCACATTCAGATCCGTAAGTATTTTGCAAATTTCTATGTCAACAATGCTCTGCACGGAGCTACTCTAGCTAATTGCTCCCACTTTCAATATGTATCCAGATTGAGATTTAGAGTCATCTGTATCAATGTCAAAATTTGCATCGACGTAACCCATTACGACGAACCTTTTGTCACCTCCATAATCAAGAAACATATCCTTATTCCACTAAGGATAATTTTGACCAATGTCCAGTGATCTACTCCTAGATCACTATTGTACTCCCTTGCCAAACGCAGGGCAGGGTATACAATAGGTCTGGTACACATCATGGCATACTATATAGAACCTATGGCTGAGGCATAGGGAATGACTTTCATTCTCTCCGTATCTTCTGCCGTGGTCGGGTTTTGAGTCTTACTCAACTTCACACCTTTGTAACACAGGCAAGAAATCCTTCTTTGACTGTTCCATTTTGAACTACTTCAAAATCTTGTCAAGGTATGTACTCATTGAAAAACTTATCAAGGGTCTTGATCTATCTCTATAGATCTTGATGCCCAATATGTAAGCAGCTTCACCGAGGTCTTTGAAAAACTCCTTTTCAAACATTCCTTTATGCTTTGCAGAATAATTCTACATTATCTCCGATCAATCAATATGTCATTCACATATACTTATCAGAAATGCTGTAGTGCTCCCACTCACTTTCTTGTAAATACAGGCTTTACCGCAAGTCTGTATAAAACTATATGCTTTGATCAACTTATCAAAGCGTATATTCCATCTCCAAGATGCTTGCACCAGTCCATAGATGGATCGCTGGAGCTTGCATATTTTGTTAGTACCTTTAGGATTGACAAAACCTTCTGGTTGCATCATATACAACTCTTCTTTAATAAATCCATTAAGGAATGCAGTTTTGTTTATTCATTTGCCAGATTTCATAAAATGCAGCAATTGCTAACATGATTCGGACAGACCTAAGCATAGATACAAGTGAGATATTCTCATCGTAGTCAACACCTTGAACTTGTCGAAAACCTTTTTGCGACAATTCTAGCTTTGTAGATAGTAACACTACTATCAGCGTCCATCTTCCTCTTGAAGATCCATTTAATCTCAATGGCTCGCCGATCAATGGGCAAGTCAATCAAAGTCCATACTTTGTTCTCATACATGGATCTCATATCAGATTTCATGGCCTCAAGCCATTTCGTGGAATCTGGGCTCATCATTGCTTCCTCATAGTTCGTAGGCTCGTCATGGTCAAGTAACATGACCTCCAGAAAAGGATTACCGTACCACTCTGGTGCGGATCTCACTCTGGTTTACCTATGAGGTTCGGTAGCAACTTGATCTGAAGTTACATGATCATCATCATTAGCTTCCTCACTAATTGGTGTAGTAGTCACAGGAAGAGATTTCTGTGGTGAACTACTTTCCAATAAGGGAGCAGATATAGTTACCTCATCAAGTTCTACTTTCCTCCCACTCACTTCTTTCAAGAGAAACTCCTTCTCTAGAAAGGATCCATTCTCAGCAACGAATATCTTGCCTTCAGATCTATGATAGAAGGTGTACCCAACATTTTCTTTTGGGTATCCTATGAAGACGCACTTCTCCGATTTGGGTTTGAGCTTATCAGGTTGAAACTTTTTCACGTAAGCATTGCAACCTCAAACTTTAAGAAACGACAGCTTAGGTTTGTCGCCAAACCATAGTTCATACGGTGTCATCTCAACAGATTTAGATGTGCCCTATTTAACGTGAATGCAGCTGTCTCTAATGCATAACCCCAAAACAATAGTGGTAGATCGGTAAGAGACATCATATATCGCACCATATCTAATAAAGTACGGTTATGACGTTCGGACACACCATTACACTGTGGTGTTCCAGGTGGCTTGAGTAGTGAAACTATTTCACATTGTTTTAACTGAAGGCCAAACTCATTAACTCAAATATTTTACTTCTGCGATCATATCGTAGAAACTTTTATTTTCTTGTTACGATGATTCTCCACTTTACTCTGAAATACTTTGAACTTTTCAAATGTTTCAGACTTGTGTTTCATCAAGTAGATATACCCATATCTGCTCAAATCATCTGTGAAGGTCAAAAAATAATGATATCCGCCGCGAGCCTCAACACTCATTGGACTGCATACATCAGTATGTATTATTTCCAATAAGTCAATTGCTCGCTCCATTGTTCTGGAGAACGGAGTCTTAGTTATCTTGCCCATGAGGCATGGTTCGCAAGCATCAAGTGATTCATAATCAAGTGATTCCAAAAGTCCATCAGCATGGAGTTTCTTCATGCGCTTTACACCAATATGACCTAAACGACAGTGCCAAAAATAAGTTGCACTATCATTATTAACTTTGCATCATTTGGTTTCAATATTATGAATATGTGTATCACTACGATCGAGATCCAACGAACCATTTTCATTGGGTGTGTAACCATATAAGGTTTTATTCATGTAAACAGAACAACAATTTATTCTCTTACTTAAATGAATAACCGTATTGCAATAAACATGATCAAATCATAATCATGCTCAACGCAAACACCAAATAACACTTATTTAGGTTCAACACTAATCCCGAAAGTATAGGGAGTGTGCGATGATGATCATATCAATCTTGGAACCACTTCCAACACACATCGTCACTTCACCCTTAACTAGTCTGTGTTCATTCTGCAACTCCCGTTTCGAGTTACTTCTCTTAGCAACTGAACCAGTATCAAATACTGAGGGGTTGCTACGAACACTAGTAAAATACACATCAATAATCTGTATATCAAATATACCTTTGTTCACTTTGCCATCCTTCTTATCCGCCAAATACTTGGGGCAGTTCCGCTTCCAGTGACCAGTCCCTTTGCAGTAGAAGCACTTAGTCTCGGGCTTAGGACTAGACTTGGGCTTCTTCACTTGAGCAGCAACTTGCTTGCCATTCTTCTTGAAGTTCCCCTTCTTCCCTTTGCCCTTTTCTTGAAACTAGTGGTCTTGTCTACCATCAACACTTGATATTTTTCTTGATTTCTACCTTCGTTGATTTCAGCATTACGAAGAGCTTGGGAATCGTTTCCGTTATCCCTTGCATATCATAGTTCATCACGAAGTTCTACTAACTTGGTGATGGTGACTAGAGAATTCTGTCAATCACTATCTTATCTATAAGATTAATTCCCACTTGATTCAAGCGATTGTAGTACCCAGACAATCCGAGTACATGCTCACTGCTTGAGCTATTCTCCTCCATCTTTTTAGCTATAGAACTTGTTGGAGACTTCATATCTCTCAACTCGGGTATTTGCTTGAAATATTAACTTCAACTCCTGGAACATCTCATATGGTCCATGACATTCAAAACGTCTTTGAAGTCCCGATTCTAAGCCATTAAGCATGGTGCACTAAACTATCAAGTAGTCACCATATTAAGCTAGCCAAACGTTCATAATGTCTGCATCTACTCCTGTAATAGGTCTATCACCTAGCGGTGCATCAAAGACATAATTCTTCTATGCAGCAATGAGGATAATCCTCAGATCACGGATCTAATCTGCATCATTGCTACTAAAAATTTTCAACTTAGTTTTCTCTAGGAACATATCAAAAATAAAACAGAGGAGCTAAACGCGAGCTATTGATCTACAACATAGATATGCTAATACTATCAAGACTAAGTTCATGATAAATTAAAGTTCAATTAATCAAATTACTTAAGAACTCCCACTTAGATAGACACCCCTCTAATCATCTAAGTGATCACGTGATCCAAATCAACTAAACCATAACCGATCATCACGTGAAATGGAGTAGTTTTCAATGGTGAACATCACTATGTTGATCATATCTACTATATGATTCACGCTCGACCTTTTGGTCTCAGTGTTCTGAGGCCATATCTGCATATGCTAGGTTCGTCAAGTTTAACCTGAGTATTCTGCGTGTGCAAAACTGGCTTGCACCCGTTGTAGATGGACGTAGAGCTTATCACACCCGATCATCACGTGGTGTCTCGGCACGACGAACTTTGGCAACGGTGTATACTCAGGGAGAACACTTTTATCTTGAAATTTAGTGAGAGATCATCTTATAATGCTACCGTCATAACTAAGCAAAGTAACATGTATAAAAGATAAACATCACATGCAATCAAAATATGTGACATGATATGGCCATTATCATCTTGTGCCTTTGATCTCTATCTCCAAAGCATCGTCATGACCTCCATCGTCACCGGCATGACACCATGATATCCATCATCTTGATCTATATCAATGTGTCGTCACATGGTCGTCTCGCCAACTATTGCTCTTGCAACTATTGCTAT
This sequence comes from Triticum dicoccoides, assembly GCF_002162155.2. Classification (NCBI taxonomy): domain Eukaryota; kingdom Viridiplantae; phylum Streptophyta; class Magnoliopsida; order Poales; family Poaceae; genus Triticum; species Triticum dicoccoides. The sequence continues at coordinate 288,217,968 of NC_041392.1, read as the reverse complement.
CGCATAGCGATAAAGTAAAGCAATTATTTGGCACTTGCATCTTATGCAATAAAGAGACAACCATAAGGCTTCTGCCAATTGCCGATAACTTCAACAAAACATGATCATCTCATACAACAACTTATATCTCATCACGTCTTGACCATATCACATCACAACATGCCCTGCAAAAACAAGTTAGACGTTCTCTACTTTGTTGTTGCAAGTTTTACGTGGCTGCTACGGGCTTAGCAAGAACCGTTCTTACCTACGCATCAAAACCACAATGATAGTTTGTCAAGTTGGTGCTGTTTTAACCTTCTCAATGACCGGGCGTAGCCACACTCGGTTAAACTAAAGTTGGAGAAATTGACACCCGCCAGCCACCTGTGTGCAAAGCACGTCGGTAGAACCAGTCTCGCGTAAGCGTACGCGTAATGTCGGTCCGGGCCGCTTCATCCAACAATACCGCCGAACCAAAGTATGATATGCTGGTAAGCAGTATGACTTATATCGCCCACAACTCACTTGTGTTCTACTCGTGCATATAACATCAACGCATAAAACCAGGCTCGGATGCCACTGTTGGGGAACATAGCAATTTCAAAAAAATTCTGCGCATATGCAAGATCATGGTGATGCATAGCAACGAGAGGGGAGAGTGTGTCCATGTACCCTCGTAGACCAAAAGCGGAAGCGTTAGCACAACATGGTTGATGTAGTCGTACGTCTTCACGATCCGACCGATCCAAGTACCGAATGCATGGCACCTCCGAGTTCAGCACACGTTCAGCCTGATGACGTCCCTCGAACTCCGATCCAGCCGAGTGTTGAGGGTGAGTTTCGTCAGCACGACGGAATGGTGACGATGTTGATGTTCTACCAACGCAGGGCTTCGCCTAAGCACCGCTACAGTATTATCGAGGTGGGTTATGGTGGAGGGGGGCACCGCACACGGCTAAGAGACGATCAACTTGATCAACTTGTGTGTCTAGAGGTGCCCCCTTGCCCTTGTATATAAAGGAGCAAGGGGGGAGGCGGCTGGCCTAGGAGGAGGGCGCACCAAGGGGGGAGTCCTACTCCTAACGGGAGTAGGACTCCTCCTTTCCTTGTTGGACTAGGAGAGAAGGAAAGAGGAGGAGAGGGAGAAGGAAAAGGGGGCGGCACCCCTTGTCCAATTCGGACCAGAGGGGGGGCGCAGGCCTCCTTCCTTTTGGTCTCTCTCCTCTATTCCCGTATGGCCCAATAAGGCTCATATACTCCCCGGCGAATTCCCGTAACTCTCCAGTACTCCGAAAAATAGCCGAATCACTCGAAACCTTTCCAAAGTCCGAATATAGTCGACCAATATATCGATCTTTACGTCTCGACCATTTCGAGACTCCTCGTCATGTCCCCGATCTCATCCGGGACTCCGAACTCCTTCGGTACATCAAAACATATAAACTCATAATATAACTGTCATCATAGCGTTAAGCGTGCGGACCCTACGGGTTCGAGAACTATGTAGACATGACCGAGACACGTATCCGGTCAATAACCAATAGCGGAACCTGGATGCTCATATTGGCTCCTACATATTCTACAAAGATCTTTATCGGTCAGACCGCATAACAACATACGTTGTTCCCTTTGTCATCGGTATGTTACTTGCCCGAGATTCAATCGTCGGTATCTCAATACCTAGTTCAATCTCATTACCGGCAAGTCTCTTTACTCGTTCCGTAATACATCATCTCGCAACTAACTCATTAGTTGCAATGCTTGCAAGGCTTAGGTGGTGTGCATTACCGAGAGGGCCCAGAGATACCTCTCCGACAATCGGAGTGACAAATCATAATCTCGAAATACGCCAACCCAACAAGTACCTTCGGAGATACCTGTAGAGCACCTTTATTATCACCCAGTTACGTTGTGACATTTGGTAGCACACAAAGTGTTCCTCCGGTAAACCAGAGTTGCATAATCTCATAGTCATAGGAACATGTATAAGTCATGAAGAAAGCAATAGCAACAAACTAAATGATCAAGTGCTAAGCTAACGGAATGGGTCAAGTCAATCACATCATTCTCCTAATGATGTGATCCCGTTAATCAAATGACAACTCATGTCTATGGTTAGGAAACATAACCATCTTCGATCAACGAGCTAGTCAAGTAGAGGCATACTAGTGACACTCTGTTTGTCTATGTATTCACACATGTATTATGTTTCTGGTTAATATAATTCTACCATGAATAATAAACATTTATCATGATATAAGGAAATAAATAATAACTTTATTATTGCCTCTAGGGCATATTTCCTTCAGCTACTTCGTTGGATTTGTGTCTGTGGATAACTCAACACTTAGTAGAAATCTAGAATGTTGCTGAATAGCTGATGCTACCTTACCATTTTACTGGCTTGTAAATACCTCAATGTGCTTGCCATGGTTTACTTAGTATCGGTAGTATAAGCTAGGCTGTCGTATCCAACTTATTTCATTTCGGCTTATCCATTTCATGAACCGGGCGTCTTCTATAATTTTGTCAGCTTATCTCCTATCAATGTAGTGTGTCGGCTCATTTTTGGAAACTTCATTTTTGCAGCTGAACATTATCTGAATCATCATGCCTCCCAAGACCAACAAAGCTGTTGGCTAGGTTAGATCCTAGGTTTCAACCCTTGCATTGGATGACCTGGTGAGCCGAGGTCTCTTGCCAACTCAAGCAGAGATCAGCTGGCGTGTGACCGAAGAAGAAAATCCTCCCCAACCTCAATAGGGGAAGGTTGTCATCTTTGTAGATCATTTGCATAGGGGTTTCTGACCGCCCGGGTCCAAAAAATTCTAAGACGTGCTCAATTTCTTCGACCTCAGGCCTCAAGATCTTGGCCCAAACTTAGTTACAAATCTATGCCAATTCCAAGTCTTCTATGAAGTATACCTCCAGGCGGAGCCAACTGTTAATCTCTTGTAGGAATTTTTCTACATCAACCATCAAACTATGTTCAAGGATGGACCCAGTATAGAACTTGGTGGAATCTCCATCCAGAAGAGAAAGAACAACACTTTCCCTGAGGCCAAACTAGTGTGTCATCCCAAGGGTTGGAATAAGACTAGGTTTTACTGTAAAAGTACTACCCTAGAAAATGAAAATCCTCTACTGGGTTATAGACCAGACTGGCTCAATGCAACCATGGATTTTCCTGGTTGTCCATCAGAGGAAGGGCAGAAACATGTAGCGCCTTACTATTCTAAGTTAAGGGTTTTGATGGCTCATAGCCTCACCGGGATCGATCTGACCCGGTGTTGGATAAGCTGGCGAATCCAACCCCTTAGCTTGAGGGGTGCCTTAATGTGTGATTATATACTAGTGAGCCGACAAACATGCAGCGCTTTTGCCAAGTCGAACTGACTAAGGATGAAGTCAATAAGGCCACGAAGAAGCTGCTGGGTGACCCCAAAGACAAATGCAATTTGACTGGGTTGGCTCCCTTTTGCCTGGCTAACCCCATGCCTTCAGTAAATATATTTGTGCTTGCTTACTCATTTTATCTATGACTTGTTCTCTGTCTTATGCTTAAATACCGGCTCATCATATGTGCAGGCGGCTCCAGCTTTTGGAAAAAGAAAAGGACTCGAAACTCTACCCCTCCTACAATTGAGCAAGAAAACGAGCCGGTTGGCGCTGATGAGGCGGCTGCTGGAGAAGAGTCTGAGCTAGAGCTCGACTCACTTGGTTGTCTTTTTTTAACTTGGTGACGCTCCCTCTTCCTAGGATCATACAGGAACTAGTCAAGCCGATAATGTTGAGCTAATTTCATTCTCGTCCAAATCAGAAACTTTTATCGCGAAGAGAATGAGACAAGCCATCAGAAAGGTACCATTTTCGCATCCAGACGCTCACTTGGCCCTAGATATTCTTTAGAAGAAAAACCAGACTGGTACGTCGAAGTGCAAGACCCGGAGTAGCTCTGGGGAGTTATCCATCGACTTATCAGATGAGCTGGTTGCTTGAAAGCAATGAGTTGAGGTGCCTCATAGTCCAACTTCATATCGTCGATGAGCCGGTCTTATTAGACAACCACTTAATCCTTCTGATTCAAATAATCAAGAATCATCGCCTTCTTCTGGAGAATCAAACGCATCCGGGCTTCCAGCTCTCACAATCAAGCCCGGGTAAGCATTTCTCAAACCTACTTACTTTGTCATCATAGTTGCTTCTCTAAATTTAATGTTACTTATATGACTGCAGAGCCAAAGGTTTTGCAAAGAACAAGGTTGGCGGGTCATCTTTTGCTGTAGCAGGCCCTGATACTCGAGAGCCACCAATGGTTAATCCAGAGGCCCGAATCAATCCCACTGGCAAAGACAACTTAGAGCAAAGGATTTAGTTGACTCATTAAAATGAGCCGGTTAATGATGACGAGCCGACGGTGGTGGAGGAGCTGGTCCAAGTGGATGAGCAGGTCAATATGGATGAGCCAACACATAATGTTAACCCGCCAAGTCTTGCTCGAGCCTCCAGTCCTATACAGGAGGTACAGAATATCATTCCATCACATTCAGTGGATGATGGAGTAATTGTTGCTGGAGAGAATCTTAAGGCTCCAGAAGCTTCAAATGCCTTGCCCAATATTGTAACCAAGGATGAGCCGGCGACGTTAGAGAAAAGAAAAGGCGAAGCTAAAGCTCCCAAAATTTGAAGATCTTAACGTGGATGAACTCCATTAGGGATATTTGACCCGGTTGTCTAAGAGCCGGAATATGGAGGGGAGCATGATCAATGTGCTCAAAAGAAAGTATGAGGTATGAAAAATTCCTTTCTGTTGTCGTATATACTTATGTAGCCCCCCAAGTCTTAGGCGTAAGAAGATATGAATATTCTTAAGACTTGCAATCGAATTTTGTGAGCAAACCAGGGCCCCCAAGGACTGGGTCATCATGAAAATGTCGAGCCGGTTCTTCAAGAAGCCCTTGAGCTGAAATGTTAAGAAAAGCGACCTGTAGCCCCCAAGGGCCAGCTTATCTCGTTGAGATAACCGGGTCTCCGCATACTGTATGGATTGAAAAAAACTTGATTTAGCCCCCATGTGTTATGGGGACTGCTTGCAGCTTCATGAGACTTTTCATGAGAATACTTATAAAAGATCTGAGCCGTAACCCCCAAGTGTTAGGTCGTGTGATGTCGCTTGAAACTGCGTCGTATTTTCCCAAAGAGGAAGGGATGATGCAGTACAACTACATAAAGTGTTTCCCTTGGTTACGAAACCAAGGTACCAATCCAGTAGGAGAACCAAACAACACTATGTAAACGGTACCTGCACACAAAGAACAAATACTTGCAACCCGATGTGTATGAGAGGTTGTCAACCCCTCTTCGTTTAACGACACCAGAAATTGTCAAGTTGACAGGATAAAACTTGTGGTAGATTGGATAAATAGACCTCGATAAAACGTGAAATAAAATAAATAATAAAAAGTACAGCAACATATTTTTGGGGTTTTGGAATAATAGATCTGAAAACAAAAGCAAATAAAAATAGATCTCAAAGCAAATATAATAAATAATAGACCCAAGGGGTGTAGATTTCACTAGTGGCTCCTCTCAAGAAATAGCCCACGGTGGGTGAACAAATTACCGTCGGGCAATTGATAGAAGATCGAATAATTATGAAGATATCCAAGGCGATGATCAATATATAGGCATCACGTCTAAGATTAGTAGACCGACTCCTGCGTGCATCTACTACTATTACTCGACACATCGACCGCTATAAAAAATGCATCTAGTGTATTAAGTTCATGGAGAAACGAAGTAATGCAATAAGAACGATGCCATGATGTAGACGAGATCTATTCATGTAGGAATAGCCCCCATCTGGTTATCCTTAATAGCAATGATACATGCATGTCTTGCTGCCCCTTCTGTCACTGGAAAAGAACACCGCAAGATCGAACCCATCACAAAGCACCTCTTCCCATGACAAGAAAAATCGATCTAGTTGGCCTAACTAACCAAAGATTCAAAGAAGAAATATGAGACTATAGATAAATAATCATGCATATAAGAGATCAAAGAAGACTCAAATAATATTCATGGATATAGATATGATCATAAACTCAAAGTTCATCGGATCCCAACAAACGCACCGCAAAAAAGAGTGATCAAATAGATCTCCAAGAGACCATTGTATTGAGAATCAAGAGAGAGAGAGAGAGAGAGAGAGAGAGAGGAAGCCATCTAGCTACTTCCTACGGACCCATAGGTCTATGGTGGACTACTCACGCATCATCGGAGAGGCACCAATGAGGATGATGAACCCCTCCGTGATGGTATTTAGATTGGATCTCGTGGTTCTTGAACTTGCGGCGGCTGGAATTGTGTTTTGTCGTCTCCCTAGGGTTTCCGGAATATTTGTGAATTTATAGGGCGAAGAGGTAGTGCAGGGGCTTCGTGGGGGGCACAACCCCCTGGTCTCCTGGGTGTGCCTTGGTGGGTCGTGCACCCCACCGGCGTCCTCTCTAGCACTTCTTTGGCCCACTGGGTGTCTTCTGGTCCAGAAAAAATATCCCAAAAGTTTTGCTGCATTTGGACTCCATTTGGTACTAATATTCTGCGAAGTAAAAAAACAAGCAAAAAACAACAACTGGCACTGGGTACTATTTCAATAGGTTAGTCTCAAAAAATGATATAAAGTTGCTACTAAATGATTGTAAAACATCCAAGAATGATAATATAACAGCATGGAACAATAAAAAATTATAGATACACTGGAGACGTATCATCGTGCGAACTCACCGGCTCGGGACTGTAGAAAGTATGAACTAATGATTGCATCAGTTTTGACACAATATGCTGGATTTGGCCGAGTCAAAAGTTGCCAGCTTACAGAAACAGTTGAAAACAGAGCAAAAACTTCGTCAGAGAGCAGAATCGTCCTCCCCATATTTGCAAGAATCAATTTCTCTTGCCAAGGATAACTTGCAAACCATGAAGGCCGCTGTCGGTGTCAAAACCGGCGGATCTCGGGTAGGGGGTCCCAAATTGTGAGTCTAAGGTTGATGGTAACAGGAGACAGGGGACACAATGTTTACCCAGGTTCGGGCCCTCTCTATGGAGGTAATACCCTACTTCCTGCTTGATTGATCTTGATGAATATGAGTATTACAAGAGTTGATCTACCTCGAGATCGTAATGGCTAAAACCCTAGAAGTCTAGCCTATATGTTTATGATTGTCTCCACAGACTAAACCCTTCGGTTTATATAGACACCAGAGGGGAGTAGGGTTACATAAAGTCGGTTATAGAGAAAGGAATCTTCATATCTGAATATCAAACTTGCCATCCATGCCAAGGAGAGCCCCATCCGGACACGGGTGAGAGCCTTCGGTGTTGTATATTCATGGCCCAACAGTCTGGCCCATGTCTAACAGGCCGGACGCTCGAGGACCCCTTAGTCCAGGACTCCCTCAGTAGCCCCTGAACCAGGCTTCAATGACGAGGTGTTCGGCACGTAGATTGTCTTTGGCATTGCAAGGCGGGTTCCTCCTCCAAATACTCCAACATAGTCTTCGAACACAAAGAACGTGTCCGGATGTGCAAAACAAGTACCACACACCACTTCAGAGAGAATAATATTTCACGAGTCCAATCTGCTGACAACTTTTTGTAACATGATATCATGTCCCTGCCTGGTTATCGTTTCGAACCGTTTTTTGGCCTGCCGCTCCATATTTCGAGATGCATATTTATTGGCACGTCTCGTCAAAGCAGAGATCGTGTCCCCTTATTACGAGATTCTCATCAATACGGGTATGGGTAATCCAACCCTGCCGCCAGCACGGCCCATGGGGAATAGGCGAGTTCTATGGCGAGTGGGGAGATGTTTAATATTCACTGCCTTTATAAGGAGATAAAGATTCATCTCTTCCACCCACGCCTTCTCTCTTTCTGCCTACCTACTCTCGAGCTCCAGAGCCCAAGTTCTCATCTTTCCTCCCCCAAGAAAGCACTCCAACCATGTCCGGAGCGCAAGGCAAGTGGATGGCCTCCATCGTCAAGGAGAAGGACATCGGCTAACGCCGGGAGGCCAGATATTTGGCCAAGGAGGTCACCCATCGGCTCCTAACCGAGGGACAGATCGTCCCTACCCTGGAGCCCCATGAGAGGGTAGTTTTCATCCCCCACTTTGTTCGCGGGCAAGGATTTCCACTCCACCCCTTCGTCCGCGGACTCATGTTCTACTATGGGCTAGATTTCCATGATCTGGCCCAAAATTCCTTCCTCACTATCTCGGTGTTCATCGTCATGTGTGAGGCCTTCCTCCACATCCCCCCACTTCGGACTGTGGCTGAAGAACTTCAATATGAAGCTGAAGGTGGTGGGCGGCGAACACGCAGAGTGCAGAGGCACCATGGTGAGCAAAATGTCAAACGTCCCGTGGCCCAAAGGCACCTTCGTGGAGACCATCAAGGGGTGGCAGAAGTTGTGGTGCTACCTCACAGAGCCCCGCGACACTACCTGGGCCACGGATCCGGAATTCAAATCCGGGGCCCGATGCGGCTTACCTCCTGGCAAGAGAAGGGCTTGGATTGGTCTTTGTCGGACGAGCTGACAGCGCTCCAGACGCGCATCAGGAGCATGATGGACAAGAACGTCAAGCTTGTTGAGGTGATTCAGGTGATGCTAGTTCATCGGATCCTTCCATGCCAGATCCGGGCTTGCCACCTATGGGAGTTCGATCCGGCCGAACACAAGACCCTGCAATGGTTCTTCGGAACTACACACGAAGATATCTGGAAGGTGCTCTTCAAGGCCAACGAGACGTGGCTGAAGACAACCGAGGACTGTGGGCACGACCTGGCCCATCCCACCAGTTTGGTAGGTTTTCCGTTGTTTCAAGGTGTATTCCTTACTTGCTAATTCAAGGAGGCTGTCTGAACTTCCCCATTTGTTTTTTCAGGGTTGGACGAAGAAGGCGGAGCGGATTTAGTGTTCGGCTCCGCTGCCCGAGGATCTAGCCATCCTGCGTCTGACGAAGATGCTGGTTCCGGCGCCCTACAAGGCGCCGGAGAAGAAGGCCAAGGGGACCAAAGGTGGCCTCCATCCCAAGTGTACTTCGGACGTGGCGTCCGAAGACGCCGAAACTCACTCCACCGCCAAAGACGACGAGGAGGAGGAAGAGGAAGAGGAAGAAGAAAGCAACTTCCCCCTCCCCGAGGGGGGAAAGAAGAGGGCGGCCTCCATAGATTTGGAAGCGGAGGCGACCAAGAAGGGAAAGGCTTCCCTCGCTGATAGCTCCGCGTGGGACGTCGATAGCAGCCCAGAACGACGCCCTGGAGATAAGCCCCAGGCCGAATCGTGAATATTCAAAGACCCATACGCATTCATATATCAGCCTCTTTTCTTCATTATTTTAACATGTGGAATCATGCACTTACAGTCCGGCTCGTTCCGCCCTCGAGCGGTCCTCGTCTTCGGGGAACTTGATGGACCCGAAGGTGATGGACAGCGGGTCCCCTCCGACAGCCTCCTCTCCCAGGGCCATGGATAACACCGAAGTGTTGTCCCGAAGGATCCTAGACCAGGGAGAGACGCGAGACGCCGTCAGGGCAGTGCCGGAGGGAAGACCTCGACTGCCGAACACATGGGGGAGCAGATCCCCATGGAGACTGGCAATGGGGGCCATCTCCAGTTCGGTTCCCAGCCGAATATGGTGCCGGAGACCTATACGGCTCCAGAATCCGACAAGCAGCCTCCTTCATCGAAAGGAGGTGTGCCCATTCTGCCGGTAACCTTTGTCCAACCAGAGGCGCCGGATACTCTACTGGAAGCACTGCGAAGTGCTTCCATCGTTGAGGAACACCGCACCCTCATGGGTGCGGTGATTGAGAAGATTCAGTCCGTGAAGAGTGGACTGACCGAAGCTTGCACAAGCCTTTTAACAGGCTTTGAGGTAAGCAATGCAGTTTGTGAAATGAAAGTCACAGTATAGACAGTAGCCCCTGAGACTCTATCCGGCGTTCGGAAAGAAGAGCCGAACAGAGGATCAAATAGTTTTTCACAGGAGACTAACCATGTATATGTCTATGTGAATAAGTAGGCGTTGCTGTTAGCTGCGACTTCTCATGCTGCCGAAGTTTCTGGACTGAAGCAGAGGCTGGAGCAGACCGAGGAAGTGCTCGATCGTGCGAAAAAGCAACTAGAGGACAATCAAGGTATGCAATCATTTTATGCATGTCCGGAAAGTATGAATGTTTTTGCGCTGACCACAGCGCCGTGATATTTTCTTAGGGGTGACGACCGAGGTGGAGGCCCTCAAGAAGGCGCTGGCTGAGGCCGAGGAGAGAGCGGTAAAGGAAAAAGCCAGCCGAGAAAAGCATGAGGCCAGGGTTGGTGAGGTCCAGCCGGAGCTCCAGGACGCCATGAAGAAATGCGAGTCCTTGGAGCACCAGAATGCGGACCAAGAGTCCGAACTCGCTAAGGCCCGCTGAAGTGCACAAGAGGCCCGGGCCGAAGCCCAAGGCACCCTCCGGGAGCTCCAAGAGGCCAAGAAGATCGTGGCGGGTAAGGCTATCATTATGCAAAGCAAGTATGTGAGCAAGAGGTATCTCTTACTGACCCGGATTTGGAGTTCTCCAGGGGCGTTTGCAGATTTTCCGTGCAGTGCTTCTGACGCTGCAGAATTCTTCCGGTCCGAAGAGGGGAGCTCAACAGAAAAGCTGTTTTGGTCGCAATACCTTGTGCCAGAACATCCGCTGCCCTTTAGCGACCAGCTAAAACAGTTGGTCGAGTTGCATAGGGTGGCCTAACTAGCCATGAAGGATTTAATAATCCAGCTGTGGCCTGTAGAAGCTATACCCGGCAGCTGCTTCGGCCTCGTGAAGCGGCTGGTCAATGCCTGCCCTCGGGTTGATGCCATCAAGCGGTCGATCTGCATAGAAGGTGCGCGGATGGTCTTTGCCCGTGTCAAGATACAATGGGCGAAGATAGACGACGCCAAGCTCGCGACCGAAGGACCGCCTGCGGGCAAGGAGCACCACACGCCCGAGAGGTATTTTGAAGATGTTCTGAAGGGATCCTGCATTGTAGCGGAGCAATGTGCTAAGGACATTATTTTTGAATGAATACTTTCATGTTATCCCGTCCTGTATGATGAAAACAATGCTGATATGTAATATAATGCTTTGTTGTTTATTATTTAAAGTTGTACCTCCCGTGCGGCTGTTTTATCAAGTCTGAGAGTTGGCCAGTCGTCGGCTTCAGCCCCCACGTAGGTCCACAAATTTGGTCCTTAAATGAGGTGTTTAGCGCAACGAACCAAGCAATCGGACTATCTGGCTTTACCACCCTCACTTAGCCATAGGAGTTTGACAATAAAAATTTAGGCGCAGCCCCTATTATCCGAACTAGGGTGCTGTAAACACCTGATCAGATAAGAACCCATTCATCGCATAACACAGAAAAAATCGCTAAAGATTTGAAACCTCCGAAGAGCTGACCGGCTCACGCCGCATCATGACAGTCAGTTTTCGGCTTTCTCTACTGAGGTGCTCATCCGGATAAACCAGGACACAATCGCAGTAGTTCTCCCTTTACTACCCTAGCCGATATAGCGGAACGTAAGGTAGTAAGCACAGGAGCCGGGCAACCCAACTATTGACCAAAGACATGATTCGGAGCCAATGCAAATAATGCTAAATTCAGGGTGCCAAACTATACTATAAAAAGTGTTTGGACTTTGTGGCCGTATTATGGGGCGCAATGAAGCCCATGGCGGACTAAAGCGTACCGAAGTATATGGGTGTGATTTGATAAGATTATCAAAAGAGCACACTAGTGCCACAAAAGTTGGGCTGCAAATTGTTTCCATTATGGTTTGATTAATACGTCAAAGCGTATTTGTACAAGTTGTGCAATAAGCAACAGGGCTATTTAATATGCCACAACCAAGGGAGAGCTGCGTGCGGGTCCTGAAAACAGGTAGAGTGACTGTTAAAGAGATCACCTATAAATTCCCTTATACGTCAATATCTCGTGTTGTCTTGGTGTATCTATCCTTTCAAAAGGACCTGTGATCAGGCCATCAGGGAGGGCCTGTGGAAAAGAATCCTGAAAAGGAAGGAAAAAAGAGAAAAAGTTAAAGTATGTGTGTCCAGGGGAGGTCGAGCCGTATTATGGATCACACTCTGGTTATGCCTCCGTCTATGCCCATGGTATTTTGAGTGCGTAGTTATGTACACGCGATACGAACGCCGCCACTTGGTAGGGGCTGGGACGGAGGCCGAATTGCTAGTTGAGCTCTTGACAAGCTGAGTTGTCCTGCTGTGGAGTAGTCCGGACTCGTTTGAAGGTGTCCGGGAGCTCGGCCGCCGAATTGAGGTTCTGCTTGGAGAGGCCGCTCTATACTTCTGCTTCTAAAGCAGCGATGTGCTCCTCAGTACGAAGGGAGCGTTCTGTGTTTCCATTGATTGTTATGACACCGCGTAGTCCGGCCGTCTTGGGCTTGAGATAAGCATAGTGTGGCACCGCATTGAATCGAGCATATGCGGTTCGTCCAACAAGTGCGTGATAGCCACTACGGAAGGGGACGATATCGAAGATTAACTCTTCGCTTTGGAAGTTGTCCGAAGATCCGAAGACAACCTCTAGGGTGATTGAGCCCGTACAGCGGGCCTCTACACCTGGTATGGCTCCTTTAAAGGTAGTCGTTGTGGGCTTGATCCTTGAGGGATTAATACCCATTTTGTGCACTGTATCCTGATAGAGCAGGTTCAGGCTGCTGCCACCATCCATGAGGACTCGCATGAGATGGAATCCATCAACAATTGGGTCAAGGACTAGCGTGGCTGAACTGCCATGACGGATACTGTTGGAAATATGCCCTAGAGGCAATAATAAAAGTATTATTATTATATTTCCTTGTTCATGATAATTGTCTTTTATTCATGCTATAACTGTATTATCCGGAAATCGTAATACATGTGTGAATACATAGACCACAATATGTCCCTAGTGAGCCTCTAGTTGACTAGCTCGTTGTGATCAACAGATAGTCATGGTTTCCTGGCTATGGACATTGGATGTCGTTGATAACGGGATCACATCATTAGGAGAATGATGTGATGGACAAGACCCAATCCTAAGACTAGCACAAAAGATCGTGTAGTTCATTTGCTAGAGCTTTGCCAATGTCAAGTATCTCTTCCTTCGACCATGAGAGCGTGTAACTCCTGGATACCGTAGGAGTGCTTTGGGTGTATCAAACGTCACAACGTAACTGGGTGACTATAAAGGTGCACTACAGGTATCTCCGAAAGTATCTATTGTTTTATGCGGATCGAGACTGGGATTTGTCACTCCGTGTAAACGGAGAGGTATCTCTGGGCCCACTCGGTAGGACATCATCATATGCGCAATGTGACCAAGGAGTTGATCACGGGATGATGTGTTACGGAACAAGTAAAGTGACTTGCCGGTAACGAGATTGAACAAGGTATTGGATACCAACGATCGAATCTCGGGCAAGTAACATACCGATAGACAAAGGGAATTGAATACGGGATTGATTAAGTCCTTGACATCGTGGTTCATCCGATGAGATCATCGTGGAACATGTGGGAGCCATCATGGGTATCCAGATCCCGCTGTTGGTTATTGACCGGAGAACGTCTCGGTCATGTCTACATGTCTCCCGAACCCGTAGGGTCTACACACTTAAGGTTCGATGACGCTAGGGTTATAAAGGAAGTTTGTATGTGGTTACCGAATGTTGTTCGGAGTCCCGGATGAGATCCCGGACGTCACGAGGAGTTCCAGAATGGTCCGGAGGTAAAGATTTATATATGGGAAGTCCTATTTTGGCCACCGGAAAATGTTCGGGATTTTTCGGTATTGTACCAGGAAGGTTCTAGAAGGTTCCGGAGTGGGGCCCACCTGCATGGGGGGACCCACATGGACGTGGGTAGTGGGGGCAAGGCCCCACACCCCTGGTCAAGGCGCACCAAGATCCCCCCTTAGAAGGAATAAGATCATATCCCGAAGGGATAAGATCAAGATCCCTAAAAAGGGGGGATAACAATCGGTGGGGAAGGAAATAATGAGATTTCTTTCCTCCCACCTTGGCCAATGCCCCAATGGACTTGGAGGGCAAGAAACCAGCCCCTCCACCCCTATATATAGTGGGGAGGCGCATGGGAGCTATACACGAAGTTCTGGCGCAGCCCTCCCCCTCTCCCAAGTACTCCTCTTCTCCCGTGGTGCTTGGCGAAGCCCTGCAGGATTGCCACGCTCCTCCACCACCACCACGCCATTGTGCTGCTGCTGGATGGAGTCTTCCTCAACCTCTCCCTCTCTCCTTGCTGGATCAAGGCGTGGGATACGTCACCGGGCTGTACGTGTGTTGAACGCGGAGGTGCCGTGCGTTCGGCACTTGATCATCGGTGATTTGAATCACGACGAGTACGACTTCATCAACCCCGTTCACTTGAACGCTTCCGCTTAGCGATCTACAAGGGTATGTAGATGCACTCTCTTTCTACTCGTTGCTGGTCTCTCCATAGATAGATCTTGGTGACACGTAGGAAAATTTTGAATTTCTGCTACGTTCCCCAACAGATACTGGTCGGGTGGTCCCTGTGATCGAAAGTGATTGGGCAGGAAGACCATGGGTTGAATTTTGGGGCGACTGGCTCTATTGCATAGACGTCCCTGAGCGCGCGCTTGCACTCCCTCTTGGCGATATGGGTAGCATATATCATGTTCACCGTTTTGATTCGAGGGGGAAACATCTTTTGTCCCCCTGTGTTCGGTGGACGGGGCTCCTCATCGTCGTTCTCGCTTTGCGACCCCTTCTCCTTGTCTCCGACATTTAACTTGTTGGCCTATTTGAAGACCCAACAACTCCTGTGGGTATGATTGGCTGGTTTATCAGGGGTGCCATGGATTTGACATGGGCGATCAAGTATGCGGTCCAGGCTGGAAGGGCCCTGATTATTTCTTTTATATGGCTTCTTCCGCTGGCCGGTCTTGCAGCCACTGAATCCGGAGTTGACCATCGTGTCATCGGTATTATCACCGTTGCTTCCATGCTTGTGTCTGTTGCGTCGGGGCTTGCCGTTGCTATTTCTGGCTTCCGAAGTGCCAGGTTCACTTGTATTGTTATTGCTACGGGCTAGCTAGCTCTCTTCGCCCATGCAAAAGCGGGTAATGAGTGTCATGAGGGCCGCCATGGACTTCGGCTTTTCTTGGCTGAGGTGTCGGGTGAGCCATTCATCCCAGATGCTATGTTTAAAGTCCGCTAGGGCTTCGGCATCCGGACAATCGATGATCTGGTTCTTTTTGGTTAAGAATCTAGTCCAGAATTTCCTGGCTGACTCTCTGGGCTGTTGGATTATGTGACTCAAGTTGTCGGCATCGGGAGGTTGAACATATGTACCTTGGAAGTTGTCAAGGAAGGCTCATTCCAAGTCCTACCAGCTGCCAATGGAGTTTTCAGGCAGGCCGTTTAGCCAATGTCAGGCTGGCCCGTTGAGTTTTAGGGGGAGGTATTTGATGGCATGAAGATCGTCACCGCGGGCCATGTGAATATGAAGAATAAAGTCTTCAATCCATACCGCAGGATCTGTGGTTCCATCATATGATTCGATATTCACGGGTTTGAACCCTTCTGGGAATTCATGTTCCATTACTTCATCAGTGAAGCAGAGGGGGTGTGCGGCACCTCTAAATCGGGCCAGGTCGCGACGTAGTTCGGATGGAGTCCGTCTGCGATTTTCGGCTCACACGTAATTGTGTTGGGGAACGCAGTAATTTCAAAAAAATTCCTGCACACACGCAAGATCATGGTGATGCAGAGCAATGAGAGGGGAGAGTGTCGTCCACGTACCCTCATAGACCATAAGCGGAAGCGTTATGATAACACGGTTGATGTAGTCGTACGTCTTCACGATCGACCGATCCTAGTACCGAACGTACGGCACCTCCGCGATCTGCACATGTTCAGCTCAGTGACGTCCCATGAACTCACGATCCAGTAGAGCTTCGAGGGAGAGTTCCGCCAGCACGACGGCATGATGACGGTGTTGTTGAAGCTACCGACGTAGGGCTTCACCTAAGCACCGCTATGATATGACCGAGGTGGATTATGGTGGAGGGGCCACAACACATGGCTAAAAGATCAATTATCAACTTATGTGTCTAGGGGTGCCCCCTGGCCACGTATATAAAGGAGTGGAGGAGGGGGAGGGACGACCCTCCTATGGCGCGCCCTGGAGGATTCCTACTCCCACCGGGAGTAGGATTCCCCCCCTTCCCTAGTTGGACAAGGAGAGAAGGAAGCAGAGAGAGGGATGAAGGAAAGGGGGGAGCTTCCCCCACTCCTAGTCTAATTCGGACCAAAGGGAGAGGGGACGCGCGGCCTGCCTTGGTCTCCTCTCTCTCTCCACTATGGCCCAATAAGGCCCATACATTTACGGAGGGGTTCCGATAACCTCCCGGTACTCCGATAAAATCCCGATTTCACCTAGAACTATTCCAATGTCCAAATATAGGCTTCCAATATATCGATCTTTATGTCTCGACCATTTCGAGACTCCTCATCATGTTCGTGATCATATCCGGGACTCCGAACTACCTTCAATACATCAAAACACATAAACTCATAATACCGAACGTTAAGCATGCGGACCCTACGTGTTCGATAACTATGAAGACATGACCGAGACATGTCTTCGGTCAATAACCAATAGCGGAACCTAGATGCTCATATTGGTTCCTACATATTCTACGCAGATCTTTATCGGTTAAACCGCATAACAGTTTACGTTGTTCCCTTTGTCATCGGTATGTTACTTGCCCAAGATTCGATCGTCGGTATCTCAATACCTAGTTCAATCTCGTTACCGGCAAGTCTCTTTACTCGTTCCCTAATGCTACATCCCGTAACTAACTCTTTAGCTACATTGCTTGCAAGGCTTATTGTGATCACTACAAGAAAAAATACACTTCCGTGATGATACGTGTTTGTCACAGTAGGTTGCGTTTTCTGTCATGCATGTACATCCATGACAAATTTATGACAGAATCAAGATAGTCATACCTGTGCTGTCGTAGAAGTGTTCCATGACATTACCAAAATTATCATCACGGAAGTGTCCACTTCCATGACGATAAATCGCGCGTCACAGAAGTGCTTTCGTCAAGGGTGACCGACACATGGCATCCACCGTAACGGAACGCCGTTAAGCTATCGGGTCCGGTTTTGGATCCGATAACCCGTTAACAGCCCCGACCAATGGGGATTTTCCACGTGTAAAATCATCATTCGCTGGAGGAAACACGTGTCGGCTCACCGTTGGGACAGATGTCATCCACTCATTGGACCCAAAGTGCCTATGATACATCGACACATGGCACAACCCAACAGAGGCCCATTCCTGTGAAAAGGCCGGCCCATTTGACTTGGTCAAAAGGTGGCGGGCCGGCCCACCGCAAGCCTGTTAACGGCCTATTCACATATAGCCCATTTACAGCCCGCTAACCCAGGGCCCGTTTACGGGCTATTCGAATTAGGCCCAGTAGCGTCATCTGGGCCATCCAATATAATTTCGGCCTATTTTAACTTCCGGCCCATGTATGGCCCATGACGTCTTTTGGCCCATATGACGCCCTTAGTAACCCTCGGCCCATTAACGACACGTGGTAAAACTGGCCCGTAATGAACACTGTATCACTTTATACCCATTAACAGCCCATTTTTCCGTTGGGCCGTTTCCAGGCCATGTTATCTTTCAGCCTTCTCGGGCCCATCTATTCTTGGGCTCATTTCCACATTCGTTTCCTTACGACCCGTTACTGTCATTTTCTGCTTGTGGGCCAAATTTAGCCCGTGGTTACAGTCGGCCTATTTGTGGCCCGTTAATACATTGGGCCATTTTCATAGCGTCATCAAAATACGGCCGATTAACGACGACCCGTTATGGTCGGCCCAAGAATGGACGATTTCAACTCTAGCCCATTTACGGCCATAATGTGGTCTGTTGTTGGCCCATGTTTGGCCAACCGATCATAAGCCCGTACAAGGCCCATTGATGATACGGCCCATAGAAGGCCCATTGTGTCTACGGCCCGTATAAGGCCCATTGTTTCTACGCCACGTAGAAGGCCCATTGTTTCTACGGCCCTTAGAAGGCCCATTGTTCCTACGGCCCATAGGAGACCCATGTTAACTACAGCCGGTGGACATCAAAGTTTGCCACCAATGAAAATATAGGGAACACCCTACACTATACAAAAATGGCTTGCTGTTTTCTTCAGCCGGTGGCTGCATGTTAAGAACAAATTTTGTATCGCACCAAAACAAATTACAACTATAAAACAAAAGGAAGGTTGGCATAAAAGTTAACAGTCTAGCAGATAAATGCACCACCAGAAGTTCAGAAGCTCAGTTCATTTGACCTGACTGTTACGTTTTCATGCTGTATTATTCGATGGAGCACCATAACATTCGCCTTCAGTTCTCCTAGGCTCCTGAACAACATAGCAAATGTCTGATAGTCTGGTTTCAAAACCATGCATATCTTGACAACATCGAACAATGTCTCTCCTTGTTTCACAAAGGGTCTTTGTTAGGGAATGGACTTGCGTCTGGAGCGCAGATACAACATTGTTTTGAGCTTGCATATCTTGATCATGAGGCAGTTTGGACGAGATTGCCTTAACAACCAAGCCAGTATTACGCAGGAACATGCTTTTGGCACTGTTAGTGGACAGGTACTGACCCACTGCAGCAAGAGCTGACACTGCGGTTATAGTTGCCTCGCCACGTTCAGAAGGTGGCGGTTCCACCATTTTTTCCATAGCTCACTGAAAAGTTGTGGTTTTACATTAGTAGTATCAGAATAGAAGATATTAAGGAGGCAACAAAACCAAACAAAATAGCTTTGGTCTATATACAGAACTTATTCTGGTGAACCCATGTAAAATAATAGTTGTATTTTATTGCAAAGTACATAATAAAACCAGGTTCCAAACATATGGCCATGTACCATCGCTAATATATTGTCTATTTCTTCACATTGTATTGAGGGCTAAGGATAAAGAGACTAAGTTTATAATACAGTAAGCATAGTATGACATCATTCATATCACAAAACAACTGAGAACAGACAAACATGCAGTTGCAACGTTGTGTGGGCAAGTCCAACACGAAACTAGATTACAAGTCAAGATCAAAGGAACGTCACTCCTCTCTTTTAAACCTTGTAAGGTGAAATGATACGCTAAGACAATTGTGTATAAAATTGAAAAGAGTAATAGACATTGGTTGAAAACCATGCAGTTCAAGGCACAAGTCAGAGTTAGTAGTAGTTAAAAGGCATGAGGATTAAGGACTTACAACATCGGCTTTGACTGGTGTAGTCATGCCCTTCTTCTTGCTGGTGTGACAGTCCTTGAAGATTTTGATAGCATTTGGTTCAGGTACTTTTTGGTCCTTGCGGGCTTTCCTCTACATTTGGAACAAGTCAATATAGATATGATAATATGGTACATCGAAAAGAGTGAAACAGCAGCTAATTACAAGAGCCTCGCAGTGTGCAATATAGCTACGAGATCCCGTCGTCTGTTGGAATTTCACTTTCGTACGGTTGGCCTTGTTCTTTGAATAGTTCACCTACAAGAAGATAGATTTGTCTGACAGATGCGTAAATAGTACTTCAACATGTGATCAGATCACATATATATAATGTACATGATACTTCGGATCGGACCAGTGTTTAACGAGGCCTCTCTAGTCTTCATCAGATATATTTTCCACTGGAGATGTTTGGGCAAGTTCACTATTAGCCTTGCCTTCAAAGCGAGTTTTCCTCAAGTTATACCGATACTGTCGCAGAGCAGACTTGAAAACATGGGTGCAAGCTTGTCTGGTTGCATCATCTTGGCTATCCAACTTGAACCTCATCCGTTGAAAATTATGGGAGTCTCATTATCAGCAACCTAGAAAGTATTGGACAGAGCAAGACGATATTACTAGTTTCCATACATAAGCATACTTACAGATAAATGGTCGAGGAAAGTGTTGAACTGGGTTTCGTCTTTGTCATTCCTGTACTGAATCCATGTTGGGAGGATACGTACATGACACCTAACCGCAACCGCTGCCTCTGATACTAACTTGGCTGACTTTGTAGCATCACGTGGCCTTTTTAAACCTGCCTCAAAACGGAACTCCATTTTTCCTCCTCTAGATTTAGTTAACCTATCGAGCATTATCCCTGATGTTTGTTTCCTCTTGCGCCTAGGTGCTAGTCCAACAACAAACATAGGAAGTGTTAGTGTACATCAAACTGTGAGACTACATATAAAGAAGCATGCAATTGTAACTTCACTCCAGCAACTACCTTATTGCTGTTGAAGCTCACAAAGTTCATCTGATCTTGCCAACTCATCTTGCGTCAAGAGTGCTTTGGATTTAGTGTCAGGTGGCAAGGGAGCTTGGGAACATGCTACTAGCTGAGTTGACGAACGAGTAAATCGTGCAGCTGGTGGTACTGTGGAAGGTGTTGCAACAACTAGGGTTGTCTCTACTTGTTTGGTGGCAGCTATTTGTTTCTGTTTGGCTTGTTCTGCAGCTCGTGTAGCATGGGATACCCTATCGGTACAATTTTCCGCTAGACTTTGACCTTCTATTTCACCATCAGTACCAGCAGAATATGCAGGATTGTTCCGCTTCCCTTTCCCTGTCATTCTGTCTTGCTTCCTCTTTCTCTGTGCCATGTTAAGTCAAGCCGACAAGAAAAATGAATAACAATTTAGTTCTTCAGAACAAATGTACTTTGATGTAAGAACATGGTGTGATAGACAGATATTGTATGTTCTAGAAACAGGAACACGTGTCTTAGTCACAAGTGTAATGTGTAAAGTAAGCAGATGAAATTCAACAAAATTAGAAGCAATACAAGCAAGACATCATACATAACATGCAACCACATATAACACTGCCAAGTTAGAGGGAGCACTTGTGATGGTGCACTAGGGGAGACGTGCTCATCACCAACACATCTACGTTGAGTGTCTATGCATGTGTTGTCTTGGAAATCATCTTGGGGGGATGGATGAGTAGAATCTGTAGAGGCCCTCCATTTGGAAGGAGCACCTTCATCCGCTGCCTTGCTAACTTCCTTCCGCTTTATTGATTTTGAATTGTCAAGTAAAACCGACAAGAAAAAGCAATAAAATTCACTCTTCAGAACTCATTCGTGCATGATACTGACAATCACTACTTTGATGTAAGGCAAACACATGATTCCAGGATGAAATAATACGAAAAATAGGAGGGCATGGCATATTCACAACTATTTGTGTAAACTAAGCAGAAACCATTTCACCAAATAAGAAGCAATGCAAGCTAGACACCACGTGAAAGATGCAACCAATATGACTCTGCCAAGTTAAAACTGTCCCATCATAAATGGCAATTCAACAAATTAGAAGCAGCGCATGCTATAAATCATATCAAAGATGCAACTAATATCACATTGCATATACTGAAGGTGTCTCGTCATATTGATTTATGCGGGATACAAAAAAACAATAGTTTTATGTGAGGACATGCTTAATAGACAGATGTACTATGTACTAAATACAGGAAGGCATGTCACATTAACAGGTATAATGTATAAGCTAAGCAGAATAACACATGCAGTTTAACCAGATTGGAAGAATTACAATCTAGACACCATATGCAACATGCAACCACATATCACGCTGCCAAGTTAGAGCAAGCAACTGCGATGCTAGTGTAGGGGAAATGCGGTAATCAACTACAGAGCTACGTTCACTATCTTCATCTAGCCTTGTTGTTTCTTGAGAATCATGTCGGGAGGTTGACGCTGCATTCTTTAAATGAGTAATCCACTTGGCTGACTGCCTCATCATAAGTGATTGATGAGGGATACACAAGAACATAAGTTTGATGTAAGAACATGGTTAATACACAAATGTATTAGTATGTACCAAAAACAGAAAGGCATGTCATATTCAAAGGTATAATGTGTAAGCTAAGCAGATGCAATTTAACCAAATTGGAAGCAATACAAGCTAGACATTCGACTGGAGTGGTGAGCATGATCATCTAGGACCTGAGAGCCTGGTGGGCTGCTTCGCCACCATCGTGGCTTTTTAGTTGGCTTCCAGGTGATGCCTCTCTTTGCTGGGCTTGTCACTGGCTCGGCTAGTGCCCTGACTAGATATTTGTCTTCTGGTGCTCATGGGATGGTGATTCATGTAAAAAAATATCTTTCCTTATCTTAATAAAGACCGACTTCGGCCTTTCGAATACAAGCTAGACACCATATGGAACATGCAAACCACATATGACACCGCAAAGTTAAAGCAAGCACCTGGGATGGTGGTTCATTGCGAGCGAGGTCATCAACTCTAGAGCTACGTTTACCGTCTCCATCTGCTAACACTACACCTATTATAAAGCTGAAACATGTCTGGCCTATCCGGGTACGACGCTGGAGCGACTTCTCTCTCTTTCTTTTTTGCTTCTCTCATTGCAGCAGAGTCTGAAATACCCTTGCATGAAAACACAATAGTGAGAGTATGGGTGAAGTGTGTGCAGAACTAGTGCATTGTAAAAGTAGTAGATACCAGGTGGCTGAAAAATAAATGACAGGAGACATATGATAGCTCTACAACATTGCATGGCAAACAAAATTAGATTCTACTCCATATGATTTTGTAATATATGAGCACAGGAAATGGAGGTACTCCTCCAGCACAGCACCACATGTGGTCATATCAAGATAACAGTCGACTGAAAATAAATAGGCCAGTCGATTTTTTTAATGAACCGGCCGATCTATAAGGAACAAGCACATGGCCTTCGTCTACCTCCCGCCAGTCACCGTTGACGATCTTTCTCGAACCGCCTGCTACCTCTTGAGCACTGCGTTGGATTTCCCCGAAGAGGAAAGGATGATGCAACAAAGTAGCGTAAGTATTTCCCTCAGTTTTTGAGAACCAAGGTATCAATCCAGTAGGAGGTTGCGTGCGTGTCCCTAGTACCTGCACAAAGCAAATACTCCTCGCAACCAACGCGATAAGAGGTTTTCAATCCCTTCACGATCACTTACGAGAGTGAGATCCGATAGATATGGTAAGATAATATTTTTGGTATTTTTGTGATAACGATGCAGAGTAAAATAAAAGCAAAGTAAAAAAGCAAAGGAAACAACTAAGTATTGGAAGATTAATATGATGAAGATAGAACCGGGGGCCAGAGGTTTCACTAGTGGCTTCTCTCAAGAGCATAAGTATTTTATGGTGGGTGAACGAATTACTGTTGAGCAATTGACAAAATTGAGCATAGTTATGAGAATATCTAGGTGTGATCATGTATATAGGCATCACGTCCGAAACAAGTAGATCGACTCCTGCCTGCATCTACTACTATTACTCCACTCATCGACCGCTATCCAGCATGCATCTAGAGTATTAAGTTCATGCAGAGTAACGCCTTAAGCAAGATGACATGATGTAGAGGGATAAATTCATGCAATATGATAAAAAAACCCATCTTGTTATCCTTGATGGCCACAATACAATACGTGCCTTGCTTCCCCTACTGTCACTGCGAAAGGACACTGCAAGATTTAACCCAAAGCTAAGCACTTCTCCCATTGCAAGAAAGATCAATCTAGTAGGCCAAACCAAACTGATAATTCGAAGAGACTTGCAAAGATAACCAATCATACATAAAAGAATTCAGAGAAGATTCAAATATTGTTCATAGATAATCTTGATCATAAACCCACAATTCATCAGTCTCAACAAACACACCGCAAAAAGAAGATTACATCGAATAGATCTCCACAAGAGAGGGGGAGAACATTGTATTGAGATCCAAAAAGTGAGAAGAAGCCATCTAGCTAATAACTATTGACCCGAAGGTCTGAGGTAAACTACTCACACTTCATCGGAGAGGCTATGGTGTTGATGTAGAATCCCTCCGTGATGGATACCCTCTCCGGCGGAGCTCCGGAACAGGCCCCAAGATGGGATCTCGTGGATACAGCAAGTTACGACGGTGGAATTAGGGTTTTGGCTCCACATCTGATCGTTTGGGGGTACATAGGTATATATAGGAGGAAGGAGTACGTCGGTGGAGCAACAGGGGGCCCACGAGGGTGGAGGTTGCACCTGGGGGAGGGGGGTAGGCGCGCCCTGTCGTGGTTCTAAGTCTGACAGTAGAATGGGGGGTAGGGATGTAGAGGCAAGATCCTAGCTATGGAAGAGTTGTACACGCGAGTTTTACGAGTTCAGGCCCTTCTCGGAGGAAGTAACAGCCCTACATCTCGGAGCCTGGAGGCGGTCGACTGGATTGGGTGTGTGTTACAAGGGGTGCAAACCCTTGTCCCTGAGGAGGGGGGTGGCTTATATAGAGTTCGTCAGACCCCTCCCGCCCTCAGTTACAAAGGGTTTAAGGTACATAAAGATGGGGACATTACTGGTAATGCCTGCAATAAAGATACATAATGACCATTAAAGCTATGACTTAATTCCCGATCGTTGCAGAGTGGAGTGGCTCTAGATATTCTGGTAGTCGAGTGATTGTCCATACGGTCGAGTGTCTTCAAGACTGTCGAGTGGAACATAGCTTCATGGTCGAGTGGATGATGATTTTTCTTCGAATGCTTCTGGTTCTTTTAGGGATGTACTTGGAGAGGGTATCTTGGACAGATCCATGACCCTACCCTAGGTACATAGCTTCATCATTAGCCCCCGAATGGATCAGGGTTTGAGTGAGGAAGGAGTTGAGAACACTTCCGACTCATTTTTCATGCTATGAGTATATCTTGTTCTGGATCAATGAACTGAGGTGACGACACCAACTTCTTTTTCAGTCGCCTTGATCCATTCTTAGTTTTTGTCGAGTGAACTTTTACTGAAGAGTTTCGAGTGATGCTGTGGAGGATGTCTTCCGTCTAACAAGTTGTTCTGCTGTCCGTGGATTTTGCGGGATTTGAGTTTTGGGAAGCGCGCCGGGTGGGGGAGGACGCGGTAATCAGGATGGATTAGGCAGGTCGCCTCGATCCCCACGCCACCTTTTTTTCCACGTATCACGTGCACGACTGTTGCGGGATTTGATAAGATCGTCCGGGCCTACGAGTCAGTCACTCGGAAGTGTCCTTATAAAAGGCACCGGACCGGACTTTTGAACAGTGCGCCCTCATTCTCCTTCTTCTTCCTTAGATTTCTCCACTGCGCCTACTTTCGCTCTCGCGTCGTAGCCCCGCTTGGACTCGATTCGCTGCCATGGGGAAGGAGAAGACGGTGGCGTTGGAGCGTGCAAAGAAGGCGACGGCGAAGGCGAAAGGGAAGAAGACCAACCGGGGCGGATCTTCGTCGAGGTCCGGCCTGCCGCCTGGCTGGATCCAGGGCGACTAGATCCGCTCGACAATCAGTCAAGACAACATCGACGACCTGGTTGAGGGGGGACTGATCCCTCACCAATCGGCGCGGCTCCCGGGGAACAAGACCGAGCCGCAGCCGCAGGAGGGTGAGTGCGTCCTCCTCGCCACTCATGTCGACCACGGGTTTTCTTTGCCTCCCCACCCTTTCTTTCGTGGTTTCTTGAAATTCTTCGGGGCTCAACTCCACCACTTTACTCCAAACACAATCGTGTACCTTGCTGCTTTCGTGTCCATGTGCGAGAATTTCTTGGGCTGCCGACCGCACTGGGGTTTCTTCAAGCACATATTCACATGTTTCTCCCAGACGGTCAAGAAGGCCAACCCGAGTGACGAGAGGACGCACGTGATACAGATGTGCGGGGGCCTTGGAATCCAAATGAGGAACAAGAGCACCTTCCCAACTATGACCCTTCCCGACTCGGTCTGGGGCTGGCAGTCAACCTAGTTTTACTGCAAGGACCAGCCGACCCTGGGTCAGTCGACTGGACTTTCCCCCTTTTCCATGGCTCGAGTGGAGAAGCCCTCCTCCTTGAGAGTGATCCCGGAAGAGAAGGCGCAGGTCAAGGTGTTGGTCGAGCGGGTCATCCAACTCGTCCGCGACGGAGTGACTGGTATGGACCTGCTGGAGGTCTTCCTCAGTCGACGCATCCAACCACTCCAAGCCTGTGACCATCTGATGTGGATGTACTCGGGACTCGAGGATTCCACTCGGATCCACCCAGAGGATGTTAGAGAGGACACAGTGGAGAAGTGGCTGAGAGGTATTACCAGCAACAAGGATAATCCCCGGGGGTCCAGGAGGGTGGTTCCATTCGACCATTTGCGCCAGCCGGAACAGGTACGATTCTGCTTTGTCGAGTATCTTCTTGATTCACTATGTAACATCTTGTTGACGGTCGACTGTATTTCTTTTGTTCATTGTCTTTTCAAGCTCTTATTGATATGTACACGATGCCCAATGGAGTGCAGGAGCAAAATTTCGAGGAAGGGGCGAGCGGGGGCGAGAGTGGCGAGTGTCACTCGGATGCAGAGGAGGACAAGGAGAGCGACGACCCGAGTGACGAAGAAGAGGTCGACTCGCCTCCACACAGAGAAAGGAGGTCCAAGCACGTTCACGACCCGGCAAACAACCCTGGTCTGGTGGCCGCACCGACCGGGCAGTCTTCAAAGCACCCTCGGACGTATTCTCCGGTGCCGACTGAGAAGGGACCGAAACAGCTCAAGACTGCGCCGCCTCCTGCGTCGAAGCTATTGAAGGCCACATCCTCCAAACCGCCAAAGGCTTTGCCCAGAATCAAAGTGACCATTCCCACCATCTCCGGGTAATCATCTGACCCAATCTTTTGGTCGACTCGAGCAACAGAACATAACCGACTGAAAGTTGACATTTGTAGTGCTTCTACCTCTGGAAGTTCTTCCCGCCAATACCGAGAGGAGGAAATGGAAGACGTGGTTACCTCCAACCCAGGTAAAATTCCCATGATCTTATTCTTGATCATTTGGTCGATCAAATTCTGGCGATTCACTTGGGGTCGGCTGATTTATTTGCAGCCCCACCCAATGTTATCGAGCTTCCGGATGATGATGAAGATGTGGCCCCGAGGCCCAGAAAGAACAAAAAAGTAGCAGCTGGCAAGACGACTTAGCAGGGACCGATGACAACACTAATCGTCTAGCATTCTGAAGACGCAGGTGGGGCCTCTGTAACTTTTGTTGTCCCATTGTCAAGTGAGCGCCCTGCACCGAAGATTGTATCGGTGTTTCCTTCAGTCGTCCAACCTCACGCTTCGGAGCTCCAAGCTGCCACACATGGGTCGTCTGCCCCCTTCTTCACCAAATACCATGTTCCGGAAAGCCAGTCGGACGCGGCTGTGGAGGCCATCCGTCAGGCTAACGTGATGATGGAGCGGATGAAGACAGTGCATGAGAACAGCCAGGCTGCTTACGATGCCAGCGCGGCTCTTCGGGCCAATGTCCTGGTAAGTTGGCTTTCGACTGACCTTGTTCTATTAGGATATGGTACCTGAAATATTTTCTTTCATACAATCTCTTATTGTTTTGCGTCGAATCTGTACACCCACCGGGTGTTTTGTTGTCTTTGGTATTTGTGCTCTTCCACTCGGCCTGGGCGAGTGGGATCTGAACCGGTGGGGGCAAGCTAAGTGCACCCCCTAGGTGTAGTCCCCGAGACCACAGTCGACTGCGGGCAGTCGACTGGGATCTGGGTACTTTTTACTTTCTTTTCTTCCACTCGACCCGGGCTGACCGGTCGAATGGGATCTGAACCAGTGGGGGCACGTCAAGTGCACCTACTGGGTGTAGTCCCCGAGACCGCAGTCGACTGCGGGCAGTCGGCTGGGGTCTGAGCAAACTTTTTTTTATACTCGACCCGGGCGGACCGATCGAGTGGGGTCTAAATCAGTGGGGGCACGCCAAGTGCACCCTCTGGGTGTAGTCCCTGAGACAGCGGTCCACTGTGGGCAGTCGGCTGGGGTCTGAGCAAACTTTTAAGTTTTATTCACTCGGAAGTAAATAATCTTTGATCTTGTTGATTGACATGTCTTTTGCCTTCTGCAGAAATCTTGTACTCTCATTTCTAAGTTCGCCGAATTTGAGGAGAAGCAAAGGCAAGTTAACCTTGACTTGGAGCTGGCCCAACAAAAGTTGAAGAAAGGTCAAGATGAAGCTGCTGGTATGGAAGGTAACTGCCTGTCGACTGTTCATGTCGATCGTCCTTTTAAAATATTTCTTTGATCTCTTTCTTGATCCGATTGCTTATTTTGGAGAGAAAATGAGGTTGGCTCTGGAAAAGAAGGACTCGGACCTTGCAGCTGCGCAGAAGGAGGTTCAAGATAAGACTGCCCTTGCAGACCAGAAGCTGGCTTCGGTCGGAGTGCTGGAAGAAGAAGTAAGCAAGCCGAAATCCTCTCTCACTGAATCCAACCGAGAGGTAACTCGTCTGAAGAAGGATAAGATGGCTCTGAATGAGAAGCTGGAATCCGCGACTCGCAAGAGAAATGACGTGGAAGCTTATCTGAGAACTCTTGCCAAGAAGCTCTATCTTATGTTGGAAGTTACTCCTTTTAATCCGACTGCTTTATTGCTTGCGAGTTAATCCTATCCAGTCGACTCACTAACTCTTTGACTGCAGAATTCTGCCAAAACTTTGACGAGAAAACTGGACAGATCGAGACGGATTTGGACCCTATTGCTTCTCCAGTCGACGACGAGGCTGCCATGAATGTGCTTCGACTGGAATCTCGTGTTGCCAGTGTGACAAGTTACCTCGCTCGTCTGAAGGTGGCAGTTTCACGGATTGACTCATCACTCTGGCCAAGGGCGACACTTCAAAATGACCTCGAGTCTCCGTTGGCTTGCCTCAATGAGGTCCCAGGTCGAGTGCAAGAATGGAAGAATTCCTCTGCCCGGTGTAGTGCTGACGTGGCGTTGTCCTTGGTAAGATTCCACTGCAAGGAAGATCGCGAAGACAAGCTGGCGGTGATCAAGGTCGCCAACACCAAAAGGCATGATTTCCAGTCCTTTATGGAGACTTTCATAGCTGCCGCCACTCTGATTGCAGATGGAATCGACTTGGACGAATTCGTTGAACCTGCCGAATGAACAGACTTTGAGATTTAAACTTGCCTTAAATTTAACTTGGGATGCCGAGTGTTTGCTGTAACCATTAAACTCCTTCGGGCTTGATGCTCGAATACTTTTGATTCGTCGCCTGGAATTTTTAGGATCTATCTGAACTTGGTTTATTTCTGAATATGTTTGCATTTGCCTTCACATGGAATTTGCTCTTTGGGATGTAGCCCTGAAGTGGAGAGTTCAATCGACTTGCGCCTCGTGGTCCTTGCAGACAGGGATGGGGCGCACGTTGTATTTGTGGCGTAGCTCGGAGAAAGAGGTCGCAGTCGACCTGCATCTCGTCGTCCTTGCGGATAGGGATGGAGTGTACGTTGTATTTGTGGCGTAGCTCGGAGAAGAGGGCCGCGGTCGACCTGCACCTCATCGTTCCTGCGGATGGATATGGAGCGTACGTTATAGTTGTGGTGTAGCACGCAGATGAGGGCCGTGGTCGACCTGCACCTCTTCGTCCTTGCGGATAGGGATAGACTTTAAACCTTAGGCGAGTACTGGACTGCAGCTAGGCCTCCGATTGGGAGGGTTGCTCACCACTTGGTAGGATTTTTTAGACTGAGGCGAGTACTGGACTGCAGCTAAGCCCCCGAGTGGGAGGGTTGCTCACCACTCGGTAGGATTTCACAAACTTAGGCGAGTACTGGAATGCAGCTAAGCCCCCAAGTGAGAGGGTTGCTCACCACTCGGTAGGATTTTATGAACTTAGGCGAGTACTGGACTGCAGCTAAGCCCCCGAGTGAGAGGCTTGCTC
>NC_041392.1:288172869-288187611 GCF_002162155.2 Triticum dicoccoides | reverse complement strand
TAGGCGAGTACTGGACTACAGCTAAGCCTCCAAGTGAGAGGGTTGCTCACCACTCAGTAGGATTTTACAAACTTAGGCAAGTACTGGACTGCAGCTAAGCCCTCGAGTGAGAGGGTTGCTCACCACTCGGTAGGATTTTACAAACTTAGGCGAGTACTGGACTGCAGATAAGCCCCCGAGTGAGAGGGTTGCTCACCACTCGGTAGGATTTTACAAACTTAGGCGAGTATTGGACTGCAGCTAAGCCCCCGAGTGAGAGGCTTGCTCACCACTCGGTAGGATTTTTTTAAACTTAGGCAAGTACTGGATTGCAGCTAAGCCCCCGAGTGAGAGGCTTGCTCACATAATATCGTTTCTAAGGGAGATGATCTTAGCGGGAGGAAAATACTTAGAGATAAAAGCATCTTTGCATTTGTTCCAAGAATCAATACTATTTTTAGTCAAAGATGAAAACCAAGCTTTAGCACGATCTCTAAGCGAAAAAGGAAATAGCTTCAATTTAACAATATCATTATCCACATCCTTCTTCTTTTTCATATCACACAAATCAACGAAGCTATTTAGATGGGTAGCGGCATCTTCACTAGGAAGGCCGGAAAACAGATCTTTCATGACAAGATTCAGCAAAGCGGCATTAATTTCACAAGATTTAGCATCGGTAAGAGGAGCAATCGGAGTGCTAATAAAATCATTGTTGTTGGTATTGGTAAAGTCACACAATTTAGTGTTATCTTGAGCCATCGTGACAAGCAAGCAATCCAACAAACAAGCAAACAAAAAGCGAGCGGGCAAAAAGAGGCAAATAGAGAAAGAGAGGGAGGATAGAGAGAGAGAGAGAGGGCGAATAAAATGGCAAGGGTGATGTGGGGGAGAGGAAAACGAGAGGAAAATGGCAAATAATGTAATGCGGGAGATAAGGGTTGTGACGGGTACTTGGTATGTTGACTTTTGCGTAGACTCCCCGGCAACGGCGCCAGAAAATGCTCGTTGTCGGGAGTCAGATCTTGACTTGTGCGAACCTCCCCGGCAACGGCGCCAGAAATTCTTCTTGCTACCTCTTGAGCACTGCGTTGGATGATGTAGCAAAGTAGCGTAAGTATTTCCCTCAGGTTTTGAGAACCAAGGTATCAATCCAGTAGGAGGTTGCGCGCGCGTCCCTAGTACCTGCACAAAGCAAATAACTGCTTGCAACCAACGCGATAAGGGGTTGTCAATCCCTTCATGGTCACTTATGAGAGTGAGATCCGATAGATATGATAAGATTACATTTTTGGTATTTTTGTGATAAAGATGCAAAGTAAAATAAAAGCAAAGTAAAAAAAGCAAAGGAAACAACTAAGTATTGGAAGATTAATATGATGAAGATAGACCCCGGGGCCATAGGTTTCACTAGTGGCTTCTCTCAAGAGCATAAGTATTTTACGGTGGGTGAACGAATTACTGTTGAGCAATTGATAGAATTGAGCACAGTTATGAGAATATCTAGGTATGATCATGTATATAGGCATCACGTCCGAAACAAGTAGACCGACTCCTGCCTGCATCTACTACTATTACTCCACTCATCGACCGCTATCCAACATGCATCTAGAGTATTAAGTTCATGAAAATAGAGTAACGCCTTAAGCAAGATGACATGATGTAGAGGGATAAATTCATGCAATATGATAAAAAAACATCTTGTTATCCTCAATGGCAACAATACAATACGTGCCTTGCTGCCCCTACTGTCACTGAGAAAGGACACCATAAGATTGAACCCAAAGCTAAGCACTTCTCCGATTGCAAGAAAGATCAATCTAGTAGGCCAAACCAAACTGATAATTCGAAAAGACTTGCAAAGATAACCAATCATACATAAAAGAATTCAGAGAAGATTCAGATATTGTTCATAGATAATCTTGATCATAAACCCACAATTCATCGGTCTCAACAAACACACCGCAAAAAGAAGATTACATCGAATAGATCTCCACAAGAGAGGGGGAGAACATTGTATTGAGATCCAAAAAGAGAGAAGAAGCCATCTAGCTAATAACTATGGACCCGAAGGTCTGAGGTAAACTACTCACACTTCATCGGAGAGGCTATGGTGTTGATGTAGAAGCCCTCCGTGATGGATACCCCCTCCGGCGGAGTCCGAAATAGGCCCCAAGATGGGATCTCGTGGATACAGGAAGTTACGGCGGTGGAATTAGGGTTTTGGCTCCGCATCTGATCGTTTGGGGGTACGTAGGTATATATAGGAGGAAGGAGTACGTCGGTGGAGCAACAGGGGGCCCACGAGGGTGGAGGACGCGCTTGGGGGGGGGGGTAGGCGCGCCCCCTACCTCGTGGCCTCCTCCTTTGTTTATTTACGTAGGGTCCAAGTCTCCTGGATCATGTTTGGTGAGAAAATCACGTTCCCGAAGGTTTCATTCCGTTTGGACTCCGTTTGATATTCCTTTTCTTTGAAACCCTAAAATAGGCAAAAAAAAACATCAATTCTGGGCTGGGCCTCCAGTTAATAGGTTAGTCCCAAAAATAATATAAAAGTGGATACTAAAGCCCAATAATGTCCAAAACAGTAGATAATATAGCATGGAGCAATCAAAAAATTTAGATACGTTGGAGATGTATCTCCGCCAGCGACCACCGGCCTAGACCCCTGCCTCTACCGCCCCGCCCACCCATCGACCTCACACCACCGCCATGCTTGGCAGCGCCCCCAGGCCATCCCTTTAATCCCGACCGACCTCCAGATCGGGCGCTAGTAGCTATAGGCCCCACACGCCCCTAAGATAAACACCGAGGCACTGGTTCCCCGGCATAATAGGCGGACTAGCGCCTGTTACGTCAGGGAATGCTTCCATTAATTGGGAATCAACTGACCAGGAATTGAAATTCAGGGGGTCGACGGACCTCTAGCTAAGGTGAAATAGTATATGAGGAGAAACCTTGTGCATCACGAGTTACTAGGAACATCTAGTATCAAGAAGAAGCGGTCAACTAGTGTATTCTGTGGGATGAATACCGTGCAAGCAGACACGTAAGATTTGCACGAATAAGGGAAGAGGGGTACCATTTTCGGTTGCCGGTGTGGTCGCCTCCACATATCACACCAATCTTCTTTTTGCTGGGGAAACCGATGTTTTGGAGGGTGCAGGCTTGGACGAACCCATGGCCAAATTGTTGACTGTGTTGCCATGGCCGTATGTCGGCGGAGGGGAAGCAGATCCGAGGTGGCGACGGATGGCGTAGCAGGAACAACTACGGTGTGGTGGAGGGTGGCGAAGTTGGAGCGACAGCGGTGAGGCGTAGGACGGCTTGGTTGAACTGGCTCAGGTACGGACGGCTCGGCCTCGGCTTCAACTACTGTCCGTGGAGGGCGTTGCGGTTGAGGTTGCGGTGGACGACGACGTCGGGGTATCGGCTCCGGCGTGATGGAGGAGGGCGGCGGTTGATGGGTGGAATGGGGTGGCAGACGGAGGACGCTAGGGTTTTGCGGCTGGTGGAGAGGTAGTTTTTGCGCCCACGGTGTACGAATGGGGAATCGGATGGGTGGGCGGGGGAAGGGGAGAGAACCATGTTTCGGTCTGGGACGCGCTTGTTTTTGGCTTTTTTGAACAGAAGATGGGACGCGCTTGTTTGAAATTTGGGGAAAGTACAAAATTTGCCCCCCTCTTAAATTTCGGACCTACTACGGGTCGGGGGTAGGATGGTAATCCCAGGTGTCCCAAAAAGTGGGTGGGAGCGATTTCGTCCGCGCACATGTGTGCTTAGGCGGCTATTGTGTATGAATGTTTTTCGGAGGTGGTTGCGTGGCATCTAGATGAAGCTACAAACCTACCCCGGTTTAGACCTTTGGACGTCGGGCCGGTAGGTTTCACAGGTCAGAGTTATTAGAAAAGTAATTCCCTTGTACTACCAAACATTGGTCTCACGCGGTTTCGGGCGAGTAGAGGCTCTTTTGGAGCTTCGTTCGAAATTTTGAAACACAAGTATTCACGTTTAGAGTACTCTTGAACTTTGAGGATTGACCTAAATAGACAACGTTAAATTTGACCTTGTATGTTTGAAAACCTCATTAAATTATCCGCTTCTTTTTGAAATTTTGACACTTGAAAATCCTACAACTACGATTATTTTGGAATGGAGCTAAATTAGAATCTACTTTGTACACAACTACATATACTATTATGTTCAAAATCAGAGCAAATATTGGTGCCCCCACAATTTAGGTATGATTTACAAATGCCATGATATCAAATTCAAATAATTGAATGGACTTCATGTTGAATTCGATTTTTTTAAAACCACCTTAAGTTGAATTCAAATGTATGCTAGTTCATAGGTAGCTATTTATAATGTGCATTGTGTAACTTTCGTATGTATAATGTGCTTTACACACACAACATGAACTATACTCACGTTTATATTTGATTGCTAAAGCGATGCATTGTGTGGAGTTCAAAAAACTAACTATTTAGATCAATTGTGTCGAATAATAACATAGACGTGCTCAAATTCGATAGAATCTAGATGTCTGATGGATCAATGACCGTTCCTTACGCGAATTGCAAATATCATGATCCCATCCTAATATTTGGATACAATTTATATCTTTAATCAATGTGTACATCAGTCTTGTATGTGTAGTTTCACTCTCCATCGGTGGTCTCTCACACATGCTCACACACTCTCTCCCGAGGTGTCTTTCTCGCACACATGCTCTCGATATAACCCTGCCTCCCTCTCGTAACCATTTGCGACTGTTTTCACTAACCTTTACCACAAGCACTCTTCCTCTCGCAAGCATACACACGCACAATCCCCATCGACCCTTTCTATATACATACACCTGCCTACGTGTCTCCTGTACGCATATTATCTTTAGGCCTGTCTCTCACGCATTGTCTCACACCTCTCTTCCTAATCGACGCGTATGATTCTATTTTTTTGCGAAAATACGAGTATGATTCTAGCAGAGCATTCTGTAGGATGCCCCTCAAAGTTAGGTTGAATGAATAGTAATATCAGAGATAAAGGGGTTACCTTAGTCCGAGAACCTAGGGTTACAAATCCTAGCCAGCTTTGTCAGTGGACGTAGACTCCTTCACAATTATGCTATCTTTGTCTTGTATGACTAGTCATCCATGGGTCTCCCTAAATGCGTCACGGGCCGACCAATGTGGCGCAGGATGGAACCGAACGAAGGGCCTCACCTTGACCCACCGGACCTCATGCGGTGACACACCCTCTTCCCCCACGTCTCGTTATCTTCTCACGCCCACACATACCAACACAGACACCGCACACACAAAATATATTCTCCTGGTGCCTCTATCCACTCCCCCCTTGCATATACACACTCAAGGGAATCTCTCGTTGTGATGTCATATTCATCTCTCTCTATACCACTCTCATTTCTCGTGCTATCTCTCCCACGCCCCCTGTCGTCCCCTCTATCCATGCCTCTCTCGAATACGTAATACACACACATACCTCTCTAGGCCCTGCCAAATGCATCAACTACACATTCACACATGTTACATCACGTACCCCATTGATCTAAAAAGCCCTCTCTTCACATTTATTTCGCATACAACATTCCTTTTGAATAAAGTGTGGCCAAAAAAATGTTTTAGAATTTCTACATATATACAACATTACAAAGTTATATGGAGGAGTATGAACGCTTGCATTGCATGGTGCCCACAATGATATTTATTCCGCACTTTGATTTTGTATATTTTTATACTATATATAAAGTTAGTCATAATAAAGAGAAACGAAGAGCATCTCTCTCTCCATTGCATACCCCCCCTCTACACCCCTTTCACGTACGCACACAAACTATCTCCAGGTCCTCTAAAAGTAAGCCCCCAGCACATTCACGCGTGCTTCATCTTTCTCCCGCGATATATATAGTGACGATCATTGTATTTGAAGCGAAAGCACGATACGTACACTGGACTTCAGAATCCACTCATTACGGTCACCATTTACGTTTTGTGGTTATTATATAGTCATGGGCTCACCATACAACTCTGTATTTGCTCAAGACACGACTAGTTGACCAGTTAAACGCTCCACGTGGCACCTCTAGTGTTGCATCACATTATATCACTACCATTGGGCCCACCTGTCGGCTTGTATCTACTCTACATATACACTCTTATAAAATACTAGCAAGATGCCCATGCGTTGCACGGAACATCAAGATGCATTTGTATGAGTAGTTTATCTTGTGGGAGAAAAGGATGAACAAGGGAAGGCCTTATTTGCAAGTGTGGAGAGGGGTGTGGGTATCTTTTTGCAAAATTGCCATAGTTTCCTTCCTATCCGTCAGATATATATCGGACGACCTATATTGCAGGATGACAGGCACATGATCATCACCTTCTATGCTTTTTATAAGAGTAGGGATAAAATACACTCTTATAAAAAACAGAGTTGGTGATGATGGTGTGCCTGCCATCCTACAATATAGCCCGTCCGATTTATATCTGACGGATAGGAAAGAAACTATGACAATTTTGCAAAAAGGTACCCACACACCTCTCACAAGATAGGAAAGAAACTATAGCCTTCCCTCGTTCATCATTTTCTCTCACAAGATAAACTAGTCATACAAATGCATCTTGATGTTACGTGCAACGCACAGACATCTTGCTAATAAGAATGAAAACAAACAACAACAAAATATTGGACGGTGGTTCGAAGTCATGACCGCGGGCACGTCTGACATGGTGGCCTTGTATTGGTATGCTGAGCTGTCTGTTTTAACACACATGAGCTGGTGTGGTGATTATACACACACACACGCACGCACACGAACTGCATGCACGCAACACTCACATGAACACATGCACCTACGCACGCACACAACACTCACACGTACACACGCAGCCACGCACGCACGCAACACTCACACGCAAACACACACGCATGCATGCACACACCAGTACACCACACAACCAACACACACTCTCACGCTCAAGTGCTCAACCTACACGTGCATGGGCACAGATCATGCCCTGACAAACACATACACAACCAGGTGATTCCCGCGCACAGGGTGGAGTCTTGTCATGCCTGCGTAAATTTGTGTTTATCTGACCTTTTCCCTATGCGAACTAATAGGTGGGACCCACAAGGAACGTGGTCAATTTAACTAGTAAACATGGTGCCACACACACTATTTGGCCGGTCAACAGAGTGCAATCCGACGCTGAACCGCGAGAAAGTGACCGTATAATCACCGCAAAACATATATAGTGACCGTAATCAGCTTATTCTGAAGTTCGGTGAATGTATTACGCTTTTTCTCTCTGTAGGCCCTCCAAAACTACATCTCTACACGTTCTTGCATGTTACATCTAACAACTATGCAATACAACACTACTACTACACTCTAACACAATAAATCATATGTGTTTTTAGTTTTGCTAGATATATATTGTTACTTAATTATTCTATTTGCATACATTAAAATTGCCTTTGAAATGTATGGCCAGTATCATATACCACGCGGGAAAAATCCCGCCCTTTCCTGTTTAATCGGGTTTGTATCGATGGATCGTGCGGAACAACAAAACTATAGTACTATATACAGTACAAGTAACAGTTCACTGGGCCGTCATGTCGTGTACTCCTCCATCGTAAGTGTGGAGTGCTCGCTTTCATAAATCTTCTAGCCCCTTTCGCCGACATGTGGGGCATTAAGCTACTGGTTCCATGTGCCATACCGGAATACAGTGGAGAGCAGCCGGGGTGAAGCACCCAGTCATGGCGTCGGCGTAGTAATGAGCAATGAGGCGTCAAATCACAAAGCTGCACCTTTCCCGCAGTTAAGTTGGAGGGACGAAGTAATAATGCTAAAAAAATAAGTTGGACGGATGAAGCAACCATCATTTCACTCGTTGCCGAATCCGCTTCTCCCTCATCGTCTTCAAGTTAACCACGTGTTGCTTATGTCGTTGTCCTGCCTCATGTGGGAAGCAGGTTGGCTTGGTAAAGCACTGACACGTGGGACCGCATGTTAGCAAACCGCCAGGACAACATCCCCTAAAAATAAGAAACCTCCCGCGCCATCTGCGCGGCAAAATCACCTCCTTTTTACTAATCTTGATTCTATAATTTTTTAGATCAATATAATTGAGATTTGTATAGATAGCACATAGGAGCAAAACCAAGTTGTACTATTAAGGGCATCCAGAATGTGTAGCCAAATGTGAAAATAGCTTTTGGCATCATGGAAACCATTGTGGACGGTGTTGCCAAAGCCAAAAGGATGGAACCGAAGCTCCCTGATTGATTGATTGATTGAAGGAATAGAAAAATGCAACGTCTCTCCTCTTTCTCCCGTGCTTGGACACATGTACAGTATAGAGGACAGAGTCTACTCCCCTATCCCTTCTATCACAAATCACAAAGAAGTGAGGCGTCAAATCACAAAGCACGGACGAAGCAACCATCATTTCACTCTTCGCTGACTCCGCTTCTCCATCGTCTTCTTCGAGAAACCATCTCACCGCACTAAGCTGGACAGAGGACGCTATTGTGTATGAGTAGTACTAGTACACTTATGCGTCCTTTGGTTCAACGGACATCCTGGATGCAAATAAGGCGGTTGTCTCGGTTTGCAGGCGGCACTTGCGAACGACTTACCGTGGTCTCCCTCAATGGTGTTCTCCGTCGAACGTACTTCGCCAAACCACAACGTTCGAGATATCGTCGACATCACCGGAATGGGGAAGGAAGTCAAATATAGTTACTACCTCCAGTTTTTGTACCCAAGGCCAGTATATCAAAATTACAATTTTCAAAAGGCCACGAACACTAATCGAGGCAAAATTGATGGGGTTTGCCTCGTACTAGCAACCAAGGACATTAATATCCCCTGCATGCATGCGGAAGTGAGAAGGTTGGTATGCATGGTGCTGCATTAATCAAGCAATGAGGAGTGAGATGGTTAGCTCTTTGGGATTTGGAGAAAAAATACACATTAATTGACACGTGAAACGAGGATTTGTATCGATTAATCCCAGAAAGGAAAACCCCGCCTTTCTTTTTTAACACTAGTACTCCTAGTACGTAGTACTACGTACTTATCCTGTTTGGGTCTAGGCCTTGCATTGCCATACTTCGCCACACATTTTTGCCAAGCTTGCCTAACGTTTTCAAAATGAAAAGTAAGTACACTTGCGCACGACTGTCGTGGTCGAACCGCACCCTCACACGGTCGCTCGTGCACGCCGCGGTTGCACCGCCCCCTCACATGCACAGTCGCTCCTGCACGCCGCAAACACAACCAAGGGAACGCACCCTCACTGACACGTGCTGTCGCATGTGAACAAACCAAACTCAGCCATACTACCACTGACACATAATTTTTGTTCATAGAGTATGTTTATCCAACCGCATGTTGGGGAGTATCCGTACGGCCCGTGCGGTGGTCTGTTGGGGAAGAAGAAGAGGTGAGGAAGAAGGGTTAGGAGACGTAGGATATTCATCCAACCGCCTGAAGTGGTAGACTGACCCAAGTCAGGTGACTTGCATAACAATATATGTTTTTACTACACAGCAAAAGATCATAAAAACAACAACATAAAGAAAAACTATCACTGCTCGCGGAACGAGACGGCCTCGTCGTCTTTGGCTGCCGGTGCGAACCAGCCGTAGCTGCCGACGTGTGTCTCCGCACTGTGGAGCGTGCGGGCGCTCTGCATAGACGAGAGCACTGCCCGTTTCAAGTCGAGGGCGTCCGGGTTCCGCCTACAGGAGGG
Organism: Triticum dicoccoides; assembly: GCF_002162155.2. Classification (NCBI taxonomy): domain Eukaryota; kingdom Viridiplantae; phylum Streptophyta; class Magnoliopsida; order Poales; family Poaceae; genus Triticum; species Triticum dicoccoides. The sequence goes on along the minus strand of NC_041392.1, from coordinate 288,177,841 downwards.
CCTAAATGGTAGCGGCATCCACGCGCTCCGCGTCGAGTCGAGCCTCCGCCGCTCGGTTCAAGTCTAGGACGTCCGGTTCCGCCTGCAGGAGGGCCTCGATGAGAGCGGCATCCATGCGCTCCACGTCGAGTTGAGACTCTGCTGCCCGGTTCAAGTCCAGGACGTCCGGTTCCGCCAGCAGGAGGGCCTCGATGGCAGCGGCATCCGTGCGCTCCGCCTCAAGTTGAGCCTCCGCCGCCCAGTTCACATCCACAACATCCGGTTCTGCCTGCAGGAGAGCCTCGATGGCAGTGGCATGCGTGTGCTCCGTGTCGAGTTGAGACTCTGCCTCCCGGTCATCCTTTAGTATCGCCAGGTTGAACCACTGGTCCGCCTGCACCATGGGGGACTCGGACGCCGGCATGAAGTCGGCGTCCATCGTCTCATACCCATCGGGGGCCTTCTGCGCCACGACCTCCGCCATGAACACTGGATCGGCTTCCTCCTCCTCGCAGCTTGGCTCCAGAGAACTCGGCGATTGGCCCGCCGCAAAGCGAGCTTGGGAACGGAGGTCTCTGGCGCCGACCATCGCCGCGATTTTTGCGCGGCGCTCCGGCGTCAGCATCTTGTAGTATGTGATCTTGCGGCACACCATGGATTTCCGGCGAACTAGGGGACGCTTGATGCGGGCTAGGGGATCGAAAGGTGGGGGAAGGGGCTGGAGATTAGGTGTGATTTTAGGGCAGTGGCTGGCATAGGCCGAGCAGCGAAGGTTCTGGTGTGATGTAGGATCAAGAAGTGAAGTCTAGAGGGGGGGAATAGACTCCAATCAAGAAAAGTTGCAGTTTTTCATTTCTTTAGGTTTAAGTAGAGTTTTGGCACAAGTTTAAATATTTACAATACATATCAAGCAAGGATGACAAGAGTATATGAGGAGCAGAAAGTAAAGCATGCAAATTACAAGAATGTCAAGGGAAGGGATTGGAGTGTGCAAACGAAATTGGAGACACGGAGATTTTTGGCGTGGTTCCGATAGGTGGTGCTATCGTACATCCACGTTGATGAAGACTTCAACCCATGAAGGGTAACGGTTGCACGAGTCCACGGAGGGCTCCACCCATGAAGGGTCCACGAAGAAGCAACCTTGTCTATCCCACCATGGCCGTCGCCCACGAAGGACTTGCCTCACTCGAGTAGATCTTCACGAAGTAGGCGATCTCCTTGCCCTTACAAACTCCTTGGTTCAACTCCACAATCTTGACGGAGGCTCCCAAGTGACACCTAACCAATCTAGGGGACACCACTCTACAAGAGGTAACAAATGGTGTGTTGATGATGAACTCCTTGCTCTTGTGCTTCAAATGATAGTCTCCCCAACACTCTCAACTCTCTCTCACAGGATTTGGATTTGGTGGAAAGATGATTTGAGTGGAAAGCAACTTGGGGAAGGCTAGAGATCAAGATTTATGTGGTTGGAGTGGAATATCTTGACCTCAACACAAGTGTAGGTGGTTCTCTCTCAGAAGATATATGTTGGAAGTGTAGGCATGTTCTGATGGCTCTCTCCATGAATGAAGAGTATGTGGAGGGGTATAAATAGCCTCCACACAAAATCTAACTGTTACTCACAAATCACCAAACTCGGTGGGACCGAATCATACAACTCGGTCAGACCGATTTACTTCAAAATGTGACCGTTAGGGTTTTCGGTGGGACCGATATAATCCACTCGGTGGGAACGATGTGCTAGGGTTAGGGTAAAGCCTCATCTTGGTTTGACCGATTACACAAACTCGATGGGACTGATTTGGGTAATAAGCAAAACCGAGAGTTGGCCAAGCAAACTCGGTGGGACCGATTGCATGTCTCGGTGGGACTGAAATTATTGCAATAGACAACAGAGAGTTTGCAAGCCCATCTCGGTGAGACCGAGATCCTATCAATGAGACCGAGATCCTATCAATGAGACCGAATTGATTAGGGTTTCTGGCAGTGGCTATGTCAACTAATTCCACTCATGAAAATACTCTCCATCAAGAATAGGCACTCTACGTCTAAGGCACCAACGTAGGCTCATCCATCTTCCTCCAAAGGTGTTTCAACCAAAGCAACGGAAACCTGGCTCTGATACCAATTGAAGGATCGAGAAGTGAAGTCTAGAGGGGGGGATAGACTCTAATCAACAAAAGTTGCAGTTTTTAATTTCTTTAGGTTTAAGTAGAGTTTTGGCACAAGTTTAAACATTCACAATACATATCAAGCAAGCATGACAAGAGTATATGAGCAGCAGAAAGTAAAGCATGCAAATTGCAAGAATGTAAAGGGAAGGGATTGGAGTGTGCAAACGAAATTGGAGACACGGAGATTTTTGGCATCGTTCCGAGAGGTGGTGCTATCATACATCCATGTTGATGGAGACTTCAACCCGCGAAGGGTAACGGTTGCGCGAGTCCACGGAGGGCTCCACCCACGAAGGGTCCACGAAGAAGCAACCTTGTCTATCCCACCATGGTCGTCGCCCACGAAGGACTTGCCTCACTCAGGTAGATCTTCATGAACTAGGCGATCTCCTTGCCCTTACAAACTCCTTGGGTCAACTCCACAATCTTGACGGAGGCTCCCAAGTGACACCTAACCAATCTAGGAGACACCACTCTCCAAGAGGTACCAAATGGTGTGTTGATGCTGAACTCCTTGCTCTTGTGCTTCAAATGATAGTCTCCCCAACACTCAACTCTCTCTCACAGGATTTGGATTTGGTGGAAACATGATTTGAGTGGAAAGCAACTTGGGGAAGGCTAGAGATCAAGATTTATGTCGTTGGAGTGGAATATCTTGACCTCAACACAAGTGTAGGTGGTTCTCTCTCAGAAAATATATGTTGGAAGTGTAGGCATGTTCTGATGGCTCTCAGCATGAATGAAGAATGGGTGGATGGGTATAAATAGCCTCCACACAAAATCTAACTGTTACACACAAATCACCAAACTCGGTGGGACCAAATCATACAACTCGGTCAGACCTATTTAGTTCAAAATGTGACCAGTAGGGTTTTCGATGGGACTGATATAATCGACTCGGTGGGACCGATGTGCTAGGGTTAGGGTAAAGCCTCATCTCGGTTTGACCGATTACACAAACTCAGTGTGACCGATTTGGGTAATAAGCAAAACAGAGAGTTGGCCAAGCAAACTCGGTGTGACCGATTGCATGTCTCGGTGGGACCGAAATTATTGCAATAGGCAACAGAGAGTTTGCAAGCCCATCTCGCTGAGACCGAGATCCTATCGGTGAGACCGAATTGATTAGGGTTTCTGGCAGTGGCTACGTCAACTGAACTCTGTGGCGCCGGATAGAAATTTCGGTGGGGCCGAGTTTGACTTTTGGTTTGGGACATATATGGATGTGAGAAAGTAGTTGAGGGTTTTGGAGCATATCACTAAGCACTTTGAGCAAGCAAACCATTAGGCAACACCTCATCCCCTCTTAATAGTATTGGATTTCCTATGGACTCAATGTGATCTTGGATCACTAAAATAAAATGTATAGTCCTGAGCTTTGATCTTGAGCCAATCCTTTGTCCTCAGCATCTTGAAGGGGTTCCACATCCTCTAGTCCATGGCACTCCACTGTTGAATTTATCTGAAACATACTAGGTAGAAGTATTAGTCCAACAAGAGATATGATGACATTAATTACCAAAATCACCCAAGGAGCACCTGTGCTTTCATGTGAATAGTGGTTGCGATGACGGCCGGTCAATCGGTTTTGACTGTACATCGCTCTTGTCGCATTCGCGTTGCAGCCCGGCACGCTGGACCCTCCACGTCGCACACCGAATGGAACGTGCTTCGTCTTGCGTTTTCGCTCGCTTGTGGGACCGTAGTTGAGAGAAAACCGACGTCCCTCCCCCTTCCCCGCCCGCATCATTTTATGCAGAGTAAATAAAAACAGAGGGAGTATACTACGAATGAGGATCCCCTGACGTGGACGAACCCATTGAGTAACTGACATGCGGGGCCTAGCAAGCATGGGGTCCGCCAGTAAGTGACCGAAAGGGAGGGTAAGGCAGGGATACATATGTGAAAGGAGCTTCCAATGATATAATTTTCACATTATACATCTCATGTACTATTAATCTTGTCAATAGTCAAATGCGGTTTTGAAAAACGCATTAGAGCATGGTTAATAATATAGCCAGTCGATGGCTATAAGGAACTGCCATGTCATCTATAGCCATCATCTATTATATGCACTCATACACCCGCAAAAAACTTATAAGGTTGGCTATTGTATTAGTACTTTTTTCCATCTCCTCTCCATCTCTTTCTTCATATTTATTGTACGTATTTAACTAGGAATGCGTATATAGCTAGGCTCTTGCAAGAGAGCTCACTCCCCTTACTTTTTCACATCTCTCTCCTCCACATAGGCCCTATATAAATAGAAGGAGGGAGTACAAATATGAGCACTGCATACTCTAGTACAGATGTTGTCAGTACTCCAATAGTACTATTGGACAGGGAGCTTAAAAAGTTACTATTGGACTGGCTATACGTGGCGAAATCCTAGTAGGAAGAGCATGCACGAGAACAATCACATTCACGTGGTTGAAAACAAATTGGAAACCATCTCGAGTACAAATCTAGGAGTACGTACGAATCTAACAATATTGATTGGGCGTTGTTGAATGTTGATACTTTTTTTTATCAAACTAGAGATACTTTGACTACACATAAACTTATATGTAAACTAGAAAGGATAGGAGGGAGTATATTGTACGTTCAAAAACGAAATGAACATTGAATACCCTTTATATATGATTTGCGGATGCTATGATCACCGGTTCAAAATTTTGAATCCGCCTTAGGTATCACACATGCCCCCGCTCGTTCTCTCTCAATTTCATCTCGGGGTTCGGAGATCGATTGAAAGAGGACTAGGGTGGGTACAATACGTTCGTTTCGCTTATGAACGTACAATATACTTCATC
>NC_041392.1:288160804-288172527 GCF_002162155.2 Triticum dicoccoides | reverse complement strand
AGAAACAGACCAAACCTTTATCTCCTTGCATGACATGCGATTGATCTCTAAACATCAATTGATCTCGTCAACTTGTGTCGGGGCATGAACCGAATGGGATGTCAAAACTAAGACGCGAAGCGACACGTAGTCGAGGCAAAGTGAAACTTCAAACGAACCATTTGTTTGTATGCATGTCGGACAAATTACAAATAAACATTGGAAATTCAAGCATGGTCTAGGCCCACATGCGAATGATACTCGACGGAATGTTCAAATGAGGCATGCAGGAGGATGGACTCGACCAGAGGGCGACATGATCGATGGAGAAGAGGGTTGGAGAGGAATGAGAAATAAGAAAACGCCACATGATTATACTTGAATGGCTCAAATAAACAATAATTTGTCTCGCTTGGCCTACATAGTGAAAGGCCTAATGCACAATGCGGAGCACTAACGCTCGAATATGGCCGGGAAAACAGGGAAACCGACATGTGGGCACACCTGTCGGGACGACGTAGCGCAAACTAGTCCAATGGAGGAGCTGGCCCATGGCCTCCTCGCCACCGACAACCGTTCATGTGGGTCATGGGGGCCAACAACGTGGCGCAGCTCCAGCACTGCCTCTGGACATGGCGACCGCGGTGAGCGACACGCTCATCATCGCTAGACACGGTTAGTTTTAGTGTGCCGAGGGTGGCATTAGTGTTGTGGCACGACCAACAGTCTGTTTGGTTTGTGCCCAAGGTTGCCCCATCAAATCATTGGGTAGCCAAATTTTGGTTGAGGTTTTGGTTGCCCATGATTTGGCCGACATCGGGAAGAAAAATGAACTGGAGTTGGCTAGAGTTCATTGACATGCCAAAAAAATGGCAACCATCCATTTTTGGGTCATGACCAAAACCTCAAAAAAATGGCAACCATCCAAACAAAGACCAATCTTTGGGTCATGAACAAAATTTTGGTAAGATGCACTTTGGCCACAGTCCAAACACACCCCAACACCCGGCTCGTCGAGGATGCATGGGGCGCTGGGACACGTCCACGGAGTGGTGTAGCGTGGCCAACTGCATCCTCAGGACCTGAGACCACGCCGGGTCGTCTTGCTTTTTCAATGACATGCGTCTATCGCATGTGAGCAAAGGGTATCTCCAACGTTGCCACGACCGCAGCTGACTACCCTGGCACACCAAAAACCCTTGTCCCTCACACCGTCGCGCGGTGCGTTCCCAGCCGGCGCCAGCTGCCCGCATTCATGCCGCCCGTCCATATGCTGTCGTTAAGATGTTCAATGCCTGAGGAACCAACTCCTGTGACTTAATGACACGCCAGGATGCTTAGCCTCACCAGAATGCGCGACTTAAAGCGGCAACGCCCAGCTAACCTCCAAACCATAGTGCATTGTCCTCCTACCTGGCACCACATCCGCCATGACCGCAAGCGCGAACGCTATGCGAGAGATCTTGTCTTCGGGGATGGAGCTCAAGGTCGCCGCCTATCGGTGTCAAAACCGGCGGATCTCGGGTAGGGGGTCCCGAACTGTGCGTCTAAGGCGGATGGTAACAGGAGGCAGGGGACACGATGTTTGCCCAGGTTCGGGCCCTCTTGCTGGAGGTTATACCCTACGTCCTGCTTGATTGATCTTGATGATATGAGTATTACAAGAGTTGATCTACCACGAGATCATAGAGGCTAAACCCTAGAAGCTAGCCTATGGTATGATTGTTGTTGTCCTACGGACTAAACCCTCCAGTTTATATAGACACCGGAGGGGGCTAGGGTTACACAAAGTCAGTTACGAAGGAGGAGATCTCCATATCCGCATTGCCAAGCTTGCCTTCCACGCCAAGGAGAGTCCCATCCGGACACGGGACTAAGTCTTCAATCTTGTATCTTCATTATCCAACAGTCCGGCCAAAGGATATAGTCTGGCTGTCCGGAGACCCCCTAATCCAGGACTCCCTCAGTAGCCCCTGAACCAGGCTTCAATGACGATGAGTCCGGCGCGCAGTTTTCTCTTCAGAATTGCAAGGCGGGTTCTTATTAGGAATACTCCATAGAAGATTTTGAACACAAGGATAGTGTCCGCTCTGCAAAACAAGTTCCACATACCACCGTAGAGAGAATAATATTTCCACAAATCTAGTCTGCTGACACATTTTGACAGCATGACATCATGTCATGGCCCGGTCATTATTCGAACCGTTTTTCTCAACCAGCACTGCACGTATCGCGAGGCGGTTTTCTTGACACGTCTTGTCAAAGCAGAGACCGTGTCCCCCTTATTATGGGATTCTCATCAATATAGACATGGGTAACCCAACCGCACCATCAATTACGGCGCTTGGGGAATAAGCGATTTTACCAGGCAAGTGGGCAGGCACATCGTCTTTTCCGCCCTTATAAAGGGACTAGGATTCACTCTTTTCACCCACGCCTTCTTCCTCCTTGCTTATCCATTCTCGCACACTCGAGATCCAGCGCCCAAGTTCGCGTTTTTCTTCTGAAACCACTCCAAGCATGTCCGGAGCGGGAGGCAAGTGGATGGTCTCCTCCGTCACGGAGGAGAACATCACAAAGTTACGGGAAGCCGGATATTTGGCCGCGGATATCGCGCACCGGCTGCCAGAGGTGGGGTAGATCATCCCTGCGCCCGAACCCCATGAGAGGGTAGCTTTTCTTACCCACTTCGTCCGTGGACTGGGATTTCCCCTCCACCCGTTTGTCCGCGGGCTCATGTTCTACTATGGGCTGGATTTTCATGATCTGGCCCCCAATTTCATCCTCAACATCTCGGCGTTTATCGTCGTGTGCGAGGCCTTCCTCCGCATCGGGCCCCACTTCGGCCTATGGCTGAAGACCTTCCATGTTAAACTGAAGGTGGTGGTCGGACAACAAGTAGAGTGCGGAGGCGCCATGGTGGGCAAAATGCCTAACGTCACCTGGCTCGAAGGCTCCTATGTGGAGACCATAAAGGGGTGGCAATTGGGGTGGTTCTACATCACCGAGCCGCGCGACACCAACTGGGTGGCGGCCCCCAAATTTTGATCCAGAATCCCCACGCGGCTCACTTCCTGGAAAGAGAAGGGCCTGTCCTGGGGTTCCCCGGCAGAGCTGACCGGACTCCAGACCTGCATCAGGAACATGATGAGCAACAAAATCAAGCTAGTCAACGTGGTCCAGGTTATGCTCTTCCGCCGGATTCTCCCGTGTCAACTACGGGCATTCAATTTATGGGAGTTTGACCCGGCCAAGCACAAGACGCTGCGAGAGCTCTTCGACACGACGCACAAGGACGTCTGGAGGGTGTTGTTCAAGGGCGCCGAGGTACCTCCTCCCCTTACCGAGGACCGCGGACTCAGTTCAAAGCTCCATGCCAATCCGGTAAGTTTTTATATCTCACAGGATATTTGTTTGCCCCAGTTTAATCATGTGCGGGATCTAAGCTCCCATGCCATTAACATGACTGGGTAGAGACAACAGAGCAGATTGATTGCCCAGACCCCCTACCTGAAGATCCCGCAGATTCTCTCCTAACGGAGATGCTGGTTCCGGCACCTTATGAGGTGCCGGTGAAAAAGGCCCAGAAGAAGGCCACGGGGACCCGAAAGGGTCTCCGGCGCAAGGTTATATCGGACTCATCATACGATAACTCCGACGCACACTCCTCCCACGAAAACAAAGAGGAGGAAGAAGAAAGTCCCCCCCCCCAGCCGGGGGAGATAAGAAAAGGAAGGCCTACCAAACTAGGGAAGCCGAAGGGTCCAAGAAGGGAAGGACCCTCCTTCCGGACTTCTCCACGACGGCCGCCTACAGCGGCGACGAGTGGTTACCCAGGGAGAAGCCGCTGGCAAAGTCGTAAGTATCCGGATACCATAGTAATTCATGGTATGTTTTATTGCATTGCTTCTCATTACGCCGGATATGATATGCAGTCCGTCCCGAGCCCGTCTCGACGTATCTTCGTCGGACGGTTCTTTGGACTCGTCGGATATGAATAGCGATTCACCTACGACCGCCTCCACCCCTTTCCCTACGGACAACGTCGAGGTGTTGTCTCAAAAGGCACTGAGCCGAGGGGAGGTAGTCCTGGGGGCACCTCGAGGCGACCTTCCGGACCCTGGGCGCAAAGGGAGAAAGACTCCCATGGGCTCCAAGTTTGGCCCCCAGCCGAACACTGCGCCGGAACCTTCGGTGGTTTCGGACTCCGGCAGGCGATCCCCTATTAAGGGGGGAAAGCCACCCGTGCCGGTGGCCTCTGTCCATCCAGAGGCACTGGACAACTTGCTAGAAGCGCTTCGCAGCACTTCCATCAACGAAGAGCACCACACTGTCATGAGTGCGGTGATCGAGAAAGTTCGGTACGCCAAAAACAGACTAATCAAAGCTTGTGCCAGCCTCCTAACAGGCTTTGAGGTAAGCAATCAAAATATAGGGAAAATATTACCGCATAGATAGTAGCCCCTAATGCTCTATTTGATGTTCGCAAAGAAAGGCCGTATAGAGGATCAAATAATGACCCAGGGGTCTAATCAGAATATGTCTATGTGCATATGCAGGCTTCATTGCTGGCCGCTGCCGCATGCACTATAGAGGTTGCTGCACTGAAGCAGGACCTTGAGCTGTCCAAGGACGAGCTCGGCCTGACCAAGAGGCAGCTCGAGGAGAGCAAAGGTAAGCAATACCTTGTCTACATGTTAAAAGAAATTCAGTTGTAAAGTAATAGGATCATTATGAATTTGTCAGGGCCCACAACTGAGGTGGCGACCCTGAAGAAGGCGCTGTCTGAGGCCGAAGACAAAGCGGCCAAGGAGCGCATTGAGCGGGAAAAGCAAGAAGCCCGGGTAGGCGAGGTGCAGCAAGAGCTCGAGGCTCTTGCCAAAAAACACAAGTCCTTGGAGCTTGACTCTAAGAGGCGAGAGTCTGAGCTTACGAAGGCGCTCGAAAGCGCACGGAGCGCCAAGGCTGAAGCCCACAAGGCCCTTTAGGAGATTGATGCGGTGAAGAACATAACAGCGGGTAAGGCATTCATTATGCAAAGCAAGCATGTGAAGGAAACTTTCCTTTTACTTACCCGAGTTCGGAGCTCTGTAGGAGCGTTCGCAGATCTTCCCCGCAGTGTACTAGATGCCGTGGAGTTTTACCGAGCTAAGGAGGGGAGCTCGACGGAAATGTTGTTCTGGTCTGAGTATACTGGGACCGAACACCCAATGCCCTTGAGCGACCAGCTAAAAGCAACTAGTCGAGCTTCACAAAGCGGCCGAACAGGCCATGAAGGGCCTTATAGTCCGGATGTGGCCTGGCAATCCCCTGCCTAGCAGCTACCTCGGTCTAGTCAGGCGGCTTGTGGATGCCTGCCCATGGCTTGAAGTCATAAAGTGGTCCGTCTGCATTGAGGGTGCGCGCAGGGCTTTTGCCCGGGCGAAGGTGCACTGGGCGAAGCTAGACCCCGTGAAGCTGGTGAAGGAGGGGCTGCCGGAGGGCAAGGAGCATCGCTGCCCCGAGATGTATTATGACAGTGTCTTGAAGGGTTCCCGCCTTGTGGCGGAGGAATGTGCCAGAGATGTAATTTTTGAATGAACATGCTCACGTGATCCTGTAATATGAAATGAGTTCATTTGCGCTATGCAACGCTTTTTGAATTTAAAATATTACCTTCTGTGCGGCCGTTTATAAAATCTGAGAGTTGGTCAGTCATCGGCTTCTGCCCCCATGTAACTAGTACTGGGGTGTTCGGGATAAACCTGAGCACTCTTTATCACAATTTTGGGTCCTTCGAGGGAGGTGTTCAGCACAACGAACTAGGCAATCGGACTATAAGGCTTTATCACTCTCATTTAGCCATAGAAGTCTACAATTTTAAATTTTGGCGAAGCCCCTATTATTCGGAAGGCCGAATTTGGGGCGCCATATACGCCTAAGTCGGGCAAGGCCGACTCCTCGCCTGAAGCGGAAGAAGTCTTTAAGGACTTGAGACCTCTCGAACAGCGACCAACTCTTGCCTTATCATGACAGTCAGTTTTCGGCTTTCTCTAGTGAGGTGCTCGTCCGAAAGAACCGGGACACAATCACGGTAGTTCTCCCAGTGCTACCTTAGCCGATATAGTGGAACATAAGGTACCAAAGCATGGGAGCCGGGAAAACCCAACTATTGACCCAAGACATGATTCGGAGCTGATGCATATAATGCTATAAGTTCGGGGTGCCGCACTATCGAAAGTGTTTGGACTTCTCACACCGTATTATGGGGTAAACAAAAGCCCCTGGCGTAGTGACCGTACCAGAATGTACGGGTGCAAGTTGTTGTAAATGAACATATAAGAAAAAGGGATGGATAATGCAATAATAGACTAATGCTATGCATTGTTATTTAAATAATACGTCGAAGCGTACTGACACAAGTAGTGCAATAAACAAAAATAGGACTATTTGACATGTCCTATCCAAGGGCAAGCTGCGTAAGGATAGTGAAAAGCGGGTATATCAATTATTATTAGAGACCACCTGGGGGTTCCCTTGTATGTCTTAGTTTCTTGCCTCCTTGGTTGTTCCTTCCCGTAATGTGTCCGGCAATCCTACTGCCGGAAGGGCTTCCAGAGAGTAAGGTCCGGAAAGAGAAAAAAATGATAAAGGTGTGCAGCCCCTAGGGCGGTTAAGCCGCATTGCGGACGTGCCCTGATCATACCCCCGCCTATGCCCATGGTATTTTTAGTGTGCAATTATGTATGCGCGGCACGGATTTTGTCACTTGAATGGGACTAGGATGGGGGCCGAATTGCTAGGCGAGCTCTGAACATGCCAGGCGATCCTGTTGCAGGTTACTCCGGACTCGCTTGACGGTGTCCGGGGGTTGTATCATCGAATTGGCGGTTTGCCTTAGCAAGCTGCTTTTGCTTCTGCTGCGAGGGCCGCGGTGTGCTCTTCCGTGCGGAGCGAGCATTCTATATTTCTATTGACTTTTATGACCCCCCTAGGTCCTGGCATCTTGAGCTTGAGGTATGCGTAATGCGGTACCGCATTGAATTTTGCAAATGCGGTTCGCCCGAGCAGTGTGTGATAGCCACTTCGAAACGGGACGATATTGAAGATTAACTCCTCACTTCGAAAGTTGTTCGGAGATCCGAAGACCACTTCCAGTATGATTGAGCCCGTGCAATGGGCCTCTACACATGGGATGATGCCCTTAAAGGTGGTTTTGGTGGGTTTGATCCTCGAGGGATATATACCCATTTTGCGTGCTGTATCCTAATAAAGCAGGTTCAGGCTGCTGCCGCCGTCCATAAGGACTCGAGTGAGGTGAAATCCGTCAATGATGGGGTCTAGGACCAATGCGGCAGATCCGCCATGACGGATACTAGTGGGGTGGTCCCTGTGATCGAAAGTGATCGGACAAGAGGACCATGGGTTGAACTTTGGGGTGACGGACTCTATCGCATAGACATCCCTTAGTGCACGCTTCCGTTCCCTCTTGGGAATGTGGGTTGCATATATCATGTTCACCATCTTCACTTGTGGGGGGAACCTCTTCTGTCCTCCAGTGTTCGGCGGCCGGGGCTCCTCCTTGTCATCACAATGCAGCCCCCTGTCCTTGTTTTCGGCATTCAACTTGTCGGCCTGCTTGAACACCCAGCATTCTTTGTTGGTGTGATTGGCTGGCTTATCGGGGGTGCCGTCGATTTGACACAAGCGATCGAGTATGCGGTCCAAACTGGATGGGCCCGGAGTACTTCTTTTGAATGGATTTTTCCGCTGACCAGATCTAGAGCCTGTGAATCCGGCATTGACTGCCGTATCATCAGTGTTATCGTCGTTATTGCGGCGCTTTTGTCTGTTACAATGTGGTCTGCCGTTGGCATCTTTGGTATCCGAAGTGTCCGGATTCCTTGATGTGTTGTTGCTACGAGCCAGCCAGATATCCTCGCCCGTGCAAAAGCGGGCCATGAGTGTCGTGAGGGCTGCCATAGACTTCGGCTTCTCCTGGCCAAGGTGTCGGGCGAGCCACTCGTCACGGATGTTATGCTTGAATGCCTCTAAGGCCTCTGCATCCGGACAGTCGAAAATTTGGTTTTTCTTAGTTAGGAACCGTGTCTAGAATTTCCTGGCCGATTCCCCTGGCTGCTGAGTTATATGGCTCAAGTCATCAGCATCCGGTGGTCGCACATAAGTGCCCTGGAAGTTGTTAAGGAATGCGTCTTCCAAATCCTCCCAACTGCCGATGGAGTCTGCTGGCAAGCTATTCAGCCAATGCCGAGCTGGTCCTTTGAGTTTTAGTGGGAGGTATTCGATGGCATGCAGATCATCACCGCGAGCCATGTGGATGTGAAGGAGGAAATCCTCAATCCATACAGCGGGATCTGTTGTACCATCATATGATTCGATATTTACGGGTTTGAAACCCTCCGGGAATTCATGATCCATAACTTCATCAGTGAAGCATAGGGGGTGTACGGCACCTATGTGCTGGGCTATATCACGATGCAGTTCATATGAGTCTTGTCTGCTGTATTTGGCCCGGCCAGATTTACTTTGAGTGTATCCGGCGCGACGGTCATCGTCCCACGTTGGCGCGCACCCACATGACCCGTATATCGACCTTGCAGGTTTTGCCCTGCTGTCCAATACGTCTTGCGGGTCCCGTGTGTTGCCCCGGGCCTTGGTGTTTTTGTTTGAGTGGTGGCGGGGTGCAGGCTGAACTTCAGGCTGAAACGCCTCTCTGACTCGGCCACGAGGTGGCCGGTCAGCCGCATCATACACTGGTGATGTAGGTTTCAATGCTTCCTCCTCGAGGTGAGGTAGCAACCTGCACTTTGGGTAACTCTTGGAGGGGCACTCGAGTTCGTATTCCTCGGCCGCAAGGACTTCGGTTCATCTGTCAGCTAGCAAGTCTTGATCATAAGCTATTTCTTCAAGCTATTTGTTGTGGCCATAAGCCGGCTCTTGAAGCGCTCCTGCTCGACGGGATCCTCAGGCACGATAAATTCTTCGTCGCTGAAGCTTACCTCGTCTTCGGAGAGAGGCATGTAGTTGTCCTCCTCCGATTCTCCATCTGCTGCCTGCTTTGGAGGGCTGGCTTGTTCACCCTCACACTCTAAATCGTGCTGGGGGATTGTTGTTGTCCTCGGCACTATCCGGAGTGTTATTGTCTTTTGTGCCAGTATCACTACTTTTGCTATGGCGGGACTTAGAGAGGCGCCGCTGACGTCGGTGCTTGGGTTGCATCTTGGAGGGGTCATCCTCCGCTGTCTCCTCGCCATTGCCTTCTTTGGGGGTGTCCACCATGTATACATCATATGATGAGGTGGCGGTCTAGCGCCCTGTGGGCGGTGGTTCCTGTTCGTCTCCTGCATCGTCGTCCATACCGTCGATGTCTTCGGAGTCGAAGTCGAGCATGTCGGTTAAATCGTCGACAGTGGCTACTAAGTGGGTGGTGGGTGGGGAGCGAATTTATTCGACGTCCGCATCCCATTCTAGTCGGACATAGTTCAGCCAAGATTCCCCTGACAAGGAGAGAGACCTTAATGAATTTAGCACATCGCCAAAAGGCGAGTGCTGAAAGATATCCGCGGAGGTAAACTCCATGATCGGTGCCCAACCGGATTCGATAGGCACGGACGCAGGCGGTTCGGAGCCTATGGCCGGAGACAAATCCAATTGTTCGGCGACACAACTCTCGCAAGGGGTGAAGTCAGTATCCGGCACCATCGCCACTAAGAGTGCGGCCTCCATGGCGGGGTCTATCCCTCCGTCCTCGGATGGTGCAATTTGCTCCGGATTGAAGGCCGGAGTAGTTGCAGATGCGATCTCCGGAACACTGTCCGATGACAGAGTTACGTCATGCTCGTCGTGATTGTGTGGCGCACCTGACATGGGCTCAAATCCGTCGAAGATCAAGTCTCCGCGGATGTCAGCAGTGTAGTTTAAGTTTCGAAATCTGACCTGATGGCCAGGGGCGTAGCTCTCGATCTGCTCCAGATGGCCAAGCGAGTTGGCCCGCAGTGCGAAGCCACCGAATACGAGGATCTGTCTGAGGAGGCAAACGTCGCCCTAGACCGCACCGTTACCAATGATCGAAGGAGCCATCAAGCCTTACGGTGACGACACAGTGGAACTCTCAATGAAAGCACCAATGTTGGTGTCAAAATAGGCAGATCTCGGGTAGGGGGTCCCGAACTGTGCGTCTGAGGCGGATGGTAACATGAGGCAGGGGACACGATGTTTACCCAGGTTCGGGCCCTCTCGATGGATGTAATACCCTACGTCCTGCTTGATTGATCTTGATGATATGACTATTACAAGAGTTGATCTACCACGAGATCGTAGAGGCTAAACCCTAGAAGCTAGCCTATGGTATGATTGTTGTTGTCCTACGGACTAAACCCTCCGGTTTATATAAACACCGGAGGGGGCTAGGGTTACACAAAGTCGGTTACAAAGGAGGAGATCTCCATATCCGTATTGCCAAGCTTGCCTTCCACGCCAAGGAGGGTCCCATCCGGACACGGGACGAAGTATTCAATCTTGTATCTTCATTATCTAATAGTCCGGCAAAAGGATAAAGTCCGGCTATCCGGAGACCCCCTAATCCAATACTCCCTCACCGCCCTTGCTCAAGTCGTCGCCCTCGCTCAAGTCGCCGCACAAGCGGTGGCCACGCTGGCGGCCGATGACGGGGGCACCATCAGCCACGCGTCCTACTTGCCACCGTCCAACGTCCGGCACCGCCAAGGTCGGGGACTCCTCCGAGGATGACTAGGGCATCGGAGGCGGCAGGGCATGGTGTGCCAACTGGCTGGTTCGAATCTCGTGTTCTACTTTTCCTCGCCGGAGACCGCACCTTCACTTCACGGGTCTTGAACCCTGCCCCCGTACCTAGAGATCGTAGATGGAGGACGTCGGTCGCCGCCGTAGAATAGGTTTAGGGTCGGGTTTCTTTTATTTTTCTGTCCTATAAAAGTTTGAAATGTAATGAAAACATGTCGTGTTTGCATTAATCTCGGATGGTGTATATGAACTTTCACAATAATATAGTATATTGTAGGTGTACTAGCAAGATGCCCGTGCGTTGCACGGAAGATCAAGATCTTGTGGGAGAAAAGGATGAACGAGGGAAGGCCTTATCTGCAAATGCACATTCACACATTTCACATTTTTCTACATCTATGGGATACTACGAAAGGGTTAACATAAATTGCCTCCCTCTCTCGTCCCCTAATTTTCATGGTGGTGGGCCCCTCCCTCCCCCAATCTACAATCAACAGCTCACACGTTTCACATTATGTTAATTACATAACTGGAACTACGTAGGTGTAGCATTACTCGTCCTAAAAACCCAACTAAGCCAGCCTCCCAGCATACCGCGCGGGAAAAGACCCGGCCACGCCGTTTTTGTCAGGATTACCGGATTACTAGTAGTAGTATCGATGGATCGCATGAAGCAACAAGTTTTTTTAGGGGGCGAAGCACCTAGTTTAAAAGGAAAAAGGCGGTACACTCACAGCACCCCTGTCGCGGTCACATTGCACCCCACACACATTCGGTCCTGCACACGGCTCACGCAAATGGAACGCGCTTCGGCTTCCCTCTTCACTGACACGTGGGACTGCACTTGGAGAAACCGACCATGCGCCAAACTCCCCCTACCCACCGCGCGACCCCCCCACCCAAAAATTCCCCCCAGATCCTAGATTCAACCGCCCTTCAGCCAACTAGCCAATAATATTCCCCAAACCCCCCTCCCCCGTCCC
>NC_041392.1:288106037-288160565 GCF_002162155.2 Triticum dicoccoides | reverse complement strand
GCCAAAGCCGCCCTCCCTGCCACGCCGATACGTCGGCGCCGCGGTTTGTTGAGGGGACACACGGTGATCCTCTCGCTCCCACAGTATGCTCTCATAGACTACCGTCCTCTAGCCGCGCCGCCACCGCTGGCGACGTTCTTGTGGAGGCGCACGACGGTCAGCGCCGCCACCGCTGGCGACTTTCGTGTGGAGACGCATGGTGGTCAGCTTCTGCCATGGTACACACATTCTAGACTAAGGCCCCGTGCATGTCAGTGTAGCGCTAAATGTCAGCTGATAGACGCTGTTAATCTCATTGTTTGCCGAAGTATTTTACACTCAGTATGCTCTTCTTAAGAAGATTCCTTGCCCTGTTCTACACTCAATCTGCTTAGCTGAGATGACATGCCAAGGCCGATTAGTTGCTAAAATATCCTGCCATATATTTATTGTGACGTAGATTGCCATGGTCTAGTAGCCAATCTGTTAAGTGAAATAGCTCTACACTGTTTTATACTCGATCTTTGTTGCGGCAATGGCCTTTGATAGTTTGATGGCTGTGTGCTCAGCCTCATTGACTGCTGAAACATCCTGCCATAATTTAGCACTCAAATCTGTTTGCTGAGTTAGCTTTACATATATTTCGTTACTTAGATCTTCTTGTCCAAATATCTTGCCATAGCTTTAGACATCGACCTAGGTATTTTCTTCCGGACTTCATTAAAAAGCATATATGTTTTTCCTATAATATCTAGTAGAATAACTAATTTATATGTATAACAGATGGAAAGGACTTGGATAACTTCTGCCCGAAGATTCTCCGCTGCATATGTCGAGGGGGTTGAAAACTTCGTGAACTTTATCAGAGCTGAGTACGGTGGTCCGAAATCAGATGTGCTCTGCCCGTGTAGAAGTTGTATGAATTCAGTTACAAGACCCCAGTCAACTGTGCAAAATCATCTACACTTGTATGGGATGTCGGTCACATATATTAGGTGGGTTCATCATGGTGAAGCTGTGAACATCAATGTTATTGACTACGTGGAAGCAGCAGATCACCATCTTGATCTGCCCGATGCTCAAGTGGAACAGGAGGAGGAGGAGGTGGTGGCGGAGCTAGTGAGTTTGACCAACATTGAAACAATGCTACGAAATTCTCGTGCACTCCGTGAACTTTCAGCCACAGAAGAAAAACGGTGGGCCCGCATGTTGGAACAATGCAACGTGGCTGTCACCCCAGGAAATAAGTTGTCAGTATTCTTAGCTATGGTCACCTTTCTTCAGGTGAAGACATCTGAGCGGATGATCAACAAATCATTCGATGCGATGTTGGCTACTTTCTGCAAAGCTCTCCCAGATGCGTCTGAGCTGCCACACACCTACAGTAAAATGAAGAATTTTCTTCGTGCAGTTGGAATTGGATATAATATGATCCATGTTTGTAAGAATAATTGTGTTCTGTTCCAGAAGGATTATGCCAACTTAAGTGAATGCCCGAAATGCAAATCATCAAGATGGAAAGATGGCGTTGCTGTGAAGAGGATTCCTCATAATGTTCTGAGACATTTTCCAATTACACCAAGATTGCAGAGGTTGTTTCATGATGCTGAAACAAGAGATGATGTATTGTGCCATTCTAGGAACCAGGAGTACAGAGATCAGAATGTAATGAGCCATCCATCACATGGTAGTGAGTGTAAAAGCTTCAATCAGAAGCACAAAAAGTTTGCTGCTGACCCGAGAAACATTAGACTTGGCTTAGCTTCAGATGGATTTAACCCATTTGGCCACCAGAGCACCACATATAGCATGTGGCTAGTGATTGTTATCCCTTACAACATGCCTCCAAATGTCTGCACCAAAGAATCAAACTACATGATGGCCTTGCTCATCCCAGGTCCAAAAAGTCCTGGAAAGGATTTTGATTTGTTCATGGAGCCTCTTGTGGAGGAACTTCAACAGCTATGGAGGGGTGTTCTCACTCGAGACCTATATAGTAGCCCACCAGCTGATTTCTTTCTGCGTGTTGTTATAATTTGGTGCATCTATGATTATCCGGCTTTGGGCACTATGTCAGGGAGAACGACACATGGTTACAATGCATGTGTTCATTGTGACAAGAATCCGATGTCATATGCAATTCTTAGCAAGATCTGTTACATTGGACACCGCCGTTTCCTTGCCAAGGACAAGCCGCATCCTAGATAATACCGAAGACATGTGTTCAATGCAAAGCATGAAAACCGTGATGCGCCAAAGAAGCTCATCGCCAATGAGTTGCAAGTGGAATTAGAGAAGGTCAGGCATATTACACCAGGAAACCATCCTGATAATGGTAGCAGGAAAAGGAAGCGTGGCAGGGCAGAAGAGAGATTATTGTTTACCCACAGGTCCACTTTGTGGGACTTGGAGTATTGGAAAGATTTGGATCTACGACATAATATTGATGTGATGCACATCGAGAAAAATATATGTGACAGCATTATCGGCACACTTCTTAATATTGAAGGCAAGATGAAAGATACCTTAAAATCTAGGATTGATTTGACACACCTGGGTATCAGACAGGATTTGCAGGTGCAAGATGAAGGTAAACCACGGGATATAGCACCAGCTGTGTACGTCTTGGACAAGGTAAAAAGAAAAGAATTCTGCATGGTCCTGTCACATGTGAGATTCCCACATGGATTTGCTTCCAACCCTGAAAGGAGAGTCAGTGCAGATGGAGACAAGGTACAAGGGTTGAAAACTCATGACTGCCACGTCCTACTTCAAAGGGTTTTACCTGTTATCCTTAGAGGACTGGGCCGCCTTGACTTATAGAGCAGTTGCCGAGTTGGGACAATTCTTCAGGGAACTCTGCAGTAGAAATATCAGGATAGATGCTTTGGAGCGTCTTAGAGGCAAGATACCAAGTATCCTATGCGACCTTGAGAAGATATATCCTCCAGCCTTCTTTGATGTGATGGTGCATTTGGTTGTTCATCTACCAGATGAGGCACTACTTAGAGGTCCATTACAATATGGCTGGATGTACCCGATTGAAAGGCGGCTAGGCACTTTCAAGGGCTATGTTAGGAACATAGCTAGACTTGAGGGTTCCATTGCAGAGGCCTACATTCCTACAGAAGCGTTGACATTCTGCTCAAAATACGTTGAAACAGATGATCAGCTTAGCAAAGACGTGGATGAAGACAATCCCGGGCTCAATGTTTTCGATTATTCTGTTCGAGTTACAGGGTAGAGTCGACAAGAGGACAAACCTAAAGATTTGGACAAAATAGTTTGGTATGTGTTGAATAACTGTCCTGAGATACTACCTTATATCAAGTAAGTGCTAAGTACTACAGCTTATACATCGCAATCTACTAAACTTGCAGCACATTCTTATATATTTAGATGTTTGACGCGATCACTATGTTATGCAGCATCTACAAAAAGGAGTTACTGCCACAAAATCCAAGAAACATTAACAAACTGGTTATGGCAGGATTTGCGAATTGGTTCAAGAGCCATGTAAGCTTTTGAATTGCACTGTCAGTTTTTTAATAGATTGAGTACATAAGATGATCAGCTTGTCTATTTTCTAACCATAGGTTAAGAAGATGCGGGAGGATGGGTAGGCAGTCAATGATGCCCTTTACTCACTAGCAATGGGTCCTGATACTCGGGTAAGAAATTATGAATCTTGCGTTGTTGGAGATGTGTGCTACAATAGCCTTACACGAGATGAAGCCAGGAAGACACAAAACAGTGCCATCATTATCACGGATACGTATGACAAAGAGACAACTGAAATGTATGCTAACATAATAGACATTGTTCAATTGTTGTATATCTCTAGTTTCGAGGATCATCAGTGTGTGGTTCTGTTGTGTTGTCGTTGGTATAACCTATTTTCCAGGATCCGAAAATCCAGAGCTCATGATTATTTCAAATCCATCAATGTCAAGGCGGTGTACCAGACCAACGAGCCTTTTATTTTGGCAAATCAAGGAACACAGATATTTTTCTTGGAAGACACATTTGCACGTAGGATGACTATAGAGTAGTGCAAAGGTTTGAGCAAAGGAATTCATTTAATGAAGTTGCACAACAAGATGATGCTTACACTGCTCCTGATGTACAAGATAACACAGATGTTCCTAATATCTTTGAGAACCATCACGTCAATGATGCCGGCGAAAAGATTGCCTATCATGCTGTGGACATACAAGAGTTGATCAAGAAGAAGCCAACGTTCAAGGACGTTGAGGACGAAGAAGAAGATGCCATCGTGGGGAATTACGATTCAGACTGATACACATGGCGAAGATGTTGACGCCGCTGCTTCGGATGATGATTACATTGCTTTTGTCGTATTTGTCTGTCAGAAGACGTTTTTTATCTACTATGTGAAATTGTGTTTGCTATGACAACTAAAACCTAATGAACATCTATATTAGTATTTTCCTGTGAGAAGGTCTCTTGTTATGTATGCTGATTTGTGTTTGGTGATTGTATGACGACTAAAACATGATGACATTGTTGTTTAGTTGTACTCATATTTGGTTGTGAAACTTGTACTTGTTGACATAGTTTGCTGTAATTTGCTCGACGTCTTCGAATGAGAACAAAGCTGACCCGACAGGTCCTCTGCTAATTTATTTATTTATTACCAAAAGGGCCTCTGCTATTTATTTATTTATTTATTTATTTATGAGCAAAAGGGGATACCACCTGATTTCCGTTAATAGAAATCATTAGATGTTCACAACACAATGCCCAGCCTGCTACACAGGTTTCATTCGTTACTAGTTTTAGCAAAGTGCTCATGTCATAGCCACTGAATACATCACGAGTGCAACATACACTGCAAATAAAGAGACAATCATCCTACAGAGCACATCGATTTTTCCCATTATCTTCACAAGCTCTTTCATCTCCTCATTGCTGTCAAGGTCGTTCAACAGTTGTTGCTTGGCTATGATCAGAGGAACTGCATCTTTAACCTTCTGCTCTGCATATTCCTCTTCTGATGTTCCTTTAGTTACTTGTCCAACACCCCAACCTGCTGGTATTGGGATTCCTCGGCTAACCAAATAATCAGCATAGTTGCACTCCCCCACATCAGCAACTTCCCAGAAATACAAATCACACAAATCTTCCCTTTTCTGCACGAATCAAATTGGAAGATCATCAACCAAACTATTAAAAAAATCAGCAACTGAAAGAAACAGAACACCACTTAAACATATTATTACCCCATGATTTGGGAATTTGTAGAAGACTCGGCCAGGGTTGAGGACTGTGGTTGAGACACGATGGATGACTCTGTGTGATTTGCAGCAGTGGCACCACACCAACGGCAGCGGGTTGTAATGAGCTACCAGCTGCGGTGCGCGTGCCGGCGGGGGTGTGATGAGACCCACAGGCGATGGTACGGGTGGCGATTTGGCGCATATTTGGTTGTTTCCTGCTGAAGAGCAGGTGGACGAGCAGCCAGTTCACATGGTTGCTGCGGCCAGAGCTTCTAATCCTAGGCAGAGTAAGTAGAGAAGAGGAGAAGTGAACGTTGGATATGTCAGTTTCGTTACGTGCAGAGTAGCATAGCACCATATATAGTCATAGTCTAGGTTTGTATTCGAACCAGCTACAGGAGCACGTCTCTCTTTTTTCTAAAACTAAGCAACGTCTCTTTACTGGTACACTAGATTGTTCTATACACATTCTCAAGTCTTTGATTCCTCCACCTGACATCTGGGACCCACTGGAAGGGCCTCTGTATTTCGCAAAAAAATGTGCCCCCCACTGACAGGTCGGACCCACCAGCTATCTTCGCAGGCAAGGAAGTGCCTCCTTATTACGCACAAAAAAATGAATACTCCCCCTGCCAGCTGCAACCCAGCATTGTGGGAGGCTGACTTGTGGGCCTACCAAGCTGACGGGGACGGAGGCCTTTGTCAACTTAGTTAATATGAACGATTCTAGCTCCAGTTACCGTACGATGTTCATCCAACGGCAATAGTGCTTCTTCAACCTCTGGTCTTCTTGCTCCAGCCACACAAACCAGCGCCGGTCGTGCCACGTGCTCCTGCCTCCCGTGGCCGGCTGTGATGCCACGGAGGACTCACTGCCCCCTACTACTCCCACTGCTGGCCAGGCCATCCCTCTACTCACCCACACCCCCTATTATTCTGCGGCGCCGGCAGCCTCACACCGCAGCCAAACCAGTGAACCCTCGTACTCCTCTCTATGTGGGCATCCATTGTCGCATCTTCCCCGGCTCCACGTCGTCCCCTTCCTAGGCCTCGCCGTCATCCACTGCCTTGGTCCTCTCGGCACGGCATGGTCAATGTGGTCAACGACCGACTTCCATTGGAAGAGTACTGTACATGGAGAGGCTGACAGCTGGGTGGCATCCACAGCTGGGTCCATGGCCACAACCCAGTTTTTTTGTGATTTCCCAAGTAAGTCGCTTTGTGAGGCATGTTGGGCTACAAATCTTTCAAGACAAGGAGAGCTTCATTCGGCTGGCCGAGAAAATGGCCTATCAGTAATGAGAAATGGGTTGTACATTTTTAAAACACATCAAACCGGCAATTAGTTTCAAATTTCTTTTTTTCCTTTCGAGATTTTAAATTGCATTGATTTTCATGTGTGGACAATTTTTTGGATTTTATATTGATATATACATTTATTTTTAAAATCAGTTTGAATGTGACTCAAAATTTCGGGATTAAAAATAGTTCGGACCGCACCGAAATATGCAAAATTTCGTATAATTTTTTAACCGTGGCCACAATATGGGCTGTAATGCTAACAGAAAGAATATGGGCTCCAAAAAAACCTTAAGAATTAGAAAATGGGCTGTAAATTATTAGAAATAATGGCAGATGGGTTGTATGATGTTTTCCACAGATTTGAGGCTTTCCTAAAAAAGGTTGATGCACAAGTAGTGATTGTTGGATGTCCACCCAACGGCCGTCGTGCTTCTTCGATCTCTGCTCTTCCTGCTCCAGCCGCTCAAACAAGCGCCGGCGGGACTGCCTACTCTCTCCTCCCTGCGGCCGGCTATGCTGCCGGGCAGGCCTCACCGCCCCACCGTACGCCCATCGCTGGCCTAGCCATCCCTCTACTCACCCACACCTGTTGTTATTCTCCGGCGACGGCAGACGAACCAGTAAACCCTCGTAAAGTCGTACTCCCCTCCGCATGGGAAACAACTGCCGAGTCTTCCCTGCCTCCGTATCGTTCCCTTCCTAGGCCTCGCTGTTGTCCACCGCCCTGGTGCTCTCGGCGCGGCCTGGTCAATGTGGTCAACGACCGACATGCATCTGAAGTGGACTGTACATGGAGAGGCTGATAGTTGGGTCCACGGCTACATGCAAGTAAATGCCTCCTTATTACGCGCAAAATAATGATTCCTCCACCTGACATCTGGGACCCACCGAAAGGGCCTCTATATTTCACCAAAAAAATGTTACTGCCGCTGACAGCTTGGACCCTCCAGCTATATCTTCGCACGCAAGGAAGTGCCTCATTATTATGCACAAAAAAAATGAATACTCCCCCTGCTAGTTGGGACCCAGTATAGTGGCAGGCTGACTTGTGGGCCTACTAAGTTGATGGGGATGAAGGGCTTTGTCAACTTAGTCAATATGCACGATTCTAGCTCCAGTGAACGTATGATGTCCATCCAACGGCCGTAGTGCTTCTTCAACCTCTTGTCTTCTTGCTCCAGCCGCCCAAACCAGCGCCGGTCGTGCCTCATGCTCATGCCTCCCGTGGCCGGCTGCGATGCGGTGGAGGCCTCACCGCCCCCTACTACTCCCACCGCTGGCCAGGCCATCCCTCTATGCACGCACACCCCTGTTATTCTGTGGCGACGGTAGCCTCACACCACAGCAAACCAGTGAACCCTCGTACTCCTCTCCGCGTGGGCATCCACTGCTGCGTCCTCCCCGGCTCCGCATTGTCCCCTTCCTAGGCCTCGCCGTCGTCCACCGCCCTGGTGCTCTCGGCGCAGCGTGGTCAACATGGTCAAGGAACGTCTTCTATCAGAAGAGTAACGTATGTGGGGAGGCTGACAGCTGGGTCCACGGCAGCCTCAAGGAAGTGCCTCCTTATTACGCGGAAAATAATTATTCCTCCACCTGACAGCAGGGACCCACCGGATGGGCCACCGTATTTGGAAAAAAAATGTTTCCCCCCTGACTGTTGGGACCCACCGGACGGGCCAACGTATTTCACGAAAAAACGATCCCCCCGCTATCAGCTCAGACCCACCGGAGGTGCCTCCTTATTACGCACAAAAAATGAGCACTCCCCCTGCTAGTTGGGACCCACCTTGGTGGGAGGCTGACTTCTTGGCCTACTAAGTTGACGGGGATGGAGTGCTTTGTAAACTTAGTCAATCTGAACGATTCTATCTCTAGTGACCGTACGATGTCCATCCAATGGCCGTAGTGCTTCATCAACCTCTGGTCTTCTTGCTCCAGCCGCCCAAACCAGTGCCGGTCGTGCCTCGTGCTCCTACCTCCCGTGGCCGGCTGCGATGCGGCGGAGGCCTCACCGCCCCCTACTAATCCCACCGCTGGCCAGGCCATCCCTCTACTCACCCACACCCCCTATTATTTTGTGGTGACGGCAGCCTCACACCACAGTGAACCAGTGAACCCTCATACTCCTCTACGCGTGGGCATCCATTGTCGCGTCTTCCCCGGCTCCATGTCGTCCCCTTCCTAGGCCTCGCCGTCGTCCACCGCCCTGGTGCTCTCGGCGCTGCATGGTCAACGTGGTCAAGGAACGGCTTCCATCGAACGTGGATTGTACGTGGAGAGGCTGACAACTGGGTCCACGGCCGCTGCAAGGAAGTGCCTCCTTATTACGCGCAAAATAATTATTCCTCCACCTGACAGTGGGAACCCACTGGACGGGCCACCGTATTTTGTGAAAAAACGTTTCCCCCTGACTGCTGGGACCCACCAGCTACATCTTCGCACGCAAGGAAGTGCCTGACAGTCGGGACCCACCTGGTCGAAGCGTACGTAGCATTGTCATTCTGGTCGCGAACGTGTACGTACATACTGGTCGATGTAGAGGTGCGCACGTGTCGTAGTAGAGGCGCACACGTAGCATATACACGTATGAACAGCGGCCAGTGTGCAAGAAAGAAAATACGGCGACACACATACATACGGGAAGGGTCTCGAACGCCTACTCGTGCATACGTACGACCAGGGCTCGTGTACATGGCTGGGACGGAACGGAGAAACAGCGTCGTCGTCGTGTTCATGTGGAGCCAACCGGCTGGGTCGGAACGGAATGCGTCGTCGTGTTCATCGGGAGGGATTGGACAGAACAGCCGATGGAAACGAGGCATGGCGTACCGTAGAACGTAGGAAACGGCCTTGTGTTCGACCGACCACGTTCGTAACGGGATCCTGTTCATCGGGAGGGGTCTGGCATACCGCAAAACGGAGGAAACGGACCTCCAACGGTCGAAACGGGGGTCCTGTTGATCGGGAGGGGTGTGGCATACCGCAAAACGGAGGAAACAGACTTCTGTTGGAGTGCTACAGTCAAAACAGGGTCCTGTTCATCAGGAGGGGTGTGGCGTACCAAAAAACGGGACTCCACGGGATACTGTACATCTCCACCATCGACCCCCTCCAGCCTCCACGGGCTACTGTTCATCCACCATCGACCTCCTCCAGCCTCCACCTATGATTGTTCATCCATGGGCTCCTGTTCAGCCAGCCTCCACCGCGCGCTACTCCACCGGCTACTGTTCAACCAGCCCTCTCCACGGGCTCGTGTTCAACCACCCCTCCACGGGCTACTGTTCATCTAGCCCTCCACCGTCTACTGTTCATCCTGCCCTCCACGGGGTGGTCCTGTTCATCCTGCCCTCCACGGGGTCCTGTTCATCCTGCCCCAACCGACTCGATCGATCGGGTACTGTTCATCCAAAGGCAACACCTTGGGGTCCTGTTCATCCACCCCCACCGGGAACTGTTCATCCAACCCCCTCGGCAATGCTCACTGTTCATCCAGAGGCAGCATCGATCAACTTCAGTTAGCAGCAGTAGCGAAGGAATCGCTCGATCGGGTTCAGTTAAAAGCCATACGTTTGATCGCTCGGGTTCAGTAATGCATAGCCTGCAGTGCAATCGCTCGGGCTCAGTTAGAGCCCAACGCCTCGCACCCACGCGCGTGTGTGTACGAGAGAAATGCGCATCGCTCGGCCCCGACCACCCACCATAACCGGGAACACCCCGATATTTTCCTCGCCCTCGCTTCTACCATGGTTTTATCCGTCATGGACGGCCCAAAGAATGTCATGCAGCTGCGTCTCTGGCCCACCTAGGATGAAAAGCCCATTTTCTATCATGATTTTTTGTCATAGAAGTAGGACCCCACCACATCTATGATGATACCGGGTTTTGTCACAATTATAGTCATAGAAGTGTCATAAGTATGACATAATTTATTTCGTTCGGCCCAAAATGTCACGGATGTGTCTTTTTTTGTAGTGGATGTACATTACCGAGAGGGCCCAGAGATACCTCTCCGACAATCGGAGTGACAAATCCTAATCTTGATTCATGCCAACCCAACAAACACCATTGGAGACACCTGTAGAGCACCTTTATAATCACCCGGTTATGTTGTGATGTTTGGCAGCACACAAAGTGTTCCTCTGGTATTCGGGAGTTGCATGATCTCATAGTCATAGGAACATGTATAGTTATGTAGAAAGCAATAGCAACAAACTAAATGATCATCGTGCTAAGCTAACGGATAGGTCAAGTCAGTCACATCATTCTCTAATGATGTGATCTTGTTAATCAAATGACAACTCATGTCTATGGTTAGGAAACATAACCATCATTGATTCAACGAGCTAGTTAAGTAGAGGCAAACTAGTGACACTCTGTTTGTCTATGTATTCACACATGTACAAAGTTTCCGGTTAATACAATTCTAGCATGAATAATAAACATTTATCATGATATAAGGAAATATAAATAACAACTTTATTATTGCCTCTAGGGCATATTTCCTTGAGTCTCCCACTTGCACTAGAGTCAATAATCTAGATTACACGGTAATGATTCTAACACCCATGGAGTCTTGGTGCTGATCATGTTTTGCTCGTGAGAGAGGCATAGTCAACGAGTCCGCAACATTCAGATCCGTATGTATCTTGCAAATCTCTATGTCTCCCTCCTTGACTTGATCGCGGATGGAATTGATGTGCTTGGTTCTCTTGTGAAATCTGGATTCCTTTGCCAAGGCAATTGCAGCAGTATTATCACAAAAGATTTTCATTGGACCCGATGCAATAGGTATGACACATAGATCGAATATGAACTCCTTCATTCGCTGCTTCCGAAGCAGCTATGTATTCCGCTTCACAGGTAGATCCCACCACGACGTTTTGCTTGGAACTGCACCAACTTACAGCTCCACCATTTAATGAAAACACATATCCGGTTTGTGACTTAGAGTCATCTGGATCTGTGTGAAAGCTTGCATCGACGTAACCGTTTACGACGAGCTCTTTGTTACCTCCATATACGAGAAACATATCCTTAGTCCTTTTCAGGTATTTCAGGATGTTCTTGGCCGTTGTCCAGTGATCCACTCCTGGATTACTTTGGTACCTCCCTACTAAACTTATAGCAAGGCACACATCAGGTATAGTACACAAGATTGCATACATGATAGAGCCTATGGCTGAAGCATAGGGAACACCTTTCATTTTCTCTCTATCTTCTGTAGTGGTCAGGCATTGAGTCTGACTCAACTTCACACCTTGTAACACAGGCAAGAACCCTTTCTTTGCTTGATCCATTTTGAACTTCTTCAAAACTTTATCAAGGTATGTGCTTTGTGAAAGTCCAATTAAGCATCTTGATCTATCTCTATAGATCTTGATGCCCAATATATATGCAGCTTCACCAAGGTCTTTCATTGAAAAACTCTTATTCAAATATCCTTTTATGCTATCCAGAAATTCTATATCATTTCCAATCAACAATATGTCATCCACATATAATATTAGAAATGCTACAGAGCTCCCAGTCACTTTCTTGTAAATACAGGCTTCTCCAAAAGTCTGTACAAAACCATATGCTTTGATCACACTATCAAAATGTTTATTCCAACTCTGAGATGCTTGCACTAGTCCATAGATGGATCGTTCGAGCTTACACACATTGTTAGCATCCTTTGGATCAATAAAACCTTTAGGTTGCATCATATACAACTCCTCTTCCAGAAATCCGTCCAGGAATGCAATCTTTACATCCATTTGCCAAATTTCATAATCATAAAATGCGGCAATTGCTAACATGATTCGGACGGACTTAAGCATCGCTGCGGGTGAGAAAGTCTCATCGTAGTCAACTCCTTGAACTTGTCGAAAACCTTTCGCAAAAAGTCCAGCTTTGTAGACAGTAACATTACTGTCAGCGTCAGTCTTCTTCTTGAAGATCCATTTATCCTCGATGGCTTGCCGATCATCAGGCAAGTCAACCAAAGTCCACAGTTTGTTCTCATACATGGATCCCATCTCAGATTTCATGGCCTCAAGCCATTTTGCGGAATCTGGGCTCATCATCACTTCCTCATAGTTCGTAGATTCGTCATGGTCAAGTAACATGACCTCCAGAACAGCTTTACCGTTCCACTCTAGTGCGGATCTTACTCTGGTTGACCTACGAGGTTCGGTAGTAACTTGATCTGAAGTTACATGATCTTCATCATTAGCTTCCTCACTAATTGGTGTAGGAGTCACAGGAACAGATTTCTGTGATGAACTACTTTCCAGTAAGGGAGCAGGTACAGTTACCTCCTCAAGTTCTACTTTCCTCGCACTCACTTCTTTCGAGAGAAACTCCTTCTCTAGAAAGGATCCATTCTTAGCAACAAATGTCTTACCTTCGGATCTGTGATAGAAGGTGTACCCAACAGTGTCATTTGGGTATCCTATGAAGACAAATTTCTCTAATTTGGGTTCGAGCTTATCAAGTTGAAGATTTTTCACATAAGCATCGTAGCCCCAAACTTTAAGAAACGACAACTTTGGTTTCTTGTCAAACCATAGTTCATAAGGCATCATCCCAACGGATTTAGATGGTGCCCTATTTAACATGAATGCAACCGTCTCTAAAGCATAACCCAAAAACGATAGCGGTAAATCAGTAAGAGACATCATAGATCGCACCATATCTAGTAAAGTACGATTACGACGTTCGGACACACCACCACGCTGTGGTTTTCCGGGTGGCGTGAGTTGTGAAACTATTCCGCATTGTTTCAAATAAAAAACAAACTAAAATATTCTACTCCTTGATCAGATCGTAGAAACTTTATTTTCTTGTTACAATGATTTTCCACTTCACTCTGAAATTCTTTGAACTTTTCAAATGTTTCAGACTTATGTTTCATCAAGTAGATATACCCATATCTGCTCAAATCATCTGTGAAGGTGATAAAATAACGATACCCGCCGCGAGCTTCTATATTCATCGGACCACATACATCAGTATGTATGATTTCCAACAAATCCTTTGCTCACTCCATTGTTCCGTAGAACGACGTTTTAGTCATCTTGCCCATGAGGCATGGTTCACAAGTACCAAGTGATTCATAATCAAGTGATTCCAAAAGTCCATCAGAATGAAGTTTCTTCATGCGCTTTACACCAATATGACCTAAATGGCAGTGCCACAAATAAGTTGCACTATCATTATCAACTCTGCATCTTTTGGCTTCAATATTACGAATATGTGTATCACTAGTATCGAGATTAATCAAGAATAGACCACTCTTAAACGGTGCATGACCATAAAAGATATTACTCATATAAATAGAACAACCATTATTCTCGGATTTAAATAAATAACTGTCCCGCATCAAACAAGATCCAGATATAATGTTCATGCTCAACGCTGGCACCAAATAACAATTATTTAGGTCTAAAACTAATCCCGAAGGTAGATGTAGAGGTAGCGTGCCGACCGCGATCACAACGACTTTGGAACCATTTCCCACGTGCATCATCACCTCGTCCCTACCCAATCTTCGCTTAATCCGTAGTCCCTGTTTCGAGTTGCAAATATTAGCAATAGAACCAGTATCAAATACCCAGGTACTACTGCGAGCATTAGTAAGGTACACATCAATAACATGTATATCATATATACCATTGTTCACCTTGTCATCCTTCTTATCCGCCAAATACTTGGGGCAGTTCCGCTTCAAGTGACCAGTCCCTTTGCAGTAGAAGCACTCAGTCTCAGGCTTGGGTCCAGACTTGGGCTTCTTCACTTGAGCAGCAACTTGCTTTCCGTTCTTCTTGAAGTTCCCCTTCTTCCCTTTACCCTTTTTCTTGAAACTGGTGGTCTTGTTAACCATCAACAGTTGATGCTCCTTCTTGATTTCTACCTCCCCAGCCTTTAGCATCGCGAAGAGCTCGGGAATAGTCTTATCCATCCCTTGCATATTATAGTTCATCATGAAGCTCTTGTAGTTTGGTGGCAGTGATTGAAGAATTCTGTCAATGACACTATTATCCGAAAGATTAACTCCCAGTTGAATCAAGTGATTATTTTACCCAGACATTTCGAGTATACGTTCACTGCCAGAACTATTCCCCTCCATCTTGCAGTTGTAGAACTTATTGGAGACTTCATATCTCTCAATCCGGGCATTTGCTTGAAATATCAACTTCAACTCCTGGAACATCTCATATGCTCCATGACGTTCAAAATGTCGTTGAAGTCCCGGTTCTAAGCCGTAAAGCATGGCACACTGAACTATCGAGTAGCCATCAGCTTTGCTCTGCCAGACATTCATAACATCTGGTGTTGCTCCTGCAGCGGGTTTGGCACCTAGAGGTGCTTCCAGGACGTAATTCTTCTGTGCAGCAATGCTGATAATCATCAAGTTACGGACCCAGTCCGTGTAGTTGCTACCATCATCTTTCAACTTAGCTTTCTCTAGGAACACATTAAAATTCAACGGAATAACGCCACGGGCCATCTATCTACAACAACATAGACATGCAAAATACTATCAGGTACTAAGTGCATGATAAATTAAAGTTCAATTAATCAAATTACTTAAGAACTCCCACTAAGATAGACATCCCTCTAATCATCTAAGTGATCACGTGATCCACATCAACTAGACCATATCCGATCTTTACGTGAGATGGAGTAGTTTTCAATGGTGAACATCACTATGTTGATCATATCTACTATATGATTCACGCTCTACCTTTCGGTCTCAGTGTTCCGAGGCCATATCTGCATATGCTAGGCTCGTCAAGTTTAACCCGAGTATTCTGCATGTGCAAAACTGGCTTGCACCCATTGTATGTGAATGTAGAGCTTATCACACACGATCATCACGTGTTGTCTCGGCACGACGAACTTTTGCAACGGTGCATACTCAGGGAGAACACTTATACCTTGAAATTTAGTGAGAGATCATCTTATAATGCTACCGTCGATCTAAGCAAAATAAGAAGCATAAAAGATAAACATCACATGCAATCAAAATGTGATATGATATGGCCAATCATCTTGTGCCTGTGATCTCCATCTCCAAAGCACCGTCATGATCACCATCGTCACCGGCTTGACACCTTGATCTCCACCGTAGCATCGTTGTCGTCACGTCAACTATTGCCTCCACGACTATCACTACCGCTTAGTGATAAAGTAAAGCAATTACATGGCGATTGCATTTCATACAATTAAGAGACAACCATATGGCTCCTACCAGTTGCCGATAACTGTGTTACAAAACATGATCATCTCATACAATAAAATTTAGCATCATGTCTTGACCATATCACATCACAACATGCCCTGCAAAAACAAGTAGACATCCTCTACTTTGTTGTTGCAAGTTTTACATGGCTGCTACGGGCTGAGCAAGAACCGTTCTTACCTACGAATCAAAAACCACAACACGTATAGTGTGTCGACGTTCTCGGAACGGGGGTCCCCAGACTTGCCTGCCTGCGGCCTGCGACATGGCTCAAAGGGGGGCCCAGCACGGCCCATCTTCACCAACACAAACCCAAGACCCTCGCGAGGGGCCAAGCCTCGCGGGGCGGACGACGTGAAGCTTCCTCAGGCACGGCCTCGTCAGGCTGGATCACGAGGAGGCGGAGAGATCGAGGCGGGGTACCTCACGAGGTGCCCATGACGCAAGCCGTGACAACTCAGGGTGCCAGGCGGGTGCTAGCCCGCGCAGCATCCTCCTTTCCTCTTTGGTGCAAAGGGGGCAAGCACAGCCGCGGAGTACCGAGGCATCATGCAAAGGTTGCCATTTCGGTGCAACGAGACCAAGACCAGGAGGACTACGAGACGGAGGTCACCATGGAGCCCAAGACGGCGTCACCACCAGAGCTTTGCGCAGGCGAAGACTACTTTTGTCAGGATAGCTGATACTTGTTGGCCCCCTTCAAATTAGCCCGCCATTGTTGGCTCCCTTCCCGCTCAATATTTGGGAAGAGGACCAGGGCCTCTATAAATAGGACCAGCCACCCACACAGCAAAGGGGGTCGGCCAAAGGAGAGCAGAGAGAGAGAGAGAGAGAGAGAAAGGTGGCTGAACTCCTCCCAGCAGTTCATCGCCTCAGCCAAGAACAGACCCTCGCGAGGCTGTTCTTCCTTGTATTGTTCATCATCATCAGCCCAAGAGGCAATCCACACACCACACACTCGAGTAGGGTATTACACCACAACAGTGGCCCGAACCAGTATAAAACCGGTATCTCTTGTGTTGATCTTTCCTTAATTTAGATCCTAGCATGGCGGAGGGGTGCGGGTAGGTAGGAGGCGAAATCTCCACGCGCACCCCAGTGTTTGAACCTCAAGGGTCTGCCGGAACCCGAAATCCGACATTTGGCGCGCCAGGTAGGGGTGCGCCGGAATTCGTCTTCCACCGCCCCGTTCTCCTCCGACCGTCACGCCCATGTCTGACGCTCATCGGGCCCGCGCCGAGCGCCGGGCCGCACTCGCTTCCCGCGTCGCCCAGACGGCCCCTGTCGGCGGGCATCCACGCCGTTCCCCATCACCTGCCGTCATCGCTGCCACCGGCCCGGCGGGGGACGAGCGGCAAGCATCGTCCCAGCATCCGTCCGTGCGGCAAGACGGCTGCACTGCAACTCCCTCGCTCGCCCCAGCTGGATCTTCGTCCCGCACGCTCCGCGCGCCCATGGAGGCTCGGGCTGCACTCATCGTGGCAAACGAGCTCCTGCACTACCGTCCCATCGACGACGTCTACGAAGAATGGTTTGACCGCGTCGCCGAGCTCGTCCACGCTGCAGGGGGCTCTTCCGCGCCGTCCGTTCTGCTGCACCGCACCCCGCCACGCGCGGGCGAAGAGGCTCCGGCGGCGCCCCGGCCGCCTCCTCCTCAAGAAGACGCCATGGCTCCAAGGCGCATGGCCCCTGGGCGGAACCCGCTCCGTCAGGTGCCAGCACAGCAAGAACAGAGCTGCCAAGAAGTCCCTCGCTCGCCAGAAGCTGCCCGGGCGCTCCCTGCTCCAGCACGTCGCGACCATCCCCCTGCTCCAGCACGTGGGGACATGCAAGACGAGGCTCTCCATCACCTAAGGCCTCCCGTGGCCACAGCAGGCTGCCGCGCCTACACCACCGAACTACGCAGCGTCGCGTGGCCCGACAAGTTCAAACCAGACCTGCCTCCTCGCTACGACGGCACGGCCGACCCTGCGGAGTTCCTCCAGCTCTACGAGCTGGGCATCGAAGCTGCCAACGGAGAGGAGAAGGTCATGGTGAACTGGTTTCTCATGGCGCTCAAGGACGGGGCCCGCACCGGGCTCCTAAACATGGCTCCAGGCACAATCTCCTCCTGGGAAGATATGCGCACCCGCTTCATCGTCAACTTCCAAGGTACTCGCGACCGGCCACCCGCCGTGAGCGACATGCGCCGCATCAAGCAACAACCCGGGGAGACCCAGCAGAAGTACATCCAGTGCTTCAACAACGCACGCCTCAAGATCCCCAAGGTGACTGAGGAGGCCATCATCCCAGCTTTCTCCGACGGAGTGCGCGACGTCAAGATGAAGGAGGAGCTGGTGATGCATGAAGACCTGTGCACTTCCTTGGAGCTGTTCAACTTGGCAAACAAGTGCGCCAGGGCTGAGGAGGGGCGTCTCTCCCTCCATGAGCTGCCTGCCGCAGACCTAGAAGAGAAGAAGCTCAAGGACAAGGATGTGAAGTGCAAGGGGGCTGCAGTGCTCGCGGCAGAACCAGACACCAAGCGGGGCAGAGATCAGCCCGAACCTCCCAAGGGCAGCCGGTACTGCGTGTATCACGACCTCCACACCCACAACACCAACAAATGCCAAGAACTCCGAGCCGTGCGTGAAGGAAGGATCGGCCGTCGCCCCGACCGCGGTGACCGGGGCTACGATCGAGGAGGAGGAGGAAACGCAGGACGCTGGGAAGACCGTGGATCGCGCCAAGGGTGGCGCGACCAACCTCGCGAGGATCGCTGGCTAGGCCTCCCTCGCGAGAGAGGCTGGAGGGATCAACCTCGCAAGGATCGCCCGCTAGGCAATGCAGGCCTCCCACCGCTGCCGCCGCGGCCAAGGAGAAACGAGGACCGCCATCAGGACGAGGAGGCTGGGGGCTTTCAGGAGCCGCGTGCGATCGCCTGCATCTTGGGCGGAGCACAAGCCCCAGCCTCTCAGCG
Organism: Triticum dicoccoides; assembly: GCF_002162155.2. Taxonomy (NCBI): domain Eukaryota; kingdom Viridiplantae; phylum Streptophyta; class Magnoliopsida; order Poales; family Poaceae; genus Triticum; species Triticum dicoccoides. The sequence goes on along the minus strand of NC_041392.1, from coordinate 288,141,859 downwards.
CATCTTCAAGCAGTTCGCCCGCGAAGTGAACGCAGTACTCCCCATACTCGAAGCCACATGCCCTCTTAGGTGGTTGGCGTGCGCCATCACGTTCAGCTCAGCAGATCAGCTCAAGTGTGCGGCAACAGCCGGAGTCCTCCCGATGCTTTGTTCCCCAATCATCAGCAATGTGGTGGTCACCAAGACCATCATCGATGGCGGGGCAGGGCTCAACGTCCTGTCCGTGGAGACGTTCAACAACCTCCAAGTGCCCTACAGCCAGCTTCAGCCAACCAAGCCCTTCTCCGGTATCACTGACGGTGCCACGGTCCCGATTGGGCAGGTCCGCCTCCCTGTCACCTTCGGGGCACGCGACAACTACCGCACCGAGCTCATCGACTTCAACGTCGCTCACATTTGCCTGTCGTACAACGCCATCCTTGGGTACCCAGCGCTGGCCAAGTTCATGGCCGTAACTCACCACGGCTACAAGGTCCTCAAGATGCCAGGAAGCGGCGGAGTCATCACGGTGCCCTGTGAAGAGAAGGACGCGGTGTGTTCCCTGGAACGAGCCTTTCAGGCCGCGTCATTGGAAGACCCGGGTCGTGGAAGTAGGAGGCCTCCCGAGACCACCCCAAGAAGAAGAAGACATCGTTCGGCTTAACCACTCAGGAGGCAGGCCCCTCTGGGCCCGCGCCTGCCCAGGGGGAGCCTCCCTCCATCGCATAGGAAAGCGCGCCCAGCGCCCTCCTCAGGCAGGGCTCGGGGGCTCTCCCCTGGGGGGCCACCGACCTAGCTAGGGTCACGAGGGAGGCTCTTGGGCACTACATGGAGGCGTGTTTTGAAGCACATTTCCCTCAAGAAGGAGCAAGGCAAGGAGATCCAGACCCACAGGAGTTTGTCAGCAAGGCCATTCAGGAGTTACAGGAGTCAAGAGTCATGAGAGGCGCCCGCCGCCTACCAGCAGTGGCCCCCCATCTAGGCGAGGATGGTGGGCTGTGCGTCTGCATCGACATACCAGGGCTCAACCGAGTCGTCTCTCTGGAGCGCCTCTGCCTCTCACAAGTGGGGCGCTGCAGAGGTCCACCCCACAGCTATGTTCGCATGCCTTACGGCTTGCCAAACGCGGCTGACGCGTAACAGCGCCTCATGAGGGGCATCATGGAGGTACGAGAGGCCAGGCGGTCCGCAGCCCTGGCAGAGATGGAGATGGCCCGCGAGGAGCCGCCAGCGCCTTCGGAGCCTCCCGAGGCCCCTGGGCCTGGGGGCTCGTGAGGATCGGCTCTTGCAGCCCCCCGAGCCTGCTACACCAACACCCCTTCGTCCTCAACATCATCAGGTGACATCTTTCGAGTTTTACTTCCAGCTGCGAGCGCCCCCAGGGCTGCATTATTCCCAGGCTGCGTGGGTCCGTCCCTGCGGCGTGTATCCCTTGGTTCCATGTTGTTAGCTTACCTTGTTGGGGGCGCCCCTCAGGCTGCATGATCCCCAAGCCGCTTGGGCCAGGCCCAGTGGCATGTATCCTGTTTGCATTTATTTCTGATCATGCGTTAGGCCCACCATGCTTGATTATTTGACGCCGGTCCACGGCACCTCTTCTCCTCCATGCCGACCGCTTGCACGTTAAAGGGGGGGCACCTGAGCATCGCGACTCAGGGCTCTTACTAGCTCTCCAGCCCTCACCCTCTGGCCTTGTCCATGGCATCGCGACCTGGCATACCAGCGACGGCTGAGACCAGCTCGAGGGCCGGGACACGAGGACGTAGAGTGCCGACATCTAACCAAATTTGCAGGGACACATCACAAGATAAGGCCCAGTGCCAGGCGCAACCCGCCTAGAGGTAGGGCCCTGTGAGTCCCGCGCTGGCTCACGGGTGCCCAGATACACCTCGCCAGGCCCTACCGTGCCAGCCACGTGTCAGGGTGGGGCTGTACATGCCCCCTGGGCTCCTCCCGGAGGGGGCCCCCTCCCACGTACCAGTGGAAGCACCATGCTCCGCGCTGGCTGACGACACTGCCGAGGAGCGGCTATGCCCGTACACATACGGTAGCACTATGCTCTGCGCTGGTGATAAACAACTGAGGGTGGCCCCCGGGCCGCATCAACCTCAGGGAGCCCAGAGCTCAGTGTCTAGCCTCATCGTAACGCCTCCCCTCGGGAGTGCCGCACGAGGGGGCTGGGCACGGGGGCTGCGCCTGGGTCACACCCAGACGCACGCCGCCCGACCAGGTTCCCCCAGGCCTGGTTCGTCGCACGTCTCTCCCCGAGTGGAGCCAAGGTACGAAGGTCGTTTGAGTGTCAAGGGGGACTCCTGAGCATCGCGACTCAGGAGCCTAACTAGTCACGTAGCCCCTCACTCTGTGGCCCCGTCCTGGTTTCTGGTCGGGACCATCGCTGGGTGAGGCAAGCGCGCGACCAGGCCCTGCAGACGTAGAACGATGGATACACCCGCATCACACCTCCCTACTTGCTGTTCGTGCGCCAAGGGTGACTCCTGAGCATCGCGACTCAGGAGCCTAACTTGTCACGTAGCCCCTCACTCCTTGGTCCCGTCCTGGTTTCCGGTCGGGACTATTGCTGGGTGAGGTACGCGCGGGGCCGGGCTCTGCCGGCGTAGAGCGTAAGCAAGTAGGAAGGAAAAGCGCTAATTTCAAGGAATTCAAAAGCAAATATTATAGTCCCCACTGTTATTTCAATGCCAAACGCAAGTTTAAACGCCTCCCTGAGGCATGATACGTGTGCAGGAATTAAAAGCAGGACAGGAGCCACGACGGAGTCACTTGGCGGCGGAGGAGCAGCGCGGAGCGGGTTCGCCTCATGGAGCAGCGGGGTCGGTAGCGCCTTGCTCCGGCTTGGTCCTGAAGGCCCGGAACTTCCCCAGTAGAACCTCCGGACGACCCTTCACGGCCTCGGCATCGGCAGCGGCACACTCACCGCTCACTGGCTCCAACAGGCTGTCGAGGTTGACACCGGGATCGCGAAGGTAGATGTGGGTGAGGACCCGCGTCAGTGCTGCAGAAGACAGGACACGCGCCTCAGCCTCGGCCGTGGGGCCAAGGCCAAGGGCGACATCTTCAAGAGCGTGAACCAGGAAGGGAAGCATCTTGGCGGGGCCGTCCTCGGCGCCAGCCAGCGGGCTCTCCAGGCCGCTGTCGTAAAGTGTCCTCAGCGAGGAGCGAGCCTTTGCCTCCAACTCCGTGAAGGCCGCGCGGTCCTCGGTAAGAACCAGGGCCTTGTCGTCCAGCTCGGCCTTCCTCGCCCCCAACTCCTGCTCCAGCGCGCCTAGGCGGTCGCGGCGCTTCCTAAGCTTGGCCTCCCGGCCCTCGACGGCTGCCTCGTGAGCCTTCACGCCTTCTTCCTACTCTTGGCGAAGGCAGACCTCTTTCGCGAGCCGATCCCGCAGGCCTTGCAGCTCGTCCTCCAGTGCCTTGCAGCGACCGCGGACGTCGACCACCTCCCCCAGGGCTGCATCACGGGCAGCCTTCGCCTCCAGGACGGCCCGCTTCTCCTCGTCGCATGCCGTCGAGGCCTGGACCAGCACCGCCCGAATCGAGGCATTGGAGCGAACCCATCCAGAAGCCAGCTCCAAACGCCCGGCCACCAAGCGGGTGTCGGCGCCAAGAAGATCCTGCCGCAGTCGGTCCAGCTCAGCAACAGCACGATCTAGAACGGCAGAAGGAGTCGGAGGGACAGCAGCCGGTGGAGTAGGAGGTGAATGCGACAGCGCAGCCGCAACATCCTCAGGCGGAGTTTTCCGCGCCCCGACAGCCGTAGTGGCGGCGGCAGGCAAGAGCACCTCGGGAGCCACTTGGGCTGTGGGGGCTGAGCTCGCCCCAGCCGGCTCAGCCAAACCTCGCGAGGACGACCGGGCAGGAGAAGCCTGTGCGTCGCGGTCACCTTCCTTCACGGGCAGAAGCGCCGCCACGGATGGAACCTCGGGAGCCCCCTTCGGCTTCTTTGCTGCGGGCACCAACCTATCCAAAGATGCGGACGTCAAGCCTCAGAAGCATAGCAAGAGATAAAGACAAGAATCGAATGCTTACGGGTCATCGCCAGTGAGCTCAAGTGGCCTCCGGCCAAATTTGAAGCCTGAAAGTCGGCTGGAAGGGTCGACCTCGGGAAGCTTGGAGGCAGAAGGTGCGTCTGCGGTTCGCCCCGGGGCCGGGGGAGACCCGCGGGAGATCAGCCCGGTCATGTCCTTCTTCGGGATCGGGGGCGAGCTCCCGCCGTCCTGCTCGTCGTCGTCTTCGTCGTCATCCTCGTCGTCATCATTCGGAGAGAGGCGGAGAACGTGGGACCTACGCCGGGGGAGGGGAGCCCTCGACTCTCCATTAGTCTCCTCGGAGTCAGGCCCTTTTCCGCACTCCCCTCCCTCTTCCTCTTCGCTGGAGTTGCCGGAGGGCATGTCCACCGGTTCCTCGGGAGCTTCCAGGGGCATTGGCCCATCCCCGTTGAAGACGGGCATGGACTTCACCACCCGCTCCCAGTCATTGCAGAGGAACAAGGGCGTAGGAGCGCCCTCCAGCCTCGCCACATTGCCCCCGACCAGAGATTGGAGAACCGCAGCCAGGTCTCCGTCGGCCAAGGCCACGGGGTTCGGACGGGGCCTCCACATTGGAAGCGAGTACTGCCGAAGCGGAGCCAGCCGGTGCTCCAGGAACTCCCTCAGCTGCGATGCACCGATCAGCTTCGCCGCTGCCATGTCGGTTGGCCTCAGATCCGCGTCCATCTTCTCCAACACCATCTTCGCGCGGGGATCCGTGAGCTCCACTCGACCCCAGTCGCTGGAGCTCGTGGGCTACTCCGTGGGCAGGATCAGCCGAGGGTGGATGCGCCCAGCATCCACCAAGATCCACTTGCTCCTGAAGCCCGCAATCCTCTTCCGAGAGTTCGAGATGGCAATGGCGCCGCCGGATGCGACGAAGCTCGCGCACGCCTTTGGGATGGAGATGCAGAGCCTGTAGCTTGTAATGGCGGAGGACAGAGAAGAAGAACTCGGAGAAGGGAGGCACCAGGCCAGCAACAATGGCACTTACGAAGAGCGGATAGAAGGTGCTCCTTTGACCCTCAGGGGTGGCGGAGCCGGTCTTGAACACCTTCTCCCCGTTGATGCCCCACGCCGTCGCCATCCGGCGCAACCGGGCAAGGCCCGCCTCTGACACATTCGGCGAGTCCAGGGCAGACGAGTACCAAGCTGCGGCCGGGGCTGACGAGGCGCCATGGCTCCCTAGGCCACGCGGTCACAGCAGATATGGAAATCTCGGAGGAAGGAAGGAGAGGCGCAAGAAAGGGGATCTGAGCAGCAACCGGAGAAAGCAAGAAGCAGGGCCTAGGCGGATGCCACTCCTTTATCAACTCGCACGGTTGCTGAGGCGCCCACGTCCAGTCAACCGCCACGCGGCGCCCAAGGCCGCAGGCTGTTAGGGCCCGCGGCGCTTCGCTCTTGCCCTTCCGCCTCCCTGCATGGCCAAGTCCGGGCGCGCCTTGGGCCCGGGGGCTACTGTCGGTGTTCTGGGAACAGGGGTCCCCAGACTTGCCTGCGGCGTGGCTCAAAGGGGGGCCCAGCACGGCCCATCTTCACCAACACAAACCCAAGACCCTCGCGAGGGGCCAAGCCTCGCTGGCGGACGACGCGAAGCTTCCTCAAGCACGGCCTCGTCAGGCTGGCTCACGAGGAGGCGGAGAGATCGAGGCGGGGTACCTCACGAGGTGCCCATGACGCAAGCCGTGACAACTCAGGGCGCCAGGCGGGTGCCAGCCCGCGCAGCGTCCTCCTATCCTCTTTGGTGCAAAGGGGGCAAGCGCAGCCGCAGAGTACCGATGCATCAGGCAAAGGTTGCCATTTCGGTGCAATGAGACCAAGACTAGGAGGACTACGAGACGGAGGTCACCATGGAGCCCAAGACGGCGTCACCACCAGAGCTTTGCGCAGGCGAAGACTACTTTTGTTAGGATAGCTGATACTTGCTGTCCCCCTTCAAATTAGCCCGCCATTGTTGGCTCCCTTCCCGCTCAATATTTGGGAAGAGGACCAGGGCCTCTATAAATAGGACCAGCCACCCACACAGCAAAGGGGGTCGGCCAAAGGAGAGCAGAGAGAGAGAGAGAGAAAGGTGGTTGAACTCCTCCCAGCAGTTCATCGCCTCAGCCAAGAACAGACCCTAGCGAGGCTGTTCTTCCTTGTATTGTTCATCATCATTAGCCCAAGAGGCAATCCACATACCACACACTGGAGTAGGGTATTACACCACAACGGTGGCCCGAACCAGTATAAACCATGTGTCTCTTGTGTTGATCTTTCCTTAGTTTAGATCCTAGCATGGCGGAGGGGTGCAGGTAGGTAGGAGGCAAAATCTCCGCGCGCACCCCAGTGTTTGAACCTCAAGGGTTTGCCGGAACCCGAAATCCGACATAGTGATTGCTTTTTGATCTTCAGAAAGAACCATGTTCATTGAATCCGATTCAACTAAAGCTGGAGAAACAGACACCCACTAGCCACCTGTGTGCGAAGCACGTCAGTAGAACCAGTCTCACGTAAATGTACGCGTAATCTCGGTCTGGGCCGCTTCATCCAACAATACCGCTGAATCAAGAATCAACTAGTGACGGCAAGCAATATGTATATACCCACGCCCACAACTCCTTTGTGCTCTACTCGTGCATATAACATCTACGCATAAACCTGGCTCGGATGCCACTGTTGGGGAACGCAGTAATTTCAAAAAAATTCCTATGCACACGCGAGATCATAGTGATGCATAGCATCGAGAGGGGAGAGTGTCGTCCACGTACCCTCGTAGACCATAAGAGGAAGCGTTATGACAACGCGGTTGATGTAGTCGTACGTCTTCACGATCGATCGATCCTAGTACCGAACGTACGGCACCTCCGCGATCTGCACACGTTCAGCTCGGTGACGTCCCACGAACTCACGATCCAATAGAGATCCGAGGGAGAGTTCGTCAGCATGACGGCGTGATGATGGTGATGATGAAGCTACCGATGCAGGGCTTCGCCTAATCACTGCTACGATATGACCGAGGTGAATTATGGTGGAGGGGGGCACCGCACACGGCTAAAATATCAATGATCAACTTGTGTGTCTAGGGGTGCCTCCTAGCCACGTATATAAAGGAGTGGAGGAGGGGGGAGGGCCGGCCCACCTATGGCGCGCGCTGGAGGAGTCCTACTCCCACCGGGAGTAGGATTTCCCCCCTTCCCTAGTTGGACTAAGAGAGAAGGAAGGGGGAGAGAGGGAGGAAGGAAAGGGGGGCGCCGCCCCCCTCCTAGTCCAATTCAGACTAGAGGGAGAGGGGGCGCGCGGCCTGGCCTGGTCTGCTCTCTCTCTCTCTCCACTATGGCCCAATAAGGCCCATACATTTATCGGGGGGTTCCGGTAACCTCCCGGTACTCCGATAAAATCCCGATTTCGCCCGAAACTATTCTAATGTCCAAATATAGGCTTCCAACATATCGATCTTTATGTCTCGACCATTTCGAGACTCCTATTTATGTTCGTGATCATATCCGGGACTCCGAACTACCTTGGGTACATCAAAACACATAAACTCATACTACCGATCGTCACCAAACGCTAAGCGTGCGGACCCTACGGGTTCGAGAACTATGTAGACATGACCGAGACATGTCTCCGGTCAATAACTAATAGCGGAACCTGGATGCTTATATTGGCTCCTACATATTCTACGAAGATCTTTATCGGTCAAACCGCATAACTGTATACGTTGTTCCCTTTGTCATTGGTATGTTACTTGCCCGAGATTCGATCGTCGGTATCTCAATACCTAGTTCAATCTCATTACCGGCAAGTCTTTTTACTCATTCCGTAATGCTACATCACGTAACTAACTCTTTAGCTACATTTCTTGCAAGGATTATCGTGATGTACATTACCGAGAGGGCCCAGAGATACCTCTCCGGCAATCGGAGTGACAAATCCTAATCTTGATTCATGCCAACTCAAAAAACACCATCGGAGACACCTATAGTGCACCTTTATAATCACCCAGTTACTTGTGATGTTTGGTAGCACACAAAGTGTTCCTCCGGTATTCGAGAGTTGCATGATCTCATAGTCATAGGAACATGTATAGTTATGGGGAAAGCAATAGCAACAAACTAAATGATCATCGTGCTAAGTAACAGATGGGTCAAGTCAATCACATCATTCTCTAATGATGTGATCCCGTTAATCAAATGACAACTCATGTCTATGGTTAGGAAACATAACCATCATTGATTCAACGAGCTAGTTAAGTAGAGGCAAACTAGTGACACTCTGTTTGTCTATGTATTCACACATGTACTAACTTTCCGATTAATACAATTCTAGCATGAATAATAAACATTTATCATGATATAAGGAAATATAAATAACAACTTTATTGTTGCCTCTAGGGCCTATTTCCTTCAAATTGTGCTTGCCATGTTCGGCTTGATAGCCATCGTCGCGCATCGGGGCACGCCCCCGTGATCCGTAGATCGATCTGGTCGGACCTGCTTTATTCTTCAGGCCTTGCCAGAGATCATACATGTATGCCCAAGCTGTTTTATCCCTACCTTTACCGCGAGGTAGTATGGGCTGGTGTTCGGCTTGAGTTGCAGTTTTGTCCTGGTTGCGTGGTGGTCGATCAGTCGCATTATGCGCAGATGGTGTGGGCTCAAGTGCCTCGTGATCGAATTGGGGTAGCAGTTTACGCTTCAGAGTACTTTTGGTTGGGCGCTCGAGGTCGTATTCTTCTGCTGCCAGGACATCAGTCCATCTATCGTTGAGCAGATCTTGATCAGGTTGAAGCTGCTACTGCTTCTTTTTCAGGCTCCTTGTAGTGGCTATTAGCTATTGCTTAAAGCGCTCCTTCTCGAGAGGTTCCTTAGACATGATATAGTCTTCGTCGCCGAGGCTCACGTCATCCTCGGAGAGTGGAAATTAATTGCTGTACTCCGAGTCTTCATGCATGACTTGTTCATCAGGGCTGACTTGCCCATCTTCCTATTTGTCCTGTCCGGAAGTTGGCTCGACAGGGTCTTCATTTTCTTTGGCATCGTCTAGAGTATTATTTTCTCCTGTGCCGGTATTGTTGTCTTTCTCACGGCGTGACGTAGAATGGCGCCGCTGTCATCGGTGCTTTGTCTGTGTCTCAGGAGGTTTATCTTCCACTGGGTCTTCTTTGTCATCGTCGTTAACTTATTTGGGTGTGTCCACCACGTATACATCATAGCAGGAGGTGGCCGTCCAGCGCCCAGTAAATGGCAGGTCTTGGGCCTGCTCCTCTTCGGCATCGTCGTCCATACCGTCGATGTCTCCGGAGTTGTAGTCGAGCATGTTGGTTAGATCTTCAACAGTGGCTATTAAGTGGGAGGTGGGTGGGAAGCAAAAATCCCTATCATCAGCCCCCAGTTCAAACCGGATATAATTCGACTATGAGTCCCCTACTAAAGAGAGGGTTTTTAATGAGTTTAACACATCGCCTAAAGGTGAGTGCCGGAAGATGTCCGCGGAACTGAATTCGACGATTGGCGCCAGGTAAGGCTCGGCGGACGCGGATGCACATAGTTCGGAACCGGTGGCCAGAGATGGATCCGGGGGTCCGGTGACACAGACCCCGCTCAAGGTTCGGTCTGTGTGCGGCTCCAATGCCACTGAATCTATAGCTTCTGTGGCGGGGTTAAGCTTCCCGTCTTCGGATGGCGCAAGCTGCTCCGGATCTAGGGTCAGAGCGCTTACAAGCGCGATCTCCTGGGTATGATCTGATGATAGATTTAGGTCATGCTCATCGCGTTGGCAGGGAGCGGCTGCCATGGGCTTGAATCCATCGAGGATCAAGTCTCTGCGGATATCAGCGATGTAGTTCAAGCTTCCAAACCTGACCCGACGGCCAGGGGCATAGGTCCGATCTGCTCTAGATGGCCAAGTGAGTTGGCCCGTAGTGCTAAGTCGCCGAATATGAAGATCTGGCCAGGGAGAAAGACACCCACCCAGGAAGCGTTGTTGTAGATGATGGATGGAGCCATCGAACCTTCTGATGATGGTACAACGGAACTCTCAATGAAATCACCAATGTCGGCGTCAAAACCGGCGGATCTCGGGTAGGGGGTCCCGAACTGTGCGTCTAAGGTTGATGGTAACAGGAGACAGGGGACACAATGTTTACCCAGGTTCGGTCCCTCTCTATGGAGGTAATACCCTACTTCCTGCTTGATTGATCTTGATGAATATGAGCATTACAAGAGTTCATCTACCTCGAGATCGTAAAAGCTAAAACCCTAGAAGTCTAGCCTATATGATTATGATTGTCTCCGCGGACTAAACCCTCCGAATTATATAGACACCGGAGGGGACTAGAGTTATAGAAAGTCGGTTACAAAGAAAGGAATCTTCATATCCGAATATCAAACTTGCCATCCACGCTAAGGAGAGTCCCATCCGGACATGGGTGAGATTCTTCGGTGTTGTATCTTCATGGCCCAACAGTTCGGCCCATGTCCAACAGGCCCGACGCCCGAGGACCCTTTAGTCCAGGACTCCCTCAGCCGCCTATGAAGAAGAGAAGACAACAATGCTGAAACATGCACAAGAGGCTGATGGCAAACTTGAGCCGATGAATCAAGAGTTGAACACGCTGAAGCGTCATACAACCAATATGATAGTGGCCATCTTTGGTAAGTGTTAATATTATTGTAGTCAAAATCCGGGTTAAGTGTTGGCCGGCTTATTCACATGCTTCTCCTCTTGTGAAGGTAGGAGACATGACAATGTTGTGCGATACATCTCCAATGTATCTATAATATATGAAGTATTCATGCCATGTTTACAAAAACTTTATATGATGTTTTTATAATCTGATTATAACTAACCTGGACTGACGCTATTTTCAGCAGAACTACCGTGGTGTCTTTTTTTGTGCAGATATAGAAGTTCTCGGAATGGGCTGAAAATTTATGATGATTTTTTATGGACCAAAAGAGACACCCGAAGCACAATAGTTGGGCCAGAAGAGTCCCGAGGAAACGACTAGGGTGGAGGGCACGCCCACCCCCCAGGGCGCGCTCCCTGGCTTGCCGCCGCCTCGTGGACCCCCTTGACGTGAGACTGACGCCAAAAATTCCTATAAATACCAAAACCCCTAGAAAGAAACCTAGATCGGGAGTTCTGCTGCCGCAAGCCTCTGTAGCCATGAAAAACCAATCGGGAGCCTGTTCCGGCACCCTGCCGGAGGGGGAAACCATCACCGGTGGCCATCTTCATCATCCCAGCGGTCTCCATGACGAGGATGGGGTAGTTCACCCTCGGGGCTGAGGGTATGTACTTGTAGCTATGTGTTTGATCTCCCTCCCTCTCTCTCTCCCTTGTGTTCTTGATTTGGCACGATCTTGATGTACCACGAGCTTTATTATTATAGTTGGATCATATGGTGTTTCTCCGCCTCTACCTTCTTGTGATGAATTCAGTTTTACGTTTGGGATTTCACTATTATCGGATTGAATACTATTATGGATTTGAGAACACTTGATGTATGTCTTGCGTGGGATACCCATGGTGACAATGGGGTGTTCTATTAATTCGCTTGATGTATGTTTTGGCACTCAAATTGCGGATTTCCGAGGTGACATTGGGTAATCTATGCATAGGGGTTGATGCAAGTTTTTGTCGTTGTTTCTCCGGTAGGAATCTCGGGGCACTCTTTGAGGTTCTTTGTGTTGGATTGAATATTATGAATCTGAATTTGTTTGATGTATATCGTATAATCGACCCACAGATACTTGTGGTGACATTGGAGTATCTTGGTGACATTAGGGTTGATTGATGTGTATGATATGGTGCTATTTTACTACAGACTCTAAGGCTGTTTGTGACAGTTATAGGAATAGCTCAATGGATCGATTGGAAAGAATAACTTTGAGGTGGTTTTGTACCCTATAAGCAATTTCATCTTATGTTCTTCGCGATAGGAACTTTGGAGTGACTTTTGCCGCACGTTGAGGGATTGTCATATGATCTAATTATGTTATCATTGTTGAGAGAACTTGCACTAGTGAAAGTATGTACCCTAGGCCTTGTTTCCAAGCATTGCAATACCGTTTTCTCTCACTTTTGTTACTTGCTACCTTGCTGTTTTTATATTTTCAGATTACAAAAACCTTTATCTACTATCCATATTACACTTGTATCACCATCTCTTCGCCGAACTAGTGCACCTATACAATTTACCATTGTATTGGGTGTCTTGGTGACACAAGAGACTCTTTGTTATTTGGTTGCTAGGTTGTTTGAGAGAGGCCATCTTCATCCTACGCCTCCCACAGATTGATAGGTCATCCACTTGAGGGAAAATTGCTACTGTCCTACAAAACTCTACGCTTGGAGGCCCAACACGAGTCTACAAGAAGAAGGTTGTGTAGTAGACATCAAGCTCTTTTTCTGGCGGCGTTGCCGGGGAGGTGAGTGCTTGAAGGTATATCTTTAGATCTTGCAATTGACTATTTTAGTTTCTAAAATAAAACTCCAAAAAATGGAATTGAGGTTGCCTCATATGCTTCATCTTTTTAATGTCTTTCGTGAAAATGATGGAAAGGAAATTTGTGCTCAAGTGTTAGAAGAAGATATACCTTCAAGAAACATAAGATGTTTGGCACTAAATCTTTTGAATGATCACCATGATTGCAATGTTGTTAGTATGAATTCTTTGAATATCCATGATACTAATGATATGCAAAGCCATAAGCTTGGGGATGCTATGTTTAATGAAGATGATATTTTTGTCCCCCAAGTTTTGATTGAGAAATTTATTATGATGATATGTTGATGAAAGTGGTTTCGGAGAGGTCATGACTATATTTAGTGATGATTCCACTATTTTGGAAGAGGATTAAATTAATTATGAGAAGAAAGTTGCTATCTATGATGATTATTGTGATGACTTGTATGCTATAAATAATAATGATAACCATGAAACTTGTCATCATGATTTTAATTTTCAATTGGATTATGCATCACATGATAGTTATTTTGTTGAGTTTGCTCCCACTACTATGAATGAGAAGAATTTTGCTTATGTGGAGAGTAATAAAATTTCTATACCTATGAATCATGAAGAGAATGCTTTATGTGATGGTTATATTGTTGAATTAATTCATGATGCTACTAGAAATTATTATGAGAGAGGAACTTATGTTTCTACGTATCTCAATAATATCAAGTTTCCTCTCTACGTGTTGAAAACCTTGAAGTTTTTCTTGTTTGCCTTCCTATGCTAGTTGATTCTTGCTCCCATAAATTGTTTGCTAAAAAAATCCATATGCATAGGAAGTGGTTTAGGCATAAATATGCTAGTCATATTCTTAATGATACTCCCATTATGTTTCAATTCTTATCCTTTATGTGAGCATCGTTGAAAATCATCATGCCTAACTAGAAAGGCATTAAAGAAAAACGCTTGTTGGGAGACAACCCAATATTTAGCCCTAATGTTTTTGTGTGTTCACATGATTAGGCTATTGTATTAATCATGTTTATTGTTTCAATCAAGTGCCAAGTAAGACCTTTGGGATGGTCAATGATGATAGTTGATTTGAACTTGCTGAAAAACAAAAGTTTTGCGCTTAGTAAAATAATTTTGGTTTATTACAGAAGCATGATAATATACTGATTCGTTTTGCACAAGATTTATATACAAATTGCCTAGGTTTTCCTAATTTTTCAGAATTTTTGGAGTTACAAAAGTATATGAAGTTTCCAGAATACTACAGAGTGTTCTGTTTTGACAGATTCTGTTTTCATTGTGTTGTTTGCTTATTTTGATGAATCTATGGGTAGTATCGGAGGGTAAGAACCATGGAAAAGTTGGAATACATTATATATAATACCAATATAAATTTATAATGAGTTAACAACGACACCTAAGTCGTGATTTGCTTTATTATATTAACAGAGCGTACAAGTTTTCTCTTAAGTTTTGTGTTGTGAAGTTTTCAAGTTTTGGGTGAAGTTTCGATGGACTAGGGAATAAGAAGTGGAAAGAGCCAAATCTTGGGGATGCCCAAGGCACCCCAAGGTAATATTAAAGGAATACCCAAGCAACTAAGCTTGGGGATGCCCCAGATGACATCCCCTCTTTCGTCTTTAATCCATCGGTAAAAGTACTTGAAGCTATATTTTTATTCACCACATGATATGAGTTTTGCTTGGAGCATCATTTTATTTTATAAGAATTTACTTGTTGTTATTTATAGTAATGTTTTGCGTCTTTTATTTCAATAAAAAGGTCAAGTATAGCCTTTACCATGCTTATTTCACAAGTCTATACGCTGTTGTTTTGAAAACAGAAAGTTTTCTATCATTGTCTGAATTCTTCTGGAAAGTCAGAACTTGATAAAATCTTGAAATTTTTACATAGTGAGTAACAACAAATTTTCTACAGTGTGGTAATTTTTTAGAAGTTTTGGAGTTAAAGAAGTATGATTCCTCTTGCATTCTTTACAGACTATTCTGTTTAGACATATTGCTGTTACATTTGCGTTGTTTGCATATGTTTGCTTGTTTAATGATTCTATTTGAGGATAGGACTCTTAAATATGCAGAGGCATTTAGTATGAAATGTTAAATGATAATTTTAGTGATTTTCTACAGTTGATAACGATAAAGATTTGCGTTGATTTATACTAACTTATCTCACGAGTTCTTGTTGAGTTTTGTGTGGATGAAGTTTTTAAGATTTAGGGAAACTGTGATATAAAAGGAATTAAGAAGACACAAGAGCTCAAGCTTGGGGATGCCCAAGGCACCCCAAAATATTTTTTCAAAAGGTCTCAAGCATCTAAGCTTGGGGATGCCCCGGTTGGCATCCCACCTTTCTTCTTCAACAATGATCGGTCAGTTTTAGTTGAGACTAAGTTTTTGCTTCTTCACATGATATGTGCTATCCTTAGAATGCCATTTTATTTTGTTTTGCTTGATGTTCGAATAAAGTACTTAAGATCAAAATTTTCTTTATGAGAGAGAGTCCTCACATAGCTAAATAATTATTTGACTACTCATTGATTGTCACTTATATCTTTTTGGAGTAGTTTGTCATTTACTCTCGTGCTTCACTTATATCCTACGAGTAAATGGTTGAATTAATTTAATATCATAAATCTGAAATTATATATGTTTCATATGCTTATCTCATGGGGAGTAATAACTTCACATATAAGAAGTATAGGTAGTAAATTTATTGAAAGTTAGGAAACATAGTATCGGTCACTTGAACAATTCATGAAAGAATATTGAAGGAAGAGAGATTTCACATATAAATATACTATCTTGGACATATTCTATTATTGTGAGCCCCATTAATTATTCTCAAACTTGATCACATTAGTTGAAGTTGAACAAGGAAGACAACATAATGAGTTATGTTTGGGTATATTTCTATAGAAGTTATAATGTTATGGATCCTCCAACATGTGGTGCTTGTTTTTTAGAATCTTTTGCTAGCCAAAATTTCTGTACTAAGCGGGAATACTGCTTGTGCATCCAAAATCCTTGAACTGAGTTTGTTCCATGAGTGTCCACCATATCTACCTATATGCGGTATTTACTTGCCGTTCCAAGTAAATTTGCATGTGCCAAACTCTAAACCTTCAAATAATAATCTGTTTTGTATGCCCGGATCGCTCACGTGGCAACTAGGGGCTGTCAGTATCTTCCATGCTAGGTGGGTTTTCTCATGATGAGTGTTTATTCACTTGTCATTCACGAGAGAATGGCTAGTAACTGGGATGCCCAGTCCTATGATCAAAAGATAAAAAACAAAATTTCAAATAATAAAAAAACTCCCCCAGGAGTGTTGTTGGTATGGGCGGTACTCATTGTTTCGGATCAGCCGTGGAGTGAATTGTTGGTGGAGGGGGAGTAAAAACTTTACCGTTCTGTTTGGGAACTGCCTATAATGTGTCTAGCATGGAATATAATGAAAACTCTCGGTCGTTACATTGAAAATGAAAGCATACTTCTCAAAATTATAGCCATCTCTGTTTTAAAAGCTTCGAGCTCTGGCACCTCTTCAAATCTCTGCTTCCCTTTGCGAAGGGCCTATCTTTTACTTTTATGCAAGAGTCAGTAGTATTCCTTCTTGTTCCAACCTACTCTTTAGTTGGCAAGAATCATGTGATGGGGAAAGATCTAAGCATATATGGCCATTCAAATATATTTGATCATGAATTATTATTGTTGGTAATTATCTATATGATAAATAAGTTGGGAGGCGAAACATTAAGCCCCTATCTTTCTCTGTGTTCAATGGATGCTATTTTGTTCTAAAAATATGCTTTGAGTGGTAGCAATCATGGAAGGCTATATGATACTTGAGTATGTGGAATTTGCTAAATCAAAGCTCTTAACCCTTCCTGAAAGTAAGATGAATTGCAATTGTTTGGTGACTGAGTACATAGTTTGCTAGTTTCCAAGAAACTTTATGGTCTATACTTTAACATGTGAATAGCTTGTTACTTGATCATGAAAAGTTTTATGAGATGAACAACTGTTTACGATATATAATGATGCTAGAAAAGGTGATTGGAATAATCATTGATCAAACTTGTGCACTTTCTAGCATTCACACTTCATAAATTATTTCTTTTATCATTTACCTACTTGAGGACGAGCAGGAATTAAGCTTGGGGATGCTGATACGTCTCCAACATATCTATAATTTATGAAGTATTCATGCCATGTTTACAATAATTTTATATGATTTTGGTATGATTTGATTAGAACTAACCCGGACTGACGCTGTTTTCAGCAGAACTACCGTTGTGTTGTTTTTTGTGCAGAAATAAAAGTTCTCCGAATTGGATGAAAATTTATGGTGATTTTTATGGAACAAAAGAGACACCCGAAGTACAAGTGTTGGGCAAGAAGAGTCCCGAGGCAATGACAAGGGTGGACGGTGCGCCCACCTGGCTTGTCGTCGCCTCATGGACCCCCTTGACGTGAGATCGATGCCAAAAATTCCTATAAATACAACCCCCCTCCCCCCTAGAAAGAAACCAAGATTGGGATTTCCGCCGCCGCAAGCCTCTGTAGCCACGAAAAATCAATCGGGAGCCCATTCCGGCACCCTGCCGGAGGGGGAAACCATCACTGGTGGCTATCTTCATCATCCCGGCGGTCTCCATGACGAGGAGGGAGTAGTTCACCCTCAGGGCTGAGGGTATGTACCAGTAGCTATGTGTTTGATCTCTCTCTCTCTCTCTCTCTCTCTCTCTCTCTCTCTCTCGTGTTCTTGGTTTGACATGATCTTGATGTACCGCGAGCTTTGTTATTATAGTTGGATCATATGGTGTTTCTCCCCCTCTACCTTCTTGCGATAAATTGAGTTTTACCTTTGAGGTTTCACTATTGTCGGATTGAATACTATTATGGATTTGAGAACACTTGATGTATGTCGTGCGTGGGATACCCGTGGTGGCAATGGGGTGTTCTATTGATTCACTGGATGTATGTTTTGGCAGTCAACTCATGGATTCCTGAGGTCACATTGGGGTAATCTATGAATATGGGTTGATGCAAGTTTTCGTCCTTGTATCTCCGGTAGGAATCTTGGGGCACTCTTTGAGGTTCTTTGTGTTGGATTGAATATTATGAATCTGAATTTTTTGTATGCATATCGTATAATTGACCCACAGAGATATTTTAGTAGGTGTGATTTTATTCAAGTCAATTCTTTTATATAAAGAGAAAGGCATAACACTAACACCTGCTCCTAAATCACACAATTTTTTTGCACATAATTCTTTTTGATAGTGCAAGGTATAGTTGGTATTCCCGGATCTCCAAGTCTTTTAGGCACTCCATCTTTAAAACTATAATTAGCAAGCATAGTGGAGATTCCAGCTTCCGGTATTTTTCTCTTATTTGTGATGATGTCTTTCATATACTTCACATAAGGAAGCATTTTCAAGATATCAGTGAAGCGAGTACACAAAAAGACCGGCCTCGGCATTTTAGCAAAGTGTTCAAATTCTTCATCATCATTCTTGTTAGTTGACTTGTGTAGAAGAGGCATAGGTTTTTGAACCCACGGTTCTCTTTCTTTACCATCTTTTCTAGCAACAAAGTCTCTTTTGTCATATCTTTTATTCTTAGTTTGTGGGTTATCAAGATCAACAGGTGGTTCTATCTCAACTTCATTATCTGGTTCTTTATCATTGGTTGGTTGAGAGTCTTCATGAACCCCATCATTAACTTTTTCATTATCAGTAGGTGAGTGTTCATTGCCAGATTGAGTTTCAGCATCAGAGATGGAAATTTCATTATCATTATCAGGAGGTTTCTCTATTTCAGGTTCACTAGGAGTATGTGAAGTCCTATCATTTTTCTTTTTCCCTTTCTTTTTAGAAGGACTAGGTGCACTAGTGTTAGCTCTTTGTGAATCTTGTTCAATTATTTTAGGGTTTCCCTCAGGATAAAGTGGTTCCTGAGTCATTTTACCTCATCTAGTTGCAACTCTAACAACAAAGTGATGCATATTATGATTCATTTCATCAAGTAATTCTCTTTGACACTTAGCAAATTGTTCTAATTGTGTTTGAACCATAGAAGCATGTTTTCCAACACCTCTAATATCATTTGAGATTCTAAATAACAAGTCACTCAAGCAAGCAATCATATCAGAATTATATTTCAATTGTTTCATAATATTTGCATTGAAGTGATCTTGTTTTCTAATATAGTTCTCAAACTCATAAAGGCATTGACTAGGATGCATATTGTGAGGATTCTCATTATCATTAAACTTCATAAGAGAATTTACCTCTACCACCTTAGGCAGTGGTGGTGTATTAAGCCCATGTATTTCTTCAATAGGAGGTAAATTTTTAACATCCTTGACTTTAATACCTTTTTCCTTCATAGATTTCTTTGCCTCTTGCATATCTTCAGGACTGAGATATAATATACCCCTCTTCAGAGTAGGTTTAGCTGGTGGTTCTGGAATAGTCCAATCATCATAATTTTTCAGTATGTTATTCAATAATTCTTCAGCTTGTCCAACAGTTTGTTCCCTGAAAACACAACCAGCACAACTATCTAGGAAGTTCCTAGAAGCATCAGTTAGTCCATTGTAGAAGATATCAAGTATCTCCTTTTTCTTAAGAGGATGATCAGGCAAAGCATTAAGTAACTAGCAAAGCCTCCCCCAAGCTTGTGGGAGACTCTCTTCTTTAGTTTGCACAAAGTTAAATATTTATTGTCAGGCAGCTTGTTTCTTATGAGCAAGAAAATATTTTTCAGAGAAGTAATAAATCATATCCCGGGTACTACGCATGCAACTAGGAGCAAGATTATTGTACCAAGATTTAGAATCACCCTTTAATGAGAAAGGAAATAATTTGAGAACAAAGTAATAGCGGGTTTTCTCATCATGAGTAAAAAGGGTGGCTATGTCATTCAACTTAGTAAGATGTGCCACAACAGTTTCAGTTTCATAACCATGGAAAGGATCAGATTCAACCAAAGTAATTAACTCTGGGTTGACAGAGAATTCATAATCCTTATCATCAATGAAGATAGGTGAAGTAGGAAACTTAGGATCACATTTCATTCTAGCATTCAAAGATTTTTCTTTATACTTGTGTAATAATTTCTCTAGATCATCTCTATCATTGCAAGCAAGAATATCTCTTGTTTTTTCTTCACTCATAACATAACCTTCCAGTACCTTAGGCAATTCATATCTAGGAAGGCTAGTTTTAACAGGTGTTTCAGGAGATTCAGTTTCAAGCTCATCATTAGATTCAACAACATCATGTTTTATAACTCTTGCAATTTGTTTATCAAGAAATTCACCAAGTGGCACATCATCATTATCAAGCAAGGTACTAGCATCATCATAAGCATCATTCATAGTAGAAGTAGCATCATCAATAACTTGTGACATATCAGAATTAATAGCATGTGGTGGTGTTGCAAGTTTACTCATAACAGAAGGTGAATCTAAAGCAGAACTGGATGGCAGTTCCTTACCTCCCCTCGTTCTTGAGGTAAATACATTAGTCTTAGGATCCTTCAGATTCTTCATAGTGATAATATGATAATAATCCCAAGTGACTCAACAAATATAGTTATGCTCCCCAGCAACGGTGCCAGAAAAAGGTCTTGATAACCCACAAGTATAGGGGATCACAACAGTTTTTGAGGGTATAATATTCAACCCAAATTTATAGATTCGACACAAGGGGAGCCAAAGAATATTTGAAGGTATTAGCAGCTGAGTTGTCAATTCAACCACACCTGGAGATTAATTATCTACAACAAAGTGATCAGTAGCAAACTAGTTTGATAGTTTTGATAGTAGTGACAACAGCAATAGTAACAGTAGCAGTCATATCATTAATTTTGTAGCAAGTGTAATAGTGATGATAACAGTAGTAACTTAGCAGAAACAATATAGAAAAGTTCATAGGCATTGGATCGGTGACTTGTTGGATGATATTCATCATGTGACAGTTATAACCTATGGCGACACAACACTAGCTCCAGCTCATCGATATAATGTAGGCATGTATTCCGTAAATAGTCATACATGCTTTATTAAAAGAACTTGCATGGCATCTTTTGTCCTACCCTCCCGTGGCAGCGGGGTCCATATTGGAAACTAAGGGATAATAAGGCCTCCTTTTAATAGGGAACCAAAACAAAGCATTAAAACATAGTTAATACATGAACTCCTCAAACTACGGTCATCACCGGGAGTGGCTCGGTTGTTGTCACTCCGGGGTTGCTGGATAATAACACGTAGTAGGTGACTCTAACTTGCAAGATCGGATCTAGAACATAGATATAATGATGACAACATAAACGGTTCAGATCTGAAATCATGGCACCCGGGCCCAAAGTGTCAAGCATTAAGCACGGCAAAGTCATAGCAACATCAATCTACGAACATAGTGGATACTAATGATCAAGCCCTAACAAAACTAACTTGATTACATGATGAATCTCATCCAACTCTCACCGACCAGCGAGCCTACGAAGGAATTACTCACTTCCGGTGGGGAGCATCATGGAATTGGTGATGGAGAAGGGTTGGTGATGATGAAACACGAAGAACCCCCTCTCCGAAGCCCCAAACGGACTCCAGATCTGCCCTCCCGAGGAAGAACAGGGCTTGGCGGCGGCTCCATCTTGTGGATCACGATAATTCTTTCCCCCAGATATTTTTCTCCAAAAATATATATTTATAGCGTTGGTTTCAGGGTCTGTGCATCCACCAGGTGGGGACAACCCACCTAGGCGCGCCAGGAGAGGGGGGCGCACCCTGGTGGGTTGTGCCCACCCAGGGGCCCCTCTCCGGTAGCTCTTGGCTCCAGAAATTCTTATATATTATATAAAAATTCCTCGCAAAGTTTCCTTCCATTTGGAGAACTTTTATTTCTGCACAAAAACAACACCATGGTAGTTCTGCTGAAAACAGCGTTAGTCCAGGGTTAGTTTCATTCAAATCATGCAAATTAGAGTCCAAAACAAGAGGAAAAGTGTTAGGAAAGGTAGATACGTTGGAGACATATCAACTCCCCCAAGCTTAAACCTTTGCTTGTCCTCAAGCAATTTAGTTGATAAACTGAAAATGAAAAAGAAAAACTTTTATGAAATCTTTTGCTCTTGTTTGCATAAATAAGCTTAAACAATACCCAGGTTTTCAGCCAACATTATAACTAACCATGTGGACCATAACTCTTAAAGATTATAATGACTCATATCAATGACATAATCAGCTAGCGAGCAATAATAAGGTGTCTCAAACAGCAACACGTTGTCAAAACAACCATGATATAATATGACAATAGTGGTATCTCGCGAGCCCTTTCTGAGACCGCAAAACATAAATGCAGAGCACCTCCAATGTTCAAGCTGCGAATAAACATTGTAATTCATGGTAGAAAAGATCCAGTAATGATGCACCCAACATTAGTTATACACAATGCATAAATCATGACAACTGTGCTCTACTCAGTTTCTGGCGCTTGTTTTTTAGAAGGTGGTTACACAACATATAAGTAAATATAAAGTCCCTTCGCAGAGGGAAGCAGTCATTTGCAGAGGTGCCAGAGCTCAATTTTTAAAATAGAGATAAATGATATTTTGAGACATGCACCCTTCTCATTTACTTCACGACCATCAGTTATCAATATTTCCCATGCTAAACAGGCTAGTGGCGGTTCCCACGTGATAAAAGTAAAGGTTTTTACTCCATTGGGAGTTTTTGTTTGATTATTCGAGCGATTAACTCTTTTTGTATATTGCAGTTTGGGACTGGGCATCCCTATTACCGCCTTTTCTAGTGCGATGGTGAGTGAATAAACACTCGACCTGAGAATAACCCGCTTAGAATTGAAGATACCGACCACCTCCTGTCATTCCATGAACGATCCAGGCACACAAAACGTATAATTTTTTAGAAGTTTTTAGAGGTGCCACATGCAAATTTACTTGGGGCAGCAGGGTAATACCATATATAGGTAGATATGGTGGACTCATCTGGAATAACTTTGGGTTTAAGGTTTCTGATGTACAAGCAGAATCCCCACTTAGTACAGGCGATGGCTAGCAATTAGATTGAGAAGCGGCCAACTAGAGAGCAACAACGATCATGACCATGCATTATGCATAAGTAACATTGGACACTAGCATGAGTAGGATATGATCACCATGAACATAAACATTATAGAGGCTATGTTGGTTTTGATTCAACTACATGCATGACCATGTACCAAGTCAATCCACTTGAACATTCAGAGGAGGATACCATATCATCATACTACATCACAATCATTTTAACGCTATGTTGATATCCAATATAAATCATTATCAACTACCAGCTACTTATGCATGGCATGAGAAACTATAATCTCTAATTGTCATTGCAAACATGTTTAATCATAATGGGCTGAATCATGGATGCCAGGTCAAAAATATTTACACGGACAGAACAATTCGAGTTCATACTAGTTTCCCTCTGCCACGGCTAGTTCATTGAATGTCATCATTATTGCCTTTCATTTGCACGACTGAATGATATGAAAATAACAATAGTGCAAGAGTGCCATGGACTAAGCTGGAATCTGCAAAACATTTTATTCAACAGGAGAAGACAAGGTAAAATGTGCTCTTTATTAGTTCAACGATTATTCAATTGAGAGACACTTAACATTTTCATCGTGGTCTTCTCCTTGGTACGAATTGAATAAAAAGAAAAGAAATTCAGAGAAACACACTGAAATATTTTTGGAGTTTTTGGTTTTCTTGAACAAGCAAATAAGGGAAAAAACAAAAACAAGAAAAACTATTTACACAGGAAAGCTCCCAACAAGCAAAAGAAGAACAAGGAAATATTTTTGGGTTTTCTATTTAATACTACAGCTAAGCATGCATAGAAAGTAAATTAACTACAACTATTTTTTTGGTTTTTCTAAAGTTTATCAAACACACAAGAAGAAAGCAAGAAAAAATTATAAGCATGGATGATACAACAAAAAGTGTGGACACCGACAAATGGAATAAGTGAACATAAATGTAAGGTCGGTGGAAACACGTACTCCCCCAAGCTTAGGCTTTTGGCCTAACTTGGTAGTCGATCAGTAGCCTGGAGGGTAGTAGGGGTGTTGAGGAGCGGGCATCCACTCATCACACTGTGGAGGCTCCTCCTGTGCCGCTTCCGCAGCAGCCTGAGCGTTTCGGTAGGTGATGATGTCCACGAGCATGGTCCTATATCCGCCCCTGGCAGCAGGATCAAACAAAGTAGGTGCAGGCAGTGGAATAATATCACGAGTTTTAACGCTAAAAACCAGGTTATAAGGAATAGGAATGTCAGGATAATCTCATGCAAGAAAATGATGGTGCTCCATGGCTGCACTATCTAGTTAGACCTTGGTCAAAGGGTAATCATGAGGGCATATCTCAAGTATAACAAAGTCAGTCAAAATAGTAACATTAGCAACAACAACGGGCACATCCACCGATTGGTTATATCTTTCTTACCCCGTCCTGTTGCCTAAATAGAAACAATTACTACTAGTACAGTGGAGAAACTCTATAGCTAGCAGAAAAAAATTACTTATACTACTAGTACAGTGGATACACTACCGCTTCTGGCTCCTCCTAGGTCATTGAGACGTCTGCCTCTACTGAATGTTGTTTTACTTTTGTTCACCGACATGCGGGCCATGCCGCGCAGGCCCAAATGACATCCACCAAATTAGAAGGCAGTATGCAGGCGGAGAGTCACCCCGGTCGTAGAGCGGCAGTAACGAGCCGTCGTATCTATGTAGATTCCACCTCCCACCTCCACACCCACCTACGGCGATCTCCTCCCTCCACCACTAAAACCCTAATCCTCTCCGATCAAACTCTCCGGCGTCTCTCCCTCTCCTAGGGGTCATGGTTTTCTCTTCGGGATCAACCCTTGGCTTGGACTTCTCCAAGGGTTTGGAATTTGCGGATAATATCTTCAGATCTACTAGTTTTTTGGTCTACCCTACGAACGACACGGGTCACTTCACGTTGCTGGTGTCCTTTAGCCGTCATGACTTCAGGCTCAATGATCATTCTGTGGCGGCGGCGCTAGAGGCCGCTATTGGTGGATCTGCGATTGAGTTGGGCGTCTCATGCATACATGACAAGGTTTATTATTTCAAGGTTTCCTCCAAGCAAGTTGGTTTCTATATTGTTTATCTTAGATCCTTTGCTTGCCCACAATTTAAATGTTATTTTAATCTTTGGGGCCGTGGAGGACCAAATTGGGAATGTGAGTTTAACCATTGGAAGTTAGAATGTGATGCAGAATGGATCTTAGTCCATCTAAGCGAAGGGCATCACTTGGGATGACTGCTATGCATAAACCACCATCTAAGTCCTATTTTAGATCTTCTGGTTTTGTGCAAAAGAAGGTGTCCTTTGCAACCTTTCAGAATTATCATGCATGCAAGGGTTATAGATATCCGGCCACGCAAGTTTGTATTGATACAGTTTCTGATGCTGGATATGTGCTCCCTGTAAATGAGCGTCTGGTCATTCGACCCTCGCCGTCGGGGAACCTCAAGTGGATGGTGGCTTCTCCACCTACTATTTTTGGCACTATTGGATCGCCGCGGATTCAGCGGCCTACTTCTCCAGCCAAGGTTTCTCATCTTCGTGATCCTCACATGCCTTGTGACCCGTCTATGTAGGCTAGTTTGGTTACATTGGCCCCTGCTCCTCTTGCTTCCCATGTTGGGCCAGTTCTGCATGATGGGCCACAGCCCACCACCCAGCCAATGGATATCCCATCTACCCAGGAAGCTGCTGATATGTTTGATGATATGGTTAATGACATGGTGGACCGTGTTCTAACTTTATCTAAATGTCACCAACGGGGCCACCTGTCGGGCTCTTATCCTGTCTGCCTAGCTTGCTCACGCAATGGTCACCTTCGACGTGATTGTATTAATTGGGCAAGAGATAATGGTTGTGCTTGGAGAGTTAAACAACCGAAACAAAATCCAGAAAAATCTACACTGTTGATTCCCACACCCGCCACGAGTCAGCCTCCTATTCCCTTGTCTAGGGACTCCTCGGGTATAGAGACGACCCACGCGCTGGTGCAGACGAGTCCCATCACGTCTTCACCTCTTCTCGTGCATCACCAACCTGTTCCACCTCCACCAGAGCAAGATATGGCAAATTTTCCCCTGGATCCTCTCGAGTTCCTTCCGCCAGGGTTTGAGATCATCGATGGAGGACCAACCCGTCTGCCTTGGACCTTCTATTCTCCGGCCATTGCACCTGAGCGCCGGCACGAGTAGTTCGCCATTGTCTTTGTCGAGCCTCTACCGCCGCCTGGGCAGATTCATCACTTTCGACAACTGGTTAGTGATTTTGTGATGACTCGGCTTCACTGTGACGTTCTTAGTGATCAGCAATGGATTGAGGGTGTGGGTTTGTTTGAGTTTCGATCTCCTGCATCTAGACATGCTATTATGAACCATCCTCCGTCTAATCTTGGCATTGGTCACTTTGTTCGGTTTGTTCCTCATGATCAAGGCATCAATCACAGAGCCACTCAGGGTTTCCGTAGGGGTTGGATTATGATGATGGGTGTTCCTTTGTACTACTGCACTACACAACATATCTCTGAGGCAGTTAGCAATTTTGGTCGCTATCATATCTGGCATCAAGATGATCCTCGGATGGTCGGGACTTTGGTTTATGTTTCTTTCCCATGCCCTTAGCAAGTACCTAGAGATATAGTTTATCGTGAGTATGCTGATTTTGGAGCTACACGTATTTCTTGGACTGCACCGATCTATGTTCTCTCTGCAGAATTTGCTGATATTCTGCCAGCTAATGAAGATCCGATGTCGTTCAATGGAAACCCTCATCCGCTGCCTGGAGATATGCCTTTTGATGATGTTAATTTTTTCATGCCTGAGTTTCCAGAACTGGGATGGAACGAGGCCCCTCATGCTCACAATGATGATCAATAGCATGATAACCAACAAGGCAATGCCATTATTGAGGAAGTTCTTGAGGATGAAGCTCAGCCTGCTTCTCAAGAGTCAGTGGTTTTGCAGAACTCTGGTCATATTGATTTTGCCGAGGGGTCAGTTAACAATCAGCAAGGGATTATTGCAGCCTATGTGCCTCCTCTCATCCAGCCTCCTGTTGTTATTGGTCAAGTGTTGACTATTTTCAGACTAGAGCTTCCTCCCGTGATGCAATGGACTAGATCTTTTTAGCGCATGCTGCCCATCTTTGATCTGATGCAAATTCCTCGAGGGCTGCAGTTCTCTAGTCCTTTTAAACCGGTTATATTGTCAAAACGCTCTTGGGAAGTCTCTTTTTCTTACTCTGCTATGAGTAACAAGTTGGTTTTTCATCCTTCCCCTGCTCGTCGGACCCTGTCTGTTTCAAGGAAGCCTCCTGTTGCTCATGTTCTTTGTTTTAACGTTGTTGATGAGGACTGTGCCATGGATGATTCAGCCTTGACTGCTGTTGAGATGTCTGCTTTCAACTTATCTGCTGCTCTGATTGGGCGCCCAATTCGAGATCGCAAACCTAAGCCTGTGATAGTTGAGTGTGAGGTCAGACGCAGTGCCAGACTCTCTGCCCTATGGGATGGTTTCATGCATTCCTCTCCGGCCAAGTCTGCCCCTTTGAAGAAACCTGCAACAAAATCTCAGAAGAAGCACAAGGTTTCAACCGATGAACAGCTACT
This sequence comes from Triticum dicoccoides, assembly GCF_002162155.2. Taxonomy (NCBI): domain Eukaryota; kingdom Viridiplantae; phylum Streptophyta; class Magnoliopsida; order Poales; family Poaceae; genus Triticum; species Triticum dicoccoides. The sequence goes on along the minus strand of NC_041392.1, from coordinate 288,114,625 downwards.
GCAGGCTCCTCCTCAAGATGCAAATCAAGCTGCTGTCCCACCTCATACGCCAATCAATGTGCTGCAACGGGTTGGACTTCGCCTCGGCATTGGAACTGAGAAGCTCACTAAGGAGAATCTTGAGGCTTCTTCTTGCAAGCCCTCATCTGCTTCTTCTAGCTCTAATGATAGCTGAATCTTTTATATGGTGGGGTTTATGGTTAACCCTTGTGAAAACCATATATCTACTTTTATAATTTAGGCTTTATCTGAAATTTTATGCTGTTGCTTGGCTGAACTGGTACCGCCATTATGTGGCAGTCTTTTGCTGTTGCTTTATTTGGTTCTGTAATGAATTAGTGTGACATTAGAGATTGGAAAGTGCTATGCCGGAATGTTCGTGATCTGAATTCGGATGATAGACATCGTGCAGTTCGTCAGAAAATCGATGAAAGTGCATGTTCCATTGTTTGTCTCCAAGAAACCAAATGTGAGATCATTGATTAGCGTTTCATTCGCAAGTGTTGTCCATGATGTTTTGATCAATTTGTTCATGTGCCATCGTCTGGAGCTTCGGGTGGGCTGTTGGTAGTGTGGAATACTGCTATGTTTGCTAGTAAATTAATTGAGTCCACTAGTTTTGGTATTGTGGTGGAGTTCACTTCTACTCATATTTCTCAAACCTGGACATTGGTCATAGTCTATGGGTCCTGTAAAAACCCGCTAGGGATAATTTTGTTAATTGGTTGCATGATCTAATTATCCCCGATGATGCTAACTGGCTGTTATTGGGTGATTTCAATTTCATGCGCACGATGGACAATAGGAACAAACATGGTGGTGACATTAATGACATGTTTATTTTTAATGAGGTTATTGGGCATCTGGGCTTAATTGAACTTCCTGTCAAGGGCAGAAAGTATACATGGACAAATATGCAAACAGCTCCTTTTCTTGAACAGATTGATTGGTTCTTCACAACTCCCTCATGGACCTGCTATTATCCTAACACTATGGTCTTACCTTTAGCTAGAACCGCTTCTGATCATGTGCCCCGTATGGTGCAAAACAGAACTTCTATTCCTAAGGCCAAAGTTTTTAGATTTGAAAATTACTAGACTAATTTGCCTGGTTTTCTTGATTGTGTTAGTGACTCTTGGAGTAGGTTAGTTCATAAGAAATCTTCTTCTGCTGCTGTTATCTCTGCAAAATTTAAAGCTCTCAGGCAGGCACTCAAACATTGGCACATTAGCCTTTCTAAGGTTAAAGTTTTGATCTCCAATTGCAACAAATCATACTTTGTTTGGATGGTCTAGAGGAATTGAGGCCTTTGTCTGGGCCAGAGGAAATTTTCAGGAAGATTGTTAAGCTACATTTGGAGGAAATTCTCAGACTGTAGTACATTTACTGGAAGCAGAGGTGCACTATTAGGAGCATTAAAGTGGGATAGGAAAATACTAAATTTTTCCATGCTGTGGCCACTGAGAGATATAGGAGCAACTCTATTTCTAGTATAACTTCTGATAATGGGCAAGTGATCTCTGATCATGTATCAATTGCTGGACTATTTTTGCAAGAGTTCAAACAGAGGATGGGATGTACTAATAACACCCAAATGGGTTTTAATATGCAAATATTATCCAAAAGGTTGAGGGACTTGATGATTTGACCATGCCTTTTTCTGAGCAGGAAAATAACTGTGTTATTAAAGAGATGCCTCCTGACAGAGCTCCTAGGCCAGATGGTTTCACTGGCCTCTTTCTTAAGAAGTGCTGGCACATCATTAACGATGATTTTCATCAATTGGTCAAAGAGTTTTCTGAAGGACACCTTGATCTGGAGTGTATCAACAGCTCTCTCATAACCTTGATCCCAAAAGGCTATCTCCCGAGGGTTTGAATGACTACAGGCCAATCTCTTTGATAAATACCTGTTTGAAATTTCTCACTAAACTTCTGGCAAACAGACTTCAGAAAGTGATTCTTTCCTGTATTCATAAAAACCAATATGGATTTATTAAATGTAGGTCTATTCAGGATTGTCTAGCCTGGTGTTTTGAGTACATCCACCAATGTAAATCTTCAAAAAGACCAATTGTCTTGCTGAAATTGGATTTTACTAAGGCCTTTGACACTATTGAGCATGATGCCATTCTTAGAATTCTAAGATACAAGGGTTTTAATGATAAATGGATATCTTGGATGCAATCCATTCTGTCATCTGGTTCATCTTCTGTGCTTCTTAATGGTGTACCTGGCCACCACTTTAAATGTAAGAGGGGAGTTAGACAAGGAGACCCAGTGTCACCTCTAGTCTTTGTGCTTGCTGCTGACCTGCTTCAGTCTATAGTGAATGATATGTGTAGTAAAGGAATTTTGACTCTCCCAATCCCTTCTCACAGCCAGGATTTTCCCATAGTGCAGTATGCTGATGATACACTAATTGTGTTGCCTGCCATTGACCATCAGCTACTTCCTCTTAAAGACATGCTTGATGTTTTTGCTGCTACAATAGGGTTATCTGTGAATTTTGCAAAATCTCTTATGGTGCCTATGAACATATCAGCTGATGAAGCTAATAGGTTGGCTTCAATTCTAGGATGCAATGTGGGAGTCATGCCTTTTACTTATTTGGGTCTGCCCATGGGGACTACCAGGCCCTCAATTTAGGATCTCATGCCTCTTGTGCACAGGATTGAAAGGAGATTGTCTGCCACTTCTTGCTTTCTGAACCAAGGAAGTAGGTTACAGTTGCTCCAGTCTATTTTAACTTCAATGCCCATATACTTCCTCTGCACACTTGTCATCCCACCTGGAATTCTAAAACAAATTGAAAGGATTCAGAGACAATGCCTCTGGAGAGGGAACTCTGATACTCCAGGACAATCTCTGGCTGCTTGGGATTTGGTATGCCTACCAAAAAATAAGGGGGGTCTTGGTGTACTCAATCTAAGGGTACAGAATGAGGCCTTACTTATGAAGTTTGTGCATAAGTTTTATAATCATCATGACATCCCCTGGGTTGGTCTCATCTGGAATGCCTACTGTCGGTGTCAAAACTGGCGGATCTCGGGTAGGGGGTCCCGAACTATGCGTCTAAGGCGGATGGTAACAGGAGGCAGGGGACACGATGTTTACCCAGGTTCGGGCCCTCTTGATGGAGGTAATACCCTACGTCCTGCTTGATTGTTCTTGATGATATGGGTATTACAAGAGTTGATCTACCACGAGATCGTAGAGGCTAAACTCTAGAAGCTAGCCTATGGTATGATTGTATGTTGTCCTACAGACTAAACCCTCCGGTTTATATAGACATCGGAGGGGGCTAGGGTTACACAAGGTCAGTTACAAGGGAGGAGATTTACATATCCATATTGCCTAGCTTGCCTTCCATGCCAAGGAGAGTCCTATCCGGACACGGGACAGAGTCTTCAATCTTGTATCTTCATAGTCCAACAGTCCGGCCAAAGGATATACACTACTAGGGAAAAGCCTAGCAGCAGCGCGGGTTTTGGGCCTATTAGTAGCGCAGGGACCGGCGCTACTAATAATGCGCTACAGCTAACGTATAGCAATAGCGCCTGTTGTCCCACGCTACTGCTATACATGAATAGATGTAGCACTCTTTAGAAAAGGGCGCTGCTGATATTATCTGCAACGCTGTTTACTTAGAAGCGCTACTCGTAAGGCGGCGCTACTGCTAAATTTCCCCCCCTCGCTACTACTAGTTTTATTAGTTTTTTTCCCTGCATATTTGTTTTGTATTTGAATAGGCTTTATACAATAATGTTTAGCGTATCATACACATACAAATGTATCATAGCATATACATACAATTAGTCTCATCAAATCATGTCATAATCATCATCCAACACAAAGTGGTCTCTCGTCATCATCTCGAAAATAGCGATACAAGTCTCGATTACTTGCAAATACATCATCATCCATCTAAACAATGATATACGCGAGAAGAGCTATCACTTTGAGTACATGAGTTCGTATCCCTCTCTCGCATTAGCGTGAACCTAAACTAACTACTGCCTGTCGCTCGGAAACCGGTACACCTGGGCCTGACATTCCGGCCACTTGTCTTATATATACTCCTGGTGTAGCACTTCTTCGCCATCTATGATCTATGCACCTGCATCATCACATGAGTCGATGATACGCAACATATATAGTTGAGCAATAGAAAGAGACAACTTGGCAAAAATAGAAACAACATATCATAAGCATAAATAACAAAGTTCATCGTACCCCAAAATGCCCTAACTAGAGTGATTTTCGCTAGTCGAGGAGGAGGACGGTTTAATTACATCACAAATAAAGTTTCACCGTGTATAACTCAAAGTTTTTTCATACAGAAAGTATGGACTAAACGGGCACATTGTCATATATCGACAATCACTCCAACATGTCGTTCCATCCATCCAAGTCAGGGAGATAGTCCTTGAGCTTATGAAAGGCTTCATGTCGAGACGCTGAGAGGCTATCCATGTTCGGACGTCTTCCCGCGACATTTGTCCTTCTCCGTAGAACATCCCTGTTTTTCCGATGACCTCCATGATGATTTGGGCAAGTTCGCGCTGGATGTTATAGAACTCAGCTCGAAGTCGATGATCCTCGATATCTCCTATGTCCTTTGCCCATTTCAGAATATGGGCATCGCCAGATCTAGGTGACATGCGAAGGTTCTGGTGATCCGTCTGTACTCCAGCATGTGGTGTAGGACATAGAATCCATCATTAAGAGAATCGTTCGGTTGCTGGATGCAGCAGAAGTCGGTCTTATGGCCGAAGGCGGCCCTGCCGCCCCTTGTCTTCTTGTCCCTGACCTCTCCACCCCTTGCTTGGTAGTAAAACATAGCACTGCCGAGAACATCCTTGATGTGGGTGTAATCCTTTTTGTGAATGTTCTTCGACGAGTCCAAGTAAAGAGCGTGGGAGAATCGGGGGTAGAGGATGATGAGGACAGCGCGCCCGCCGCTGCGCAAAATAAGTACACCTCAAATTAATTAGCCTCCACCGTGCAAATGAATGATTGAAATCTAAGGAAGGATAGCAGCGCGGATGACTTACACGGGAGTATAAGGCACGAGAATCGCCTCCTTGTCCTTATTGGCGAGCATGAAATTGACGATGTAATCCCTTGCGTATTCACTGTGCTTTGCGCAGACTCCCAAGAAGCCCTCGTGCATGTCGTACGGGTCAGCGACACAGATATTAGATATCTGCTCAACCCCGATGATGTAGTTCATGTGCAAGGCATAAAGGCAGACAAACGTAAAATCTAGCTTCTTCACATGAAACATGTTGAATATGTAATCGAATTGGAGGAAGAACTTATCCGCGGGGAAGCTATCGACGTACGACATTTGCCGCGGAATGTTAACCACGTAGAGTGGGTATCCTGGATCTTTCGAGGCGATGAGGCCTTTCTCTACCCGCAGCACATCATCATGAAGTCTCCTTAGATCGCCGAATCTGGCTCGTAGCGCTATTGCAGGTAGGATTGGTTGACCGGGGATATGCCATTTATCCGCATCGGGGATATCTATACGGTCCTGAAGCCGAGGCGGCTGGATCATAGAATCAGCTTTTTTTTGCCTTTCCTCGCTCTCTTCCTAGACTTCTTTACTACCGGAAGGTCGTCCATAATACGTTGAGACGGCAATTCAGGCACCGACTCATGACGCTCAAACCTTGAGGAGGCGCAAGTATAGACATACTGTTCAGCGCCATCATCGTCCTCATCCTCATCCATGGCGACGTCATCAGTGACTAATGGAGCCTCCTCCTTACCCCGTCCGCTATCACCCAACCCGACACCCGACGCTAATTGGGTAGGTGGGGTGTTGATGTTCATACCTTGCTGAGGCTGCGTGCTCGTTGGTGTGCTCCCGACCGCCTCCAAACGAAGCAGACTCTTTGGCCACAACATGACCCACCCATTGCAACAATCACCTAGCCGCCGCGGTGTCTCGTCGGCATCCCCCGCTAGTATTGGAGGAGGCAAATTCTCGTGGCCCGGTTTGACACTGGCCACGGAAACCTTGAAGACGTTCGGGGGGATCGGCCAGCTGTGGAACAATGGTTCCTTCGGCTTCATTATCGTCGCCTTCCCCACGTCCACCTTCTGGTCGCCGATGGTGTACAATATGGTGGACGGGGTTTCGTCGGCCTGGAAAGAAAAGTCTGCGACGTGAGAAATCCGAAAGGCAACGAAAACGGGAGATTATACATTTATATTGAAGGGGGGTGGTGTGACAGATACCGTGAGGGCGTCGAGCTCAGCCAAAGATGAAGCACCACCGAGCTTCCGTTGCGGGAGCCGGTGCGGGAGCAGGTGCTGGTGCAACGCTAGTCGAGCTGCTCCCCAAGAAGTCGGCAAGGGGAAAGTCCTCTGCATTTTTTTCTGGATTTTGCCTTGTCCAAGTGATAACGCCCGTCACCAAGGAAGTAGACAAATCTGCAACCACCTGTTTTGCGGCAGCTACCGTTGTTGTGACTGTCTGAGATGATTTCGTCTCAACCGCAATCTCAACCTTCTTGTCGATGTTTTCTTCAGTTAACCTCCATCTTTCCTTTCTCTCCTCCGTGGTCTCACGGTAGTACTTCTTCCACGTGGTGCCGTCTCCGACACCGTGCACGCGTCTATACGATGGTCGAGTATCCACCGTTGTCATTTCAATATGTTCAACGCCCGGTTGAATGGAGTGTCCCACTTGGGCCTCGCCAATTCCTCAGACGGTGAGTTGCTTTTGGCCGCAATCTGGTGCTGCTCTCTCTGCAAAAGGCACAAGGATCGTTTACAAATATGACTAACGTGTGACGTCGAATTGATCAGAAACTAAAATTACTAGCAGTCTCTCATGAACTCCGTAATGACCGGTGTTGTCTCGTAAACCTTCTTCATTGGGTCCCAACGGTGTCGGGCCCTGAGGACGTCACGCTCCTGCGGGACGGTGAAATCCGCCAAGGGGTCTGGGATGCCAAGACTCGCGGCTTCCGCGTCCTCCTTAGCCCATTTGGACCTCTTTCCGCCGTAACCACGGCTTCCGAGGTGGTGGCTCCCAATGTTCCTCTCTTGAAGCCCCTTCATGTACTGAGACTTTTTTTGGCAGCTTCGGCCTCGCAAGCCTCCTTGAATATTTGAAACTGCTCTTCCGTGATTGTTGGGTTATCCTTTACAATCTCGGAGTAGGGTTCCTTCTTGTCGATGATCTTTGCTTTCACTCGATTTTTCCAGGCGGCCAATGCATTGCTAAACTTGGTCATGGCGTGTTTGTTTATCTTCTTCATTGCCGGGTCCTCATCTGGATCTTCATAATCCTTCTCATTCCGGCTCGGGAACAAGAATATCTGCTGAAACTTCTTTAGGAGGGAGCTCCTCATATTTTCTATCTTCGGTAGTTTCTCATCGTTGATGGTGGCGGTTGTCCGTACGGTGCAGCCTATTTGATTGCCTTAGCATCGACGCGCTTCTTCGGGCACCTTTGGCTCAAAATTGCCGTTGTCCACCTCCGTGACCACCAGTCTAGTAGTCTTGAGTTTGTTAGGAAGCCGTTGCCTCTTTACTTTCGATTCTACACCGGCTCCGCTCCCCGAGGCAGCACCGGTCTCAGTCTCAGGACCGGTCTCGATGCCGGTCTGAGTCTCAGCGCCGGTCTCAGTCTCAGCACTGGTCTCAGTCTCAGCACCGGTCTCGATGCTGGTCTGAGTCTCAGCGCCGGTCTTAGTCTTAGCACCGGTCTGCCTGTTGGTCTCAGTCCCCGATGCCACCGGTTGATCGTCGGCAAGGCTAAAAAATTCGTCTGCCGCCCGGTAGACGTTGTCGTAATCACCAGAACACTGTCCTTCATCGTTGCTAGCCATGTTTCCTCTGATTAAATCTAGTAAATTAATTCTAGACCTAATAAATGAATAATTACATACAAATGGCCTATGTTTTGCAGGAACGTTGACTCCTTCCTGGTGCGGCAAATCCCGGGCACTCGATATGTCCTAGTTTGTAGCACAAGTCCTGCCGAAATTCATGGAAAATTTTGGCATGACCTTTGCTAAAAAGTGGACAAATCGAGAACCTGAAATTTGCCAGAACGGAAATGAATCAACATTCCGGCAAATCATATGCCAGTCAGCTTCATTCCCTGGAAACAACAAAAGGCCACTTGGGCACAATCGAAACATGGGCAAACACAATTGAGGAATTTGCATATATCCTGACCACTTCAAATTTGCATGTCCTATAGCATTTGATACTTCAAGAAAATCTATACAAATCATACATGCTCTCTCAAACTCAATTCAAAAACCAAATATAGGTTATATTTAGTTAACTACTGAACTAAACTTTACTCTAAACTAAACCCTACTGCCCTAATTAACATCTGGTTAAACAAACTCAATTCAAAAACTAAACCCTACTGAACAAATTAACATCTACATTATCTACTACTTAACATCGTCTATTATTACCCTAACTAAAAAACATCAACATTATCTACTACTTAACATTAACATCTACTAACTAAAAAGGATGGGTTGGGGGGCTTACAGAGAGGGGAGAGGCGATGGCGGGGAGGTGCTTGGTGGCGGAGGTAGGGGCAGG
>NC_041392.1:288007788-288105590 GCF_002162155.2 Triticum dicoccoides | reverse complement strand
GGGACGCGGCAGTCTTGGCGGGCTTGGGGGCGGTGAGGTCGAGGGCGGCGGCGGTGAGGTCGAGGGAGGCGACGGTGAGGTCGAGGGCGGCCCGAGAGGCGGCGGCGGTGAGGCTGGGCGGCCTCGGGTGGCGACCGTGAGGATGAGCGCGGCGTCGACGCCAGTAGGAGACGACAGCGAAGTGGGGGAGACGGCGGCGAAGCGAGGGATCGATTTGGGGGAGAAGTGGTGGCCGGGGGGAAACCGTTTTTGCTTAAGTCAAAAGTAACGGTAGCGCGTTATAGAAAACGCGCTATAGCTAAGTTAGCTATAGCGCGTTTCAGAGAGCGTGTTACTGCTACGTCTTCATCATTTTTTCCCTTTTTCATTTTTTTCTTTACATTTTATATTTTTTCCTTTCTCCTTTTTCCATTTCTTTCATTTTCATTTACTTCTCTATTCGTTTTTCATTTCATTTTCTTTTCCTTAGCAGTAGCGATTTACACATGAACGCGCTGCTATAAGTTTATTAGTGGTAGCGCGGTTTTTGGAAGATCGCTACTACTATGTGTAGCCCATCGGGTAAGTGATTGGAATTTTAGTAGTAGCGAGTTTTCGGTGAGACGCGCTACTGATATATGTCCATCTGTAGCGCGCTTATTTTGCACGTGCTACTGCGATCTATTAGTAGCGTGCTCTTTTAACAAGCACTACTGCTAAAGTTCTGTGTATAACGTTTTCCCTAGTAGTGATAGTCCGGCTGTCTGGAGACCCCCTAATATAGGACTCCCTCAGTGGCCCCTGAACCAGGCTTCAATGATGACGAGTCCAGCGCATAGTATTGTATTCGGCATTGTAAGGCGGGTTCTTCTCCAAATACTTCATGGAAGATTTTTGAACACTAGGATAGTGTCCGGTTCTGCAAAACAAGTTCCACACCCCACTGTAGGGAGAATAATATTTCTATAAATCTAATCTGCTGACACGTTTTGGCAGCACAGCATTACATCACGACCCGGTCCTTATCTGAACCGTTTTTCTCAACCAGTGTTGCGCATATTGCGAGGTGGTTTTTCTGTCACGTCTTGTCAAAGCAGAGATCGTGTCCCCCTTATTACGGGATTCTCATCAATACGGACGTGGGTAACCCAAACGTGCCTGTTGGTATGACTCCTAGCTCTTAGGCAAGTCCAAAACGGCCACGAGCAGGACGCTTGATATTCACCCTCTTTATAAAGAGGACGAGGCTTTTTCTTTTTTCCCTCTCGTGCTCAATCGAATCCTTCCCGCGCCTCGAGTTCTAACACCCAAAGCTCAGGTCAGGCTCTTCAGACCTTCAACTATGTCCGGATCCAACCTTCAAGGTTGGTGAATGCCTTCCTCTGTCATAGAGGAGGACATCAAGATGCTGAGAGAGGCCAGACATCTGACCGCCGAAATTTCGCATAGGCTTCCTGCCCGAGGGCAGGTCATCCCTACTCCCAAACCCAGCGAGAGTGTTGTGTTCATCTCCCACTTCGTCCGACGACTAGGCCTCGCTCTGGATCCCTTTGTTAGGGGTCTTATGTTCTATTATGGGCTAGATTTCCATGATCTGGCCCCGGATTCCCTTCTTCACATCTCGTCATTTATTGTCGTATCTGAGGCCTTCCTCCGCATTACCCCTCACTTCGGCCTGTGGCTCAAGACCTTCAATGTGAAGCTGAAGATGATCGAGGGGCGGCACACAGAGTGCGGAGGTGCTTTAATAAGCAAAATCGCTGATGCTCCATGGCCAGAGGGTTCCTTCCCAGAGGGGTGTCCAGGTTGTGGCAGCGGGAGTGGTTTTACATCACAGCTCCCCGAAGTGCCAAGTGGGTAGCCGCCCCCACCTTTCGCTCGGGCCCCCATCGCAACTGATGTCATGGATCAGCAGGGGGCTGAGATGGGTCCAGCAAAGGACGTGCCAATATTGGAGAGCCGTATCCGAGATCTCTTTGAGAGAGATTTCAGTCTGGTTATGGTAATGCAAGTTATGCTAGTTCGTCGAGTCCAGCCTTGCAAACGTCGGCCCCTTCATATGTGGGAATTCAACCCGGAAGGACCGCGATCTATTCAACATTTCCTCGGCATGACGCTCGAAGAGATGTACAAATCGTTCTTCAGACCCCAAATAGAATGTCCGGACACCACCGAGGATGTGGGTTTGAGCTGCAACCGCCCTGCTACCCAAGTAAGTAATCCCATGGCCGAACACACTGTCCTTTTATTTATCATGACATCATTCTAAAAAGTCGCTCTTTGACCAGGACTGGATAACAAAGGCGAACATGATCAGGTGTCCGGCCCCCCTTCCTGAAGGCTTGGACAATCCGGTACTAAACAAAATGCTCGAGCCGGCGTCTTATCAAGTGCCCTCAAAGGAAGATGAAGGGGGGAATAAAGAGGCCGACAACGGGCCTCACTCGCTACTCGTCCCAACCGAAGGGATGAGCGCCTCTGCGAGGGAGGATAACCAAGGGGAAGAATCTGACATTCTTTCTCCCCAGGGAAGGAAGAGGACTACCTCTGAAGATCCGGAAACTAAGGTTTCCAAACAAGAGAAGAAATCTCCGCCAGAGGGTCCTGCCTTGGAGGGTATTCTTGCCGCACAATGTCTGCCCGGGGATCAGTCCTCTACCGAGCTGTAAGTAATCAAAAATTACTTAATAGTGAAAATATCCTACCTTACTTCTGAAGACAATAACCAATACTTATAAATTGCAGTCCGGATCGTAGCCCTTCTCGACAGAGTTCGTCTTCAGGGGATCTTCTTCCGGAGATGATGGAGAGCGAAACGCCTCCCCCTGATACCCCACCTCATGAGGCGGCGACCCTGAAGTGTCATCGCGGAGGGTGCCTCCGGATCCGCCAAGGCTAGAGGATAACCCTTTGGCTACTCGGAATCCCCAGTATCCGGCTCCTAAGGAGAGCGGCAGCAAGAGTCTGGAACCGTACAGTGTGCGGTCGGACGCACTGAAGGATTTTCTGGGGCAAGCGGCCATCTCGGAAGCGCATCGTACACTGATGGGTATGGTAATTGAAAGGATTTCATCCGCTGAAAATGGATTGCACGAAGCCTTTATGAGTCTGCTGAAAGGCTTTGAGGTACATGGAATAGTGTATGTTTTTGATAGCACCGCACACATTGGGTGTGCCCTATGCAGATAGTAGCCCCTGAGACTCTGGTTGTCGTCGAGAACGGCGGGAACCCAAGGATCATATTCCCAGGTAATAACCCGACTTCCTTTATGTGCAGGCGGTTGAGGCTCCGGTGGCTAGCCGAACTGATGGGTTTGCCGAGCTAAAGCGGCAACTTGATGCGGCCGATGCCGATATCGTGCTTGTCAACTAGCGGCTTGACGAGGCACAGGGTAAGTGATTTCTTTGGTGATCGTCACATAATAAGATGAGCAAGATGCCAGTACCTTTAATATGTTGTGACTGCAGATGGAGCTGCCACCGTGGAGACACTTTGGGCGGAGCTTGCCCAAGCCAAGGAACAAGCAAGGAGTAGCAATACGGCCGCTCTAAAGGCGGCCGAAGAGTTGAGGGCCGAACAGGCCGTGCATTGCGGGAGCAAGGAAAGAATTGCCAAAATGGTTGTAGAGTTAAAAGATGCCACTGACCGTTACCAGCTTCTTGAAGAAGAAAGACGAGCGAGGGCGACGGACCTGGAGAAGGCACTGGTAGCTGCCAAGGAAGCTTGCTCCAAAATTAGAGCGACGAAGGAGGAGCTGCATCAAGCTGCAGATATCGTGTCTGGGAAACCCTTCTTGTTGCGGACCAAATTCAGAGATCCGAAGTACGCTCCTCTTGACCGACTATGGAGTTCTGCGGACGCCTACATGGATTTTGCTGCAAGTGCTGCTGATGCGGCCGAGTACTTCAAGGATCAGAAAGATCGCGAAGTGGAAAAGTTGTTCTTGTCACAGTTTCATGCTGTAGTCCGTCCGCTGTTGTTGAATGAGCGAATGGCCGAGTGGGCCGAGCTCCATAGGTTGTCCAGACTTTCCATGAGATCCGTTGTGGATCATCTATGGCCGAGAGCGCCAAGTCCAATAGCTATTTTAGTTTAGTGCAACAATTCCTTGGTGCTGTGCCGCGCATCGATGCTATGAAGAGATCGGCATGCATAAAGGGTGCGCGGATGGCCTTTACCCATGTCAAGACATACTGTGCGGAGATGGAGGCCACCACTGTTGCGACACAGGGTTCGTCCGTAGGCCGAGTGGCTGCCGAGCACTACTTTGAAGAAATTCTTGAAGGCGCTCGTTCGATAGAGGCTCAGTGCTCGAAGAATATTATGTTCTAGTGACATGTACTTCCATTGTAAAAACAATGTTTTATTGAGTTATCAAGCCTGTACTTATACTTTTGCCCGAAAGTACTATGATGCCTCCTGTGCGGCCGTTTATGTATATATGTATATAACCTGAAAGTTTGCAGTCATCGGCTTCCGCCCCAAGCATATAATGCGGGGGTGTTCGCAGAAAACGCAAATCCACACTTGGTCCAACGTCTTGGTCCATTAAGGAGGTGGTAGCGCAGCGAACGAGGCAATCAGACTATATTGCTTTAACACTTTCACTTAGCCATAGGAGTTTGACTGTGGGGCTACTATATAGCCCCTGGTACTTCTGTGCTCGTCTGAATATGGGGCGCGTATGTACATGACTGGGAAATGGCCCTTCGTTAATGCAGAGGAATCCCGAAGATTCCGCTGAGTCATCGAGTTGTTTACCAGTCTCTCGCTATATAATGACAGTCAGTTTTCGACTTTCTCTACTGAGGTGCTCATCCGGATGATCCAGGGCACAATCGCAGTAGTTCTTCCAGTGCTACCTTAGCCGATATAACGGAATGTAAGGTACCAAAACATGGGAGCCGGGCAAACCCAACATTTGACCAAAGATATGATTCAGAGCTGATGCATATAGGGCCAAACTTGCGACGCTGAACACTCCCTAAGGTGTTCGGTCTTTATAACATATACCGGGCTAAACAATGCCCTTAATAATAAATCCCATGTGTCCAAGTACGTGCAATATCCTGACGTGGCCACATGCCAATAACGCCAGCATCCTTCTCGGTTGTGTGGAGTATCCGGAGGATGTGAGCAACAAGAGATAGTAAAAAGTTTTACGCAGGGTCTTAATCTAAAAAGAAACCTTTGGGCAGGTCCCTGCTGCACGTCTGCGCCTGTGTCTCCGTTGTGTCGTGTCCTGGACGGGTGTAGCACAGTTGTCATCTGTAAAAGGAAAGAACTTAGATGAAAGTTATCGTGCCAAAAAAAGGAAGAATTGGTTATTATCAATGAACTATCAAAGTTCAAGAGAAGTCAAATTGGGCCGGGCTGGCCCTGAGTACATGCGGGAAGCCCCTGGTATCGTCTATGAGGTTTTGATCGTCAAATCGGTCTCATGTATATGTGGTGGAGCGCCGGACTCGTCGAACCATGTCCATGGTCTTGACGACCTGTCTTTTTTCTGGTTGGTGAGGTCGTCTAGTTCGCAGCTGTTAAAACCGCCGCATCCTCTTCTGTACGTAAAAAACGTTCGGTATTTCCGCTAACTGTGATGATGCCACGTGGATCTAGCATCTTAAGCTTGAGAAAAGCATAATGCGGTATTGCGTTAAAACGGGTGAAAGCCGTTCTTCCGAGTAGTGCTTGATGACCACTTCGGAATGGAGCAACGTGGAAAGTTAACCTTTCGCTTTGGAAGTTATCGGGAGAAGCGAATACAACCTCTAGCACTAGAGAGCCCGTACAGCGGGCCTCTTGGCCTGGTATTACTACATTGAAGGTAGTATTACTGTGGCTTATTTGTGTCGGGTCTATTCCCATTTTGCGGACTGTGTCCTAATATATCAGATTTAGATCGCTGCCGCCGTCCATGAGGACTCGTGTGAAATGGTGCCCGTTTATTATTGGGTCTAACACCAAGGCCGCCAGTCCTTCGTGCCGATACTTTTCGCGTGATCCCTACGATCAAAAGTGATCGGGCAGGCCAACCAGGGGTTGAACCTAGGGGTGACGGGCACTATGGCATGTGTATCTCGGAGTGCATGCTTGCTTCTCCTCTTCGTCACATGGATCATGTTTACCGTTTTAACCTCTGGTGGGAACTTTTTCTGTCCTCCGGTGCTTTGCTGGCGAGGTTCATCCTCATCTTCGCTTGGTGTCTCTTCCCCTTTGTGTTTGGTGTTTAGCTTACCGGCCTGCTTGAAGACCCAACATTCTTTGTGGGTGTGATTTGCAGGTTTGTCGAGGGTGCCGTGAATCTGACAGAGCTTGTCAAGAATCTTTTTTAGGCCGGATGGTCCTTCTCTGCTGCCTTTGAAAGGCTTTTTCCGCTAACCAGGTCGAGAGCCCCTGAATCCGGCGTTTACCGCTGTATTATCTGGGCTACCATCTTTATTTCGATGCTTGTTTTTGTTGCGTCGTGGTTTTCCATTGCCATCCTTGACTTCGGATGTGCTTGGGTCGCTGGTGCTGCTACGGGCCAACCATCTGTCTTCACCCGCGCAAAAGCGGGTCATGAGGCTTGTTAGGGCTGCCATTGTTCTCGGTTTTTCTTGGCCGAGGTGTCTGGCGATCCATTCGTCTCGGACACTGTGTTTGAAAGCTGCTAAGGCTTCGGTGTCCGGACAGTCAACGATTTGGTTCTTCTTGGTGAGGAACCTATTCCAAAGCTTTCGGGCGGACTCTCCGGACTGTTGGATTATATGACTTAAATCATCTGCATCCGGAGGTCGGACGTAAGTCCCTTGAAAATTAGCCCGAAAAGCATCCTCGAGCTCCTCCCAACTTCCAATTGAGTTTTCGGGGAGGCTTTTCAGCCAGTGCCGAGCTGGCCCTTTAAACTTGAGGGTTAAGTATTTAATGGCATGGAGATCGTCTCTGCGAGCCATATGAATATGGAGGATAAAGTCCTCGATCCAGACTCCAGGGTCTATGGCCCCGTCGTATGCCTCTATGTTGACTAGTTTGAATCCTTCTGGGAATTTGTGATCCAGCACTTCATCGGTGAAACATAGGGGGTGTGCGGCACTCTTGTATTGGGATATGCCATGGTGTTCGGACGGTTGTATTATTCGGTTTTGATTTTGTGCCGGAGCGCGCTTCCTAGATCCATAGATGGATCTGGTCGCGCCGGATTTTTGGCACAATTTCTTACGTAGATCGTGTGTTGACTTATGTGCGACTTTGTTAGCCGCTCTATCACGGTCACAAGGTGGTGGATCCGGCCGGTTAGCCGTATCATTTTTCGGCTGTGTGGGCTCTAAGGCCTCATCGTCGAATTCAGGTAATAGCTTGCGCTTTGGATAGTTATTTCTATGGTAACTTCCACCATACTTTGTTTCGTTGTCAAGCACTTTGTTCCACCTGCTGTTGAGCGTATCTTGTGCGGCCTTAAGCCTTTGCTTCTGCTTCTTCAGGCTCCTCGCTGTGGCAATAAGCCTTTTGAGGAGGTTCTCTTGCTCCAAGTGCATTTCCGGGGTGATGTGTGCATATTCGTCCGGACTGTTTTCCACCCCAGACGGGGTTTGACGAGGCTTATCCTTGGCGTCGCCGTGTTCGGACGCCGGATCCGCACTGTGTTTGCCGTTTGCTTGATCGTGCTCTGCCAGCAGGGCGGCACAGTCGTCGTTTCTTCTAAAGTCGACTGGACTGCTATTTCGTCTTGTGCTGTTATTGTTGTTTTTGCTATGGCGGGACTTAGAGCGGCGCCGCTGACGTCGGCGCTTGGGTTGCTTGGAGGGGGCATCCTCCGCTGTCTCTTCGCCATTGCCTTCTTTGGGTGTGTCCACCATGTATATGTCATGTGATGAAGTGGTTGTCCGGCGCCCTGTGGGCGCTGGTTCCTGTTCGTCTCCTGCATCTTCATTCATGCCGTCGATGTCTTCGGACTGGAAGTTAAGCATGTCGGTTAAGTCGTCGACAGTGGCTACCAAGGTGGTGGTGGGTGGGCAGCAAATTTCTTCATCGTCCGCATCACATTCTAGCCGAACATAGTTTGGCCAAGGTTCTCCTGACAGGGAGGGAGACCTTAATGAATTTAGTGCATCGCCGAAAGGCAAGTGCTGAAAGTTATCCGCGGAGGTGAACTCCATGATCGCCGCCCAGTCGGGTTTGACGGGCACGGATATAAGCGGCTCAGAGTCCATGGCCGGAGATGAATCCAGTGGTTCGGCAACACGGCTCTCGTAAGGGGTAAAGTTAGTATCCGGCTCTATCGCCACTGAGAGTGCGGTTTCCATGGCAGGGTCTATCCCTCCTCTATCGGATGGAGCGATTTGCTCCGGATTGACAGCCGGAGTAGTTGCAGATGCGATCTCTCGAACACTGTCCGAGGGTAGAGTTACGTCGTGCTCGTCGTGACTGTGCGGCGCACCTAACACGTGCTCGAATCCGTCGAAGATCAAGTCTCTGCGGACATCGGCAGTGTAGTTTAAGTTTCTGAATCTGACCTGATGGCCAGGGGTGTAGCTCTCGATCTGCTCCAGATGGCCAAGCGAATTGGCCCGCAGTGCGAAGCCGCCGAATACAAAGATCTGTCCGGGGAGGAAAACCTCACCCTGGACCGAATCGCTATCGATGATCGAAGGAGCCATCAAGCCTTATGGTGACGACATAGTCGAACTCTCAATGAAAGCACCAATGTCGGTATCAAAACCGGCGGATCTCGGGTAGGGGGTCCCGAACTGTGCGTCTAAGGCGGATGGTAACAGGAGGCAGGTGACACAATGTTTACCCAGGTTCGGGCCCTCTTGATGGAGGTAATACCCTACGTCATGCTTGATTGTTCTTGATGATATGAGTATTACAAGAGTTGATCTAACACGAGATCGTAGAGGCTAAACCCTAGAAGCTAGCCTATGGTATGATTGTATGTTTTCCTACGGACTAAACCCTCTGGTTTATATAGACACGGAGGGGCTAGGGTTACACAAGGTCGGTTAAAAGGGAGAAGATTTACATATCCATATTGCCTAGCTTGCCTTTCACGCCAAGGAGAGTCCCATCCGGACAGGGGACGAAGTCTTCAATCTTGTATCTTCATAGTCCAACAGTACGGCCAAAGGATATAGTCCGGCTGTCCGGAGACCCCCTAATCCAGGACTCCCTCACCTACTATGATAGCTCTGTCCCTCATACTACCAGCCTTTGTGGGTCCTTTTGGTGGCGTGATGTGTTTAATCTGGCACATAAATATTGTCAACTGGCTGCTCCAATGTTGGGGGATGGCAGGTCTATTCTCTTTTGGACTGATAGATGGGTGGTTGAGCTTAAGGGTTCTTCCCTCAGTGAAAAATTTCCCAGGCTCTTCTCATTTGTTATTGAGGGACAACTTTCAGTGTCTGGTGTGCTTTCTCAAGAGTTTTTGTCAAATATGCATCTACCCCTGTCTATACAAGCTTTTGCTGAACTTGAATGCCTCCAACAATTGAAAAATTCTTATACTTGCTCTGCATATCATGACACATGGATATGGCCTTTTAATAAGGGCTGCTTCAGACCTAAATCCTTTTTATGTGCATGAGCATCAAGATATTATTGTAGATCCGATTTTCCAATGGATTTGGAAATCTTCATGCACCTTGAAAATTAAAATGTTTGGATGGATTCTGCTGAGGGGTCATTTAAACACTAGAGACATGCTACAGAGGAGGCATTGGCATGTGGAGGATCATTCTTGTGTTCTATGCCCATATCTCATCCATGAGGACATTGCACATTTGTTCTTCTCTTGTAATTTTAGTGTTAGAGTCTGGAATTACTTGCAGATTCACTGTGATCCTCAGCCTGGGATGACCACCTACAACATGGCTGTAAAGGCTAGGAAGGATTTTGGGCATACTTTCTTCACTGAAGTGGTCTTTACAGTTGCTTGGAATATTTGGATCTTGAGGAATGGCAAGGTTTTCAGGAATGAGAGGCCCTATTTCAGAGCCTGGAGGCATAATTTTATCCATGGCATAACTTTACTTTCTCATAGGATAAAATGTAAATACAAGGATAGCCTACTAACTTGGATCTCTAATCTCCCATAGTTAGTTTTTTTTACCCAACTTGGGTTGTAAGTATCTCTGCCTTCTTCTTTTCTTTCCTTCTAATTGACTTGTAACATGACTCTTTTTTTCCTTTGTTGCTTTCAATAAAGAGCTGTGAGGTTGCTGCCTTGCAGTATATATTTTAAAAAATGAGCCGTCGTATCACAAAACCCCACCTCCCCGCAGTCTAAGTTTGACGGACGAAGCAACCATCATTTCACTCTTCGCCGAATCTCCTTCTCCCTCACCGTCTTCAAGAAAGCCAACATTCGCATCTGCCACTGTTCTTCTCTCCCAACGAAGGGAAGGTAAGCGGATCCGTGATATTGGTATATTTTCGTTCGGAGAAAAAAAAGAACTTTTGCAAAGAGGTAACCGATCCTCACTCTCATTTTTGTTTCATTGTCATTGCGATTATGTTTTCCTTTCAGTGGTCTCCTAGTATTCGTTAGTTTCATGATGGACCAAGGGGAACCAGGCAAAGATCTGTCAATATTGGAGCAGACGTGGGAGGTTGATCCCCATGAGACAGAGAGCTCCAAGAAGGTGGAGGCAGCCACCGAGCCAAACCTAGATACGCTCACGGCCACTACTAAGATGGTCAATGCCCCGTTTGAGGTTACAGCCCCCTTGGCACTGCAGGAGCAGTTTTCCCCCTTCGAGGATGTGCCCCCCCCCCACTGAGCTGCTCAAGGTCATTTTCTTCTTTGCCGATCTCGATTGTGGTATTTTATCTAAGTATGTGGTGATGAATAATGCAAAATTTTATTAGCTTCGGTGCCATGCTATACATAGTGGTTTAAATAACTTGTGTTTCTTATATTGGAAAGTAATTCAGAATTTGTTTCTGTTTCAATTAGAGCCTTGATGCAGACAAGGATTGTGTGGTTGTACATGTCACTCGCTATGAGGCGGATGACCTGAATGTACGCACTGGGAAAATAGAGTTCTTAGGATGTTGGATCATGGAAGCCATTCGCACTTATACCGATGTCGAGTTGTATTCCAGCCTCACTATTGTCAGGCGTGTTGTCCAGGGTGTACTGGAGCACCAGAAGTTCAAAGCTACTCCTTCGTTTGTGAGGCATACTGTTCTTGTCAAGCTTACGCAGGAAGATGACGTGGGATGCCTCCACAAACAAATTTATGAGTGGCAAGGCCACAAGGTTATCTTCATGAAGGTTCACAAGATTGAGCTGCTGCCGGACGTCCTCGATGATGTTAATGGCAAGGTCCGTCATCTGTCGAGCCCAAATTAGATCAAGGCATGAAATAGTTTCCCCAACTAGTGTTTAATACTAGTTTGGATTGTGTCTACTTATCCGAACCTTGCCTATTATCAAGCCCTCTGGGGTTAGTATTCTGTTTGAATCCGTCTATGGGAACTGCTGCTACTTTCATGTGCCTATGAATCATGTGAGAACCATCATAATTGTTGCCGAAACAGATGCGTCCTCACTAGTTTTTTCATGAATATGGCATTGTAAGACATAATTTGTCACGATTTATCATATGAGCAGTGTGTGGTTGAGAACTGTGCGCCGACATATACATAAGTACTTGTAAACACTCTTGGTGCTACCCCACTTGTAAGCAGTTGTGCAAAACACGGCACATTGGTTCAACTCGCTTCAACACTAGGCTATCGACCAGCTAACAATTAATAATCTGTTGTCTGACATATAAGCAACTATGTATCTTGTTACAGTGGTTCATGCAATTAACTAAGGCCACAATGTAAATTCCAAACGTTCACACGCTAGTCCAGCGTTTATGTGGAACACTCACATTAAAGTCGGCTTCATAAAAAACTCGAAAAGCATAAGTTAAGCAACTTTATACATCTGAATGATTCATAGAACATAACAAACATATACTAGTTCACATCAAAAGACAAATTTGTGAGAAGGTTTACAAATCAGGGAAAAACAAGCAAGGCTTCTCTGAGCAAAAGGCCTCCCGGCAGGCTTAAATTTCCTGGAGTTCACTCTGGTTTTTTCTTGTTGCCACCATCCAGGGTTAGGTTCTCTCATTTAAGAATAACCAATTATAATTGTGTTCTCAGCTGGAATGCTGAACTGAACCATGTAGTGTACTGACCAGCTGAAATTCTTGTGCATTCCACTAAATTTAAGCACCGCTATTTGCACAAATAAGCAGACCACAATGCCTCTTGTCCGCGCACCTATCCCAAAAACCTTTGTGCAGCCGTGCAAGCTAGTCCTCGGTCCATGGATCAACTCGTAGAAAGTGCATTCCAGACTAGGATGCAGTTGTTTTCGCTCGTCCCTGCACTGCAATCAGGAAGTAAAACGTACGAATCAACTTCTTTTAGATTGCGCTGGTCATTCTACCTAGTTACTACCAATGTAGGAATACCTGGAACACTGGTGGTTAGAGGACGACAGCTAGGAATAGCCATATCATTTTGTGCAGTTGTACTAAAACTGAGGTGTTTACTTTTGATTGTGCAAATAGAAATGATATGGAGACAGACATCCCACTTTGCACAAATAGGAAATATGATTATTTAAACAGTGACAGATATTTGCAGTGGCGTATGTTAACAACAACATCTATTGTATCATAATTGGCACTAGATTGATAGTATGAAAGTGTTGTTAAGTAAGTAGCATCACATCACATCAACACTGCCACTAGATTAACATGCAGAACAATAGCATTTGTATTACTGTCATGAGAGTAGCACATGGTCAGTAAATGTGCAATCAAATTTGTGCAGTTCCACTGGGATGAAGTAATGTTAGCGGTGTGAGATTTAAGTGTAACTGCAAAAACGGAAGCATTAAGCAATGTTAGCGAGCATATAAAGCAAGCGGAAGCACTTCATAAAATGGTGGTGGCATTGCTTCAATTTATCGACGGCACTAGACCATTACTTATAGTGACATTAGGTGGCATTGCTTAATGCTTCATGTGATTTTACATTAACGGTAGCGATATGGGCATAGGGCCGGCAAGGGCATAAAGTGGTGAGGCAGTTGTGGTTGCCGAGAGCGGCAAACACTAAGGCAGCATGTCTGCATTTGTCCCATTTTTTATCTCCTCGGTGACATTTTCCTATGTGAGCACAGTAAATCTAGACCTGTTCATTCTCATTTGCGTTGTCCCCCAACACCCCTCACTATTTTCCTTTTTCAACCAAGAGACATGTCCACTTCCCCCCACTCTTCGCCATCCACCATGCTTTGTTCGCCTTTTCAACCAATAGACCGGTTGGTAGCCAGTATCTACTACCTTCCCCCGTTTCCTCATAGAACCAAGTCCTAGATTCATGCTTCAACTTTCCCAGTTTCTTCCCTGTTTGAACCAACTCTTAGATTCAACTGTATGAACTAGCTTTACCTCTAATAATAGTAAAAGTCTAGGTGGCTTTGGAACAGCCGACGGAAGTAGAAAAAGATCCACACGCATCCACGTGGGGAGCTGGGGCAGTAGAGCAAGGCAGGTTTCGAAGGAATATATACCTGAGGGTCGTTGGCATGTGGCAAAGACGGTGTCGGGAGGCCGCATCTTGGCACAATACCGTAGGGAGCAGGCACGGTCGTCAATTGGGATGCGCGGGAAGCCGTTGGTCTCCTCCCTCGCCGCCGACGATAGCGTGAATGATGCACCTACACCCCTGCCCCGGTCGAGGTGGTCCGGCCGGATTTGTGATCAGCCGTGAGCAGAGAGAGAGAGTGTGGCCACCTATGTTTTGCTTAGATCTGGAGAGCATGAGAGAGTGAAAGAGAGGAACCTAAGGCTCCTGCTTATATATAGTGGAGTGATTTTGTTGTACCAACTTCAAAAAAATGCGCTCCTACATGTACCCGCGAGTGGGTGTGAGAGAACTCGTGCGTGTGTGCACCGCTTCTTTACAATATACTATGCGCAAAGAAAGTTCGCCACAAGAGTAATAGTATAAGTGTGTGACGTGTGAGCTAAAGTAAAAGGTGAGCGACGTCTTTTGTTTTTAGAAGTTCTCAGGGTAGGTGTGAAGAGCACATATGTGTGTGACGTCTACCTGTAGATAGACGGTGGGTACGAGAGGACTCGAGAGAGTCATGACTCATGAGGGTGCGTGTGTGCGTGAGAGAGAGGGGGCACGTATCAATGCAATGCATGTGTCCATAAATCATTATCCGACAAACGTTCGCCACAAGCCGTTTCCTGACAAACGCCGTAAGAACCATTAGATCGGCATTCGACAGTGTCAGTTTTGCCATGTCATTTAACAGAGCAGCCACTCCTACTACACAAAAATCGTCCACGTGAGTGTTAGCAAGTGTCATATTCTCCTCCCTCCGTTCCAAAATGTAATCCATATAGCTTTATTGAAAATTTGAACCTCGCAAACTTTTACCGAGTTTTCGTGTACCAAAATGCACATATAGTATACCCAGTATATATCATTTCATTCATCTTCGAGAGGTAACTATAAAGATGGAGGAGGAGTCTACAAAGAAAGATCACCGTATCACCTGCAGCAATTTCAACCATCCTTTGGTGTGGAGGAATATCATAGGAACTCTATATGATATGATTTTTATAGGATTTTTTCCTTTAGAGCCAATTGGTTCATAGGAATTGATTCATATACTCCACGTTTCAAAGGAAATGAACGTGATATAATTTTTATAGCTTTAGAGCCACTTGGTTTATATGAATGGATTCCTATACTCCCATAATTTCAAAGGAAAATAAAAATTAGCATATACTCAATAGAAAAGTTCATATGATGTGAACCAAATGAAATCTCTTTTCTAATCCCTCCTCATAGGAATTGAGATACATGTCATCTCTAGATTCAATAGAGAAGATCCTATGATGTGAACCAAATGACATCTCTTTTCCAATCCCTACTCATGGGAATTGAGATACATGTCATCTCTTTCCCTACAACTTCCATGTATACATCTTCTATTCCTAAATAGCTAGTACAACCCACTAGTAGCTTTTTTCCTAGACATGCAGGTCATAAATCACATTGTTTTTTCTACTCTATGCATGCAAGCACTACATCATCAATTTGTGCATGTTACTCATAAGTTATTTCTTGCATTAAATTTTGCATTGACAATGTATGTGCTGGTCACGTGCACATATATGTAGTTCACATTCACATTTTTGTTAGAAATACCATTCTTTTAACTACAATTCATTTTTCTCTTTGTACTCACTCCGTCCAGGTGTGTAAGTCATCTTCCGAAAACCAACTAATCCCAAAACACTTTGGCATGGTACATTAACTCCCTCCTCATTTCTTGTTTCATGACATATCAACCAATAAGAGATGTGGGTCGTGCATGCTTTCCCAAAACACAAGCACTTCTCCTTTGTTCTAGAATCTTCCATATCATAATTGCCGAAACTTTTTTTCTAAATGATTTGCCATTTATGTGTTTATTACTTTATGCTTTACAATGCACAATCCCATGAATCTTAAAGTTTTTATAAAACTAATTGATTTTGAATGAGATCAACTTTAAGAACTAAACGAACATCTACATCATGCATTTATGACTTAAAGCTTTACATGCTATAGTGTGTATTTATTCATAATTTGGTTTCCAAATCTCATGCGTTCAATGCATGTACCTTACTAGTTTTGAGTAGAGTAGCAAATTTCATGCGGCCGCGGGTATATCAAAATGCAGGGCCCATGCATCATTGCCTTTCGGTCGAACCTACGTCCACAATTTTTTGTACGTATATCTCCACTGGTCCCCAAACCCAAGATGCTTCCTCATTCCCGTAAAACCAAGCGGCCCACACATATATATTAAGGCGTCAACTCGAAGTCAATCCCCCTCCCATTTACTACGACGTGGCTCGCACGCCGTAGTACTCCTACAAACCCTACCGCCGCACGCATCATCTGTTTTCTTCATGAGGACGAGGGAGAAGCGGATTTGTAGTGGAGGCGCTTTCAAAAAAAGGATTTGTAGTGGAGGCCCCTACCCTAGAGTACCCTAGGTAGCTGCCGCACGCATCATTGGTTTTCTCTTTTCTTTATGCTCTTGTGCCCTAGAGTGAAATGATGGTTGCTTCGCCCATCCAACTTAATGCGGGAAAGGTGGGGCTTTGTGATTTGACCCCTCATCGCTCATTTACTACTACTGCAGCGCTACGACCGGGGTGCCTCCAAGTCCAACCGCTGCTCCGAACTGTAATTTGGTGCATCACACGTGGAACAAGATGGTGGATGAGCCACATGTCGGCCAAAGGGGTCCTGTTAAGTGTGTCACCATTTCATGTGCGGACTGACCCTGCTTGAGTTGCTACGCCAACATGACAGGAGCAGCCTACCACTTGGTTTTGCTCCTTGGTGAATCCCGACTATATTGATCTAAAAAGATACGTATTGTACTACCCTCCCCGTCTCGGTTTATAGGGCGCGCACATAGTTCTCGGTCATCCATTTAACTAACTAAATATGAGTTACTATCTGACAAAAAGTATATCATTCGATTCTTAAGTGGATGTAGTTTCTAAACATATATTGTTCATCACATATATAGCCAGTTAAATTCTCAACCTAGAATGACGTGCATGCCCTGTAAACCGATACGGAGGAAGTACTAGTAAAAATGAGGTGATTTTACCGAGCGATGGGCAGGGGGGGCATGGCCTGTCATGCGGTCCCACATGTCATGATGTACCAAGGCGATGTGTGTGTCCCTCTTGAGGCAGAAGCAATACTATACATGGTTTTCTTGAAGGATATGATGGCAAAGCGAAGTGTGAAATAATGGTTGCTTCATCCGTCTGGGAAGGTGCGGCATTGTGATTTGATGTCTCATTGCTCATTACTACTACTGGGGCGGTACGACTGGGGTGCGTCCCCCTGCTGTTCTCCACTGTTACTTGGTGCATGACACGTCGACCCGGTTGCTATATGTCCCACATGTCGGCGAGAGGAAGTACATAATTCATGAAAGCGAGCGTTGACGGAGGAGTACAAGACACAACTTGGTTTTTGCTGCTTCGCGTGATCCACTGATACAAACCCGGACTAAAAAAGGCGAGGGCGGGTCTTTTCCCACGCGGCAGGCAAGGGAGTTTGGCATAGTCTGTTTGAGGCAATGAGGCAGGAAGGGAAACAAGAAAATAAAGGTTGAGCGACTTAGTTTTGGAAAAATCTGATTTTACTCAGTACGTACCCACTATGGAGGTAGTATACTACTTACTACTCCCTCCTTTCCGGTATGTAGGGCTTGTCTAAAAAAGTTCGTTTTTCTGTATTATAAGTCTCAATGCTACTACTAGTAGTTGTTGTAGTACCATCACATGTAGCCCCATACAAGCATTATCAAGAGAAAACTCACCAATGCATGTAGAAGTTCATGGAAATTTAGTGTTCATGCATGCATTCGTTCTAATTAATACCTCGGTAGACATAACTTCTTGAGAAAAATGAGCATACATTACTTGTGCAAACTACGAAATTAATTCCACCACTCACCGTCTACCTTGGTTGGAGAGATTTTGAAATTTAGCCATAAATTGGGAAGGAGGGAGTAGTAACATAGCCTAGGGTAGCTTGCTACACCATGGACTCCAAGGAAATTGATGTAGTAATACTACTCCTATATACTACTCCAAGGAAATTGAGCCATAAACTGGAAAGGAGGGAGTACTACTAAAGGACATATATTCCAAACAATATGATAATCTCTCTAACCAAGGTAGGGATGAGGAGGAAGTAGTAAAATCTTCTCCTCGTCCTGCGAGCCACCGCGCGTGTGGGCAAGGGACCGGGCGTATAAGGCGTAGTACTACTACCTCCGTCCTGGTTTATAGGTCACTTTTGTAGTTCGTGCCAAATTTTTACCAGATATTTAGCTAGAAAAACGTTAATGCATGTCAACAAAAAATATATAGTTGGATTCGTATTTCAACATAGTTTTCAACAATATAATTTTTGGTAACATGCACGAACGTTTTGCTAGTTCAATATATAGTCAAAATTTGACACAATATACAATGGAGACCAATAAACCAATATACAATGAGGAGTATTAAGCAAGCTTCACCTCGTCCCGCGAGCCACCGCGCCTGTGGGCGGGGGAGACGGCGTAGTAAGAAAACTTCTCCTTGTTCTACGAGTTGACGGGACACATCAAAAGTAATACGTACAGTGCATCTCGAGTGTATAGAACCTTGCCTCTAAGGTAGGCCCCACATGGTTTGCCTCTTTTTTAACATAACGCGTCAAGTCACAATTTGTTTGTTCACCCATGGTAGACGATCCTCCATAAAGTGGACAACCAGTACACGTGTCAAATTACCACGTGGGCTGCCTTTTCATACAGAAATGAGCACCACCATGTACCCGCGCGGGTGTGGTTGGGAAAGAGACGGGAGTACGTGTGTCGTGCGTGCACCTCTTCTCTTCGTGCATGTCCCCCACCTACGTGGGTGTGTGAGACAGAGATACAAACCTAGACATAATGCGTCGTCCATCCCCATGCCTCCGCCCAGTCCGACCACCAGTCACCACCACGCCCCACTCCTCCTCACCTTATCTCTCATCTTTTTCGAGACTAGCAATGTGCCCGTGCGTTGCAACGGATCCAAAGTAGAATAGTACTTGTTCACAAACTTGAAAGAAAACACTCTTGTTTTGATATACATATACACAACTAAAAATATATTACGTTTCACTCAAAATATATTTCTCAGGTTGTTTTGATGAGGCGAGGGAGGGATGTGGTTGCTTTCAAGATAATAAGGGATTTTCTTCAAATTGGAGCAGAGAAGTGGGCTATTGTTGCAAAATGCCACAACTTACCTCGCAGCCATTAGATGTAGATCTAATGGTTAGAAATGATGGATGGCGGACACACCATCATCACCAACTAAGTCTTTTATAGGAGTAGAGATATCATTTTTTCGATGAAATTCTCGAGATACCATTTTTCCGATAAAACTCTCGAGATATCATTAGTTTTTACACATGGGATTACTCCTGCATGGGTCAATCACAACAAGTGTTTGTTAAAAAATGCATCTTGATGTTCCCTGCAATGCACGGGCATCTTGCTAGTCCATGAAAACAACACATGGAAAAATTTCATGGCGAACGAGGGATTTGAATATGCTGGGAGGGGCTGTTTGGATTTTGCCCGGGGTAGCCAAAATATTGGTGACCCTTTTGTCCATCGGTGCCTTTGCCACCGATGAACGAGGAATGGCTCGGGAGCTCATGCATCCTCCAGCGCGCATGTTGGAGACGAGCTCGCACGAGCTGTGCTTTTTTTGTCCCACCACGCCGCCCGAGCCGGCCGCAGACCGTCCGGCAACCCGCATATTACACCATCCAATCGTAGCCGCACATATTCTGACAGCAACTCAACCAACTGGACGAAATTCATATAAACACGGCGATATTTCTCATAAACAATGACAGAATTCATATAAAATACTGGATTTTCATACAAACATGACGGATTTCATTACATTCAAATCAACTAAGCGGTGCTAGTTCTAGACAGCAAAGGTATATAATACCTGGCCTAAATGGTCGCCCGCCGATCCATTTGTGTTCCTCATGTCCGACAGCACGATCACCGGACTACCGGGAGCCCCGGAGGTATATGCTTCAGCACGAAGGACGGCTCGCTTCACGCCGCCCAACTGATATGGTTGGCTGATGCCCAAGATGATGGTGGAAGGGGGCTTCTCCGCTTCCGTGGAGCCCATGCGGGGTCGACGAAGGTCCTCGCAACAAAAGGATCTGGCAAGACACCTGTTGTGTACGCCGGCGACGCCTCCGCGGTGGCCTTCATGGGACCCAAGAGGCGGCGGCCTCCCGTGTTCTACTTCTCCTCGATGATGGCAGCGGACGCGGAGGCGCTGGCCACCGACCCATCGCTCTCCGTGCACCCGGCTTCTGTCTCTGCTTGCATGGCAGGGTCGCCTGCATGGGAGTCTTGTAAGTGCATCTAGTGCCACCCCTAGTTGGTTTTGGAGTATTGACGACAAACCTAGTCGAGGGACTAATGTGTTTGTGAGAATTGCAGGATAACACAGGTAGAAGTCCCTCATTGATTCGGTTTTCCTACTAGAGATGACCCCTAAAATTGTATGAAGACATTGAAGTAAAAGGTGGTATGTGAAGACATTCACATTGAAGACTATGACGAGATACGACATCGCATGAAGACTATGGAGCGCGAAGACTTAGCAGTTTCGTTGTTCTGTGTTTTTCTTTGTTGAGTCATAGGAACCACCGTACTGTTAAGTGGGGTCCAAGAGAACCAGTCAGAATGACTAAAGTGATTCTTAACCAAAATCCTATGTCTTCGAGTGAAGACTATGAGAGCAAATCTTGTCCAGAGTTGGATAAGTCAGCTTTGCTTGTAGCCCAAGTAAAGTTGCCGTGTGTGTTTGAAATATGACCATTGGAACACGTGTCAGTTCCTTAGTGACCCAGGGTCATTTCGGACAAATCAGGTCGGGTTGCTGAGTGGCTATAAATAGCCCACCCCCTACAACCATAAATGGTTGGTTGCTCAGAGTTAAAGCACGGCTTTTATCATTTGAGAGCAACCCACTTCGAAGCCTTTGAGAGAGAATTCCTTGCGAAGATAAAGCCCTAACCACCCAGAGCCAAAGAGTGTTAGGCATCACTTAAGTTTTCCTGTCTGTGTGATCTGAAGACTTACTAACTTGAGGACTGTGAATCCTCCAGCTGGTTAGGCGTCGCGTTCTGAGCATCCAAGAGTCATTGTGGATCACCGGTGAACGAAGTCTGTGAAGGTTTGGATGTCTACCTTGAAGACTTACCAGAGTGATTGGGCGAGGACTGGGTGTCCTTATCTCAAGGGGAATAAGGTGAAGACGAGGTCTTCTGAGTTGAATCTCAGCCTCCCCAACCAGACGTACAGTTGTCACAGCAACTGGAACTGGTCGAACAAATCATTGTCTTCAACAAGTCACTGGTTTCATCCTTCCCTTCCCTTTGCTTACTATTGGTCCTTGTGAAGTCATTGTATGATTGCATTATCTTTTGTCTTCACTGAGTGACTACCTGTTCTGTTCGGCTTCACAATATCTTCCTACCTGATCTTACTGCCTAGCTGCTATTAGTCATTATGCTTTCACTTCATTGAATACTTGACTAAGGTTTGCCTAGTGTAGTCTACCTTCCGCTGCATGGTAATAGGTTTATTTCTATCGTTTGTCTTCGAAACTTCCATGTTTTGAAGACTTTCATAAAAATCGCCTATTCAGCACCCTCTAGTCGATCACTAGCACTTTCAATTGGTATCAGAGCAAGGTACTCCCTTGTTCTGTGTGATTCGGTTTAACCACCTGGAGTTTTAGCTACGCCGACTGCAGGGATAATTAAAGTCTCCGCTGCGTGCCCCGTCTTTGATGGAACTGAATATCCCTACTGGAAGAATAAGATGCGCATGCATCTTGAAGCCATTGATGTTGACCTATGGTATGTCGTTAAGAACGGCGTTCCCAAGGCTGGAGAAGGTGTCACTGCTGCTGATGTCAAGAAGTTTGTTCAACTGGACTCTACTGCCAAGAACATCATCTATGGTCATCTGACCAAACGACAGTATGGCCGCGTGAGTGCTTTGGAAACATCTAAGCTAGTATGGGACTGGCTCTCCAAGGTCAACGAAGGCGTCTCAACCCTGAGAGATCAGAGAATCAGTGTCCTTCGCAACCTCTTCAACCGTTTCAAGAGAAATGACAATGAGAATGTCCAGCTCACGTTTGATCGACTCACTGACATCACAAATGAGCTTCAAGCCCTCGGCGCTACTGAGATCACCAAGCATGAAGTCGTCAAGACACTCCTGAGATCACTTGACAGTTCGTTTATCACCCTAACCCTGATGATTCAAGAATGTCCTGATTTCAAGACACTCGATCCGTCTGACATACTTGAGAGGCTCAACACACACGAGTTTTAGCTTTCTGAGAAAAGAGACATCTACGGTCCCAACTATGGGCGAACTCATGCCTTGAAGGCAAAAGCTGTCTCCTCATCTGAAGAAGAATTTGACAGCAGTTTTGATGATCCTGAAGACATTGGAAAGGAGCTTTCGATGCTTGTGAAGAAGTTCCAAAAATTCACCAAGAAGAAAGGCTTCAGAAAGTCTTCATGATCAAGCTCAAGGAATGATGAAGCTTCTGCTCATGACTAAAAGAAGAGAACATGTCACAAGTGCAAGAAGCCTGGCCACTACATCTCTGAGTGTCCATAGTGGGACAATGAGAACAAGAAGAAGAAGAGCAAGGAGTATGATTCTGACGACAAGAAGAAGAAGAAATACTCAAAGTCTTCTTCCAAGTCTTCCTCAAAGTCTTCATCACACAAGAAGAGCTCATCTGGCAAGGCACGTGCGTTTGTTGGCAAGGAAATGGATTCTGAGGAGGAGTCCGCTTCTGAGGAGGCGGAGGTGGAGTCTGAGGACAATGACACGTGCGTTGCGAGTCTGGCTACAGCGTACGTTGCCAAGTCCATCTTCAACACTGAAGACAATGACTTCATCACCGACACCGATGCAAATGACATGGACTACTCCGCTCCTTCCTACTGCTTCATGGCACGTGGTGCCAAGGTAAAGACACGCACTACTCACTATCAAACATCTAGTGATGATGACTCTGATTGTGGTTCCAAACCTAGCTACAAAACCCTTGCTAAAATTGCAACTAAACAACAGAAAGCTATGGAACACATTCAAAAACTGTTAGACAAAAGCGATGATCTGTTAGACGCTGAAATGACTCGATCTCAGTCCTTAATTGAAGACATAAAAAATCTTCACGTTAAGTATGAGGAACTTGAAAGTCATCCTGAAACGCTCTCAACAACTCATGAAAGGCTTTCCTATGATTATATTCAAAGGAAGCAAGATCTTGAGAAATTGAGAGCGGCTCATGAAGATCTTCAAAAGGAAAATGAGTCACTTCGCGCCGAACAGATCAGTTCAGCTCAGGAAGGATTTGAACCACCATGTCTTATATGCATTGAGCGTGATAACGCTACTTCTGTTGCTGAATGTTCTACTATTGCTACTGTTGCAATATCTTCAATTGTTGATGTGGTAACTAACCACTCTGCTGAGGATACCACTGCTATTGCTGATGAGAATGCTCGGTTGAAGATATTGCTTGAAACAGGGATGTACAAAAGTCTCAAAGGGCATCAAACACTTTGTGATGTCCTCAAAAGGCAGATCCTAAACCGAAACCCTAGGAAAGAGGGTGTTGGGTTTGAAAGTTAAGTGAATGCTGATGGCTCTTACTGGAAACCTGAGCAGTACCCCAAAACCACATGGGTTGCTGCAAAGGAACCTTCAGCGGATCCATCCACCCTATTTGGCTTCACTTGTGCTAATCCCATTGTTATTGATGAATCCTTTGATGCAAACTATAAACTATTTAAGAATCAGAATGGTGAAGTGTTTGCCAGGTATATTGGTACTAACTGTAGGAATGGACCGCCTATGAAGAAGATCTGGGTGCCGAAAAGGTGTTTGGAGAATCTTCCTGTGAATGTCATCATGACACCACAGGTGAAGAAGACAAACCCCAGACCACAGGCTTCATACGGTCCAAAGGCTTCATACAGACAGAGGACTCACCCGAGTCGCACTAACGCAAATGTTTTGCAGGGAAACCATACTCAGGCCTGTGAATATGAGCGTGTTTCATCAAACCGCCATGTTCATAAGACCAAGAACTATTCTGCTTATTCTTATGAGTACTATTGTCCACCTGCAAGACTTTTTGCTAGGGCTCCAAAGCCAAAGTTCTCAGATGCTGCACTTAGACTCATTGCTTCGAAGCCACCCTTGAAGATGTGGGTGGCTAAGAAAGCTTAACTCTCTTTTGCAGGGAAAGGTCTCCAGCCGAAAACCAAAATCGTCTGACGCTATTGCTGGGGACCTTAAACATCTTGTAGGGCGCAAGCTCAAATGCCCAAATGGTCTTATTATGTACTTGGTCCCTGAATCGCTTGCTACTCGCCCTATCAGTCCAAATCTCGATCTAAGCTTTCATAATCCACTGGTTCGTCAAATGTTTTTGCTTCACAATTCTCTTCGTGAAGCCTACCCCCCCTAACTGCACTGTAGGGTATGACACCAGCTGCTTCAGAATGGATTATTGATAGTGGGTGTACCAATCACATGACTGACAAGCGAAGCCTTCTTATGGACTCAACCTTACGTCCATCTGACAAAAGTCACATCACATTTGCTGACACTGATAAAAGCAAGGTATTGGGTCTAGGTAGAGTTGCAATCTCAAAGGATCAACACATGGATAAAGTCATGCTTGTTGAATCCCTTGGTTTCAACTTAATGTCTGTCTCAATGCTTTGCGATTTAAACATGATTGTGATATTTGGAAAATATCGTTGCCTTGTTCTAATGGAATCTGACAAGTCTCTAGTGTTTGAAGGGTATCTGAAAGATGATTTGTACATGGTAGACTTCTCAGCAGGACCACAACTTGCCGTATGTCTTCTAGCAAAAGCTTCTGGATGTTGGCTCTGGCATCGGAGGCTAGGGCATGCTGGCATGAGGAACCTCCACACTCTTGCAAGGAAGAAGCATGTCATAGGCATCGAGGGCGTCAAGTTCAAGAAGGATCACTTATGCGGTGCCTGTGAAGTAGGAAAGATGACGAGGGCCAAGCATCCCTCGAAGACAATCATGACAACAACTCAACCCTTCGAACTGCTCCACATGGATCTTTTCGGTCCCACTCATTACTCAACTCTTACTACTACTGCTTGTCTCTATGGCTTTGTCATTGTTGATGATTATTCAAGATATACTTGGGTGCATATAATCCTCTACAAGACTGAAGTGCAGGATGTCTTCAGACGCTTCGCCAATCGAGCAATGAACAACTATGGCGCCAAGATAAAGCACATCAGAAGTGACAATGGCACTGAATTCAAGAACACTGGCCTAGATACATATCTTGATACCTTAGGAATCACACATGAATTCTCAGCTCCGTACACGCCACAGCAGAATGGCGTCGTCGAACGCAAGAATAGAACACTTATTGACATGGCCCAGACGATGCTTGATGAATACAAGACTCCAAGAAAATTCTGGCAGGAAGCCATTCATACTGCATGCCATATCATCAACCGTGTTTATCTTCACAAGCTTTTGAACAAGAAATCCTATGAGCTCCTTACTGGCAAGAAGCCAAATGTCTGTTACTTCAGAGTATTTGGCGCCAGGTGCTGGATCAAGGATCCACATCACACTTCAAAATTTGCACCAAAAGCACATGAGGGTTTTATGCTTGGATATGGAAAGGATTCACACTCCTACAGAGTCTTCAACCTTTTTCACTATAAAGTGGTAGAAACAGTGGATGTGCGGTTTGATGAGACGAACGGCTCACAAAGAGAGCACCTGCCAAATGTGCTAGATGAAGTTCCATCCAGTGAATCAATCAAACTTATGGGAACTGGAGAAATCATATCGTTTGAAGCTCAGCCTGAAGAGGAACTTATAATCTCTGCACCTGATCAACCTGAAGACAATGCTCAGCCTGAAGACAATCCCTCTAACAGTGACAATGATCAGCAAGAGCAAAATCTTCAGCCTGTACATCCTTGTGTTGCAAATGAAGTACAGATTGAGAGAATAATTGATAGCATCAATGCACCAGGTCCACTCACTCGTTCAAGGGCAACACAGCTAGCAAATTTCTGTGGGCACTTCGCATTTGTCTCAATATCTGAACCCAAGAAAGTTGAAGAAGCCTTCTTGGAACCTGAATGGATTCAAGCTATGCAAGAAGAGCTTCAACAGTTTGAGCTGAATAATGTATGGGAACTGGTTAAGCGTCCTGATCCTCGCAAGCACAATATAATAGGCACCAAATGGATATATCACAACAAGCAAGATGAGCATGGTCAAGTTGTCAGAAACAAAGCTCGCCTCGTTGCTCAAGGGTACACTCAAGTTGAAGGGATTGACTTCGATGAAACATTTGCTCCTGTGGCTAGACTTGAAGCCATACGCATACTGATGGCCTATGCAAATCATAATGACATTCTTCTGTATCAAATGGATGTGAAGAGCGCCTTTCTCAATGGCAAGATTGAAGAAGAAGTGTATGTTGCACAACCGCCTGGCTTTGAAGATCCAAAACATCCTGACATGGTGTACAAGCTGAACAAGGCACTGTACGGCCTCAAACAAGCCCCTCGGGCTTGGTATGACACACTCAAATACTTCCTGAAGAGCAAAGGCTTCAAACTTGGTTCCCTCGACCCCACTCTCTTCACGAAGACATATGATGGTGAACTGTTTGTGTGCCAAATATATGTGGATGACATTATCTTCGGTTGCACCAATCAGAAATACACTAACGAGTTTGGATATATGATGCAAGAGCAATATCAGATGTCCATGATGGGTGAGCTAAAGTTCTTCCTTGGTCTTCAAATACGTCAGCAACGCAACGGCATCTTCATATCTCAAGAGAAGTATCTCAAAGATTGCCTGAAGAAATTTGGGATGCAAGACTGCAAAGGCTTCACGACTCCAATGCCAGCCAAACATCATCTGGGTCCCGACGACAATGGTAAAGAGTTCGATCAAAAGGTATACCGCTCCATGGTTCTTTACTTTATCTATGTGCATCTAGGCCAGATATTATGCTTAGTGTTTGCATGTGTGCTCGATTCTAAGAGGCACCAAAGGAATCGCATCACTTAGCTATGAAGCGAATTCTTCGATATTTGGCTCACACCCCAACATTAGGATTATGGTATCCAAAGGGCTCAGAGTTTGATCTGGTTGGATTCTCGGATGCTGATTATGCTGGTGACAAGGTGGATCGCAAGTCTACTTCAGGCACATGTCATTTTCTGGGACGATCACTTGTATGTTGGTCTTCAAAGAAGTAGAATTGTGTATCTCTCTCCACTGCTGAATCTGAATACATTGCTGCTGGATCTTGTTGCGCTCAGCTTCTATGGATGAAGCAAACACTCAAAGACTATGGCATTCATCTAAAGAAAGTGCCACTCTATTACGACAATGAAAGCGCCATCAAGATTGCCAACAACCCAGTTCAGCACTCGAAGATAAAGCACATTGAAATTCGTCATCACTTTCTCAGAGATCATGTTGTGAAGGAAGACATTGATATCATACACGTCAATACTGAAGAGCAATTGGCAGATATCTTCACCAAGCCCTTGGATGAGAAGAGGTTTTGCAAGTTACGGTGTGAGATAAATATCTTGGAATCCTCAAATGTCCTGTGATCAGGCACACATCCTAACACTTATGCATATTGATGACTTAGATGTGCAACACACAAAGTCAAGTATATATTCAATCAATGAAGACATACATTCTAAGTGTGAATACATTAATGTGGAATTTGACTTCGGAGCGCCACGATAATTGTGCGCCATGTCTGGGTCTAATACTTCCTATATGGTGGGTAATGCCGCCACCAAATTCTTCTGTTTGAAGTGTTTCACCCATGCGTTACATCTACTATGTCTTCACATTTTGTTTGTCTTCATTCTCAACTTGTCTTCATGATTATCTTCACTATGTTGGTTTGATTGTCTTTCTCACATATATATATATATATATATACTAGTGTTCTGTCCTCTACAACATTCACTTATAGCTATGTCTTCTTGTTGAAACTTTTGAACTAAGTGAATGTGATCGGACCCTAACCTCTCTATGCTTTCTATCTCAAACTCTATCTCTCCAAATCATATGCATTCTATTGAAACTGTCGAATATCCTCTCTGCTTCCTTGTCAGCAGAAGATAAAGAGATAAACGTTAAGTCCGTTTTCAATGCTAATTCCTTCACCTGAAACCCGGAGAAGTGGGAACGACCACCCGACAATCCAGGTGTGCGTGGGAACATGGGACAACTCCTAGTATGTTGCATGTTTGCCACATGTTCCTCAGATGTGAACCGCTAGGGGCACCTGCGTAATTGCGCTGTGCCGCACACTTCCTTATAAATACATGTCCCCTGCGGTCAAGAAAACCTTCTTCCACCTCTCCACCTCGTCAAACCCTAGCGCCCCCGCTAGATCTCGACGACGCCGGCGACGAAGCACTTAGCTGCCGCGACTTCTCCGATGTCGTCCTCACGCTGGCCGCGGACATCGTCTTCTCCGCTGCCGCCGTAGGTGTTCTCCATCGCCAAGACAGGGCACGGTGGATTGAACTGCTCGGTCTCCTACTCTTCCCATCTAGCAGTTCTTTGCGTGGTAAATATAACTCTATTTTTACCATCTTTTTGATCCTCAAAGACTCATCTTGTTTGCCAAAATAAGTTTCTGCCTATACGATGTTAGATCTATCCTGTCTGCATCTCATGCTGCCTAGAATATTCACTTAAGCTTCATATCTAGTTAGATTCCTCACTTATACTTATTCACGGATTCGTACAAATCTGGAACCAACTCTCAACATATAAGTGAATGTCTTCGTACGATGAGGTCAATGTCTCCTAAACTGATTTATCTTCAAAATCTTCTGAGAATGCATATGACCTCTTCCCCTTCCCTCGCATCTCTAATGCTGTCACAGGTACATGTCCGTGGGAGAATCCCTTGGTTCTCATAGTCTGCATTCATTTGCCGAATTCTTACAGCATCACATTAACTCTCCCGAAGCCAGTTCATGTTTGTCCAGCAAGCGAAAGCCTTTGAAGCCTTTGAACGTAGTGAAGCCATTCAGTTTCAAGTTCATGGCTGCAGAGAAATCAGTAAGGAAGGGTGGCAGACAACATTGTGGGGGAATGTCAAGAGATTTGCCTCATGACCTCTCAGAGCATTACAAGACAGATCTTGAAGAGGATTACAATCAGCGCAAGACCCGAATCCAATGGATTCAAAGATATTGGGCAGAATAATGGTTCAAGTACAGGTTTGTGACCCAGGAATATGCTGAGAAAAATGCCATCAAACGACCATGGGGAGACATCCTATACAAAAATCTTCAACCCAGGTCCAGAGATGAAGCCATTGAACAAGGCTTCTATCCCTGCATGGTCCGTGGACCACAGCCTGCAGATGCACACCCATCGTCATTGCTATGGTGTCGTGACGATAATCTATTCAAACGCAACTTCCAGTTTTCCAAGAATTCGTCTAAGCAAAACAAGAAGTCATTGGGACTAGACTTCAACCCTGGCCCTTCTACTCCCCGTGCCGATGGCACCCGCGAAGCAGAACCCAATCTTGTTGGGCCCTTCTACAACCTGGAAGGTCTCATCACTCATATCATGGTTCAAGGGACAGCCATGGATGAACCTGCAGATGACGCTAAATCTGATGAAGCGCCTACACCGCCGAAGCCAAAGAAACTGAAGCAGCCTAAAGCTTCAAAGCCTGCCTCAGCACCAAAAATCTCACGGGCGAAGCCACTGGCTACTGCACCTCCTGAAGACAGTGTGCAGTCTGAAGATTTGTCACGCATCTCCAAGCCCTCAAGAGTAAAGATGCCTTTGCAACACACCAGCCAAGAACTGACTGCTGATGCTATTCTGCGCAACGACGCCATTGATCTGTCTAGCGATGAAGATCTTGCAGATGACGCTCTTGAGAAACTGATCAAGAGCAAAGAAGAAGCAGAAATCTTCAATGATTTGCCTCTCTTTGACGTGGCAATCATCCACAACTTCATTGATGAGTGGTTTGACACGCCCAACCTCAGCTTTGAAGATCTGCAACTTCCAATTGGCCTCAGTGTCACCTTCCATGGCGCCATTGCTTCAGAGCTAGCTCTAGCTCAGCGCATCGTCGAACTGAAGCAAAAGATTGACTTTGAGAAAGCTCAGTTCAAGAAGGACATGGCCAAGCTCAGCGTGCAAGAGGTCAAAAACTTCAAGATCATGCTGCACGAGCTCAAAGAAGCCTTTCTCAAGAAGCGTGAAGAAGCTCAAGGTTCTCGTGAGCGCATGAAGAGCCTGGCTGACAAGTGTGTGCAAGCCTACAATGAGGCTGAGAAGCGCAAGGCTCTTGGTCGTCCTGGCATCGATCCTAGGATGGCTGCAAAGAAGAAGAAGAATTCAGCTGTGGCCGAACCCGAAGCACCAAGGCAGGAAGCACATCCCATTGTCTTCCTAGCCAGCATGACCGGCTCGAAGCCAAAGGTCAGGTCAACCGCTTCAGAACTGAAGAAGACGAGGAATGCTAAGGCTGAAGCGAGAAAAAGGAAACATCCTGAAGCCTTTGATGCTGCTCCCTCCAAGAAGAAGCGCAAGACCAAGAAGGATCGGGCTGCTCCCACAGAGCCCCTAGTTGTTGAATCTATCTCCATGGTTTGCCCTGCAGCTGAACATCAAGAGCGCCAACTGATTGTCCATGAGCCTGCTTCCATAGAGGCTCATGAAGCTGAAGACATTCCAGCAGTTGATCCCACCGCTGCTGAAGACATTGGTCACCATGACAATGTTGAAGATGATGTAGTTCTTCCTCAGATCGAGCACCAACTGGTATCATCGCCTGTGCTTACGCACAGCGAACTCAACAGCATTGGTCGTCCTCTGACGCCAATTGCTCAGGATGCATCATGGGCTGATCACCCACAACAACAAGTCACACCACCCCGGCAAGAAGAAGAAGATGACCTTGAGGCCCAGCCAACTCCATCTTCAAAGGCGTCACCAGCGTTACGCAGGCTTCGCAAAGGACCCAGGCCTCAAGTCTCTCTCTCGAGCGTTCCAGAAGGAGAAGTGCCTCACCAATCTGTTGCATGTCAAGTGTTTCAAGATGCCACTCCTACTGTGGATGTCTCTGAGTGTGAGGCTAAAGCTGCTGAAGACATTCCGGCTGCATCAAGCGACGACACACAAGAAGAAGAACGTGTCCCTACTCCCCCCATTACTGAAGAAGCTGTTCTCGAGGAGAACGTGTCTGTGCCCGACCCTCCAGCTCATCAAGTGGAGGTTGAGAATCTTGAGACTGCCACCACCAACACAAATGAAGCCAATGATGTAGTCATGGCTGAAGCAAATGTGGAGCCTGCTATTCCTGCGCCTGCTGCTGGTCCTCAGTTCGACTATCATGTTGAGCACAGGCCTCAGGTACAGAAGCCAATGCCAAGGTTGCCCAGGTTTCTAGGTCCTGCATCGGCACCTGGATCTTTTAATGTCAATGGCTTCAAAGCAGACAACACCTTCTTCAATAGCGCCAAGAACCCCTACTCAAGGGAAAGAATATCTTCTGATCGGTTCTGGAGCTATCCGTAGCGAAGTTATTACTCATGCATTCTGTACAATCAAGGTCGCATTTTCCCTCATATGCGTCTTGACACTGAAGCCATAACTGGTCTGCCTTGCTTGGAAGAAGCTCTAGATTGCTTCAAAGAGTCTGGATTGTTGTCGTTCGTCACCGATAGAGAGCACTGGAATGAAGAATTGCTGCTCCAATTCTATGCCACTCTTCCCACTCGTGGCTACAACAGAGATCCGAAGACTTGGGTCCTTGAGTGGATGACCGGCAGTGTTCATCATGAAGCCAAAGCCCTTGATATCATTGAGCTCACTGGTCTGCCCACTCGTGGAGATCTTTATGAACCTGGTTGTCAGCTTCACAGTGCATCTATGGAGAGCATCTTTCAGAAGCCTGAACCAAACATGAGTCAGATGCTTAGCATGATGAAGCCTTTGCCTCCAGATGCTGCATATCCTAAGGAGTTCTTTGTTGAAGACCTTGAGTATCTGCCAAGCACTATCTATCACATTATAAGGCGAACTCTCTGGCCCATCAAAGGACATTCTCCACATGCAAAGCTGGAAGGTGCAATGAAAACTTTGGTCTTTTGTATTCTTCACGACAAATGCTTCAATGCACAAGACTTCTTCATCCGCCAACTTGCTGCATTAGGATCTGATCTTTTTGGCTTGAAGTTTTACGCTCCATGGATAATGCGGCTGATCAAACTACACTCAGCTGTCTCATATTAGCCCTCTGCTCGAAATCATCGGATCTTTCTGCCTGACGTTGATATGTCCGTTGAAGCCATCTATCCAGAGCCCGCCAAGGAGCCTCTTAGTCTTCAGAATGCTGAGCATCAAAGCTTCTCTCAAAACATTGAAGGAGTTGAAGCAGTCACTCATGTTTATCCTCTGGCTGGTACTACACGTGCACCTCATCGTGCCCTCACTGAAGCCACTGAAAGCACCATTGCCCAACGGCCCAAGAAGCGATCTCGTGTTCTCAATGACCGAGAGCTTCTGGTTGCCCTTCATCAGAAACAGGATAGGCATCATGACTGGCAGAAGTGCCAAATGCAAAGCCTCTTGGTGGACGTAAACAGGATTCGCAATCTTGCCACCAAGAATGCCTTTGTTGCCCATGAAACCTGTCGGCGTACATGGAAAGGACTGACGCTTATGAGCTCTGAGGATGATCTTCAAGAGGATGGCTTATCTGAACGCTTCAAGTTTGACTCCATACCTCCAAGAAGGACTGTGCTGCGACGAACTCCGTCTCTTGAAGACTCTGAGTTCTCTTCCTCCGCGACAACTGTGAATGCCAGAGTGATCGATGACGAAGACGATGCCACTTCACCGCCCCCTACTTCTGCATGCATCGACACTGCCCCGAGTTCATCTGCACCGCTGAACAACATCGACGACCTTGCTGCTTCACCTACTCCTCCTGGGAACGAGTAGATGCTCTATGTCTTCAAACCTTTTTGGTCCTTACTGACAAAAGGGGGAGAAGCATATGAGTTTGATAGTCTTCAAGCGGGTCCATATGGGTGGTTGCTTTATGTTTTGCCTAGTGTTTACAACTCTCGTTTTGATACATTTGTTTTTTTGAGTTGTAACACTTAAACTCGATGGTCGTCTGCTACTTATTTGCTATTTTGTGATGCGATGATAAATTCCGCATGTGCGATGATAAATTCCACACTTAGATCATTTTGGAGACGTCCATTTTTCATTATGCATGTCATTATCTTCACATACTTTTCATGCATGATGAATTGTCATCATAAGTTGAAGAGGATCTCCACAAGTACAACCTGCCATGTGCATTTGCATTCCAAAAGCAAATTACTTATATGCACATCTTCAGGGGGAGCCCTTGCAACTTATGAAGACAATTCCCTATCCTTTACAATTTCACACATTATATTCCCCGTTGAAAACTTCAACTAGTTTGTCATCGATCACCAAAAAGGGGAGATTGTAAGTGCATCTAGTGCCACCCCTAGTTGGTTTTGGAGTATTGACGACAAACCTAGTTGAGGGACTAATGTGTTTGTGAGAATTGCAGGATAACACAGGTAGAAGTCCCTCATTGATTCGGTTTTCCTACCAGAGGTGACCCCTAAAATTGTATGAAGACATTGAAGTCAAAGGTGGTATGTGAAGACATTCACATTGAAGACTATGACAAGAGAAGACATCGCATGAAGACTATGGAGCGCTAAGACTTAGCAGTTTCGTTGTTCTGTGTTTTTCTTTGTTGAGTCATAGGAACCACCGTACTGTTAAGTGGGGTCCAAGAGAACCAGTCAAAATGACTAAAGTGATGCTTAACCAAAATCCTATGTCTTCGAGTGAAGACTATGAGAGCAAATCTTGTCCAGAGTTGGATAAGCCAGCTTTGCTTGTAGCCCAAGTAAAGTTGTCGTGTGTGTTTGAAATATGACCGTTGGAACACGTGTCAGTTCCTTAGTGACCCAGGGTCATTTTGGACAAATTAGGTCGGGTTGCCAAGTGGCTATAAATAGCCCACCCCCTACAACCATAAACGGTTGGCTGCTCAGAGTTAAAGCACGGCTTTTGTCGTTTGAGAGCAACCCACTTCGAAGCCTTTGAGAGAGAATTCCTTGCGAAGATAAAGCCCTAACCACCCAGAGCCAAAGAGTGTTAGGCATCACTTAAGTTTTCCTGTCTGTGTGATCTGAAGACTTATTACACTTGAGGACTGTGAATCCTCCAGCAGGTTAGGCATCGCGTTCTGAGCATCCAAGAGTCATTGTGGATCGCCGGTGAACGAAGTCTGTGAAGGTTTGGAAGTCTACCTTGAAGACTTACCAGAGTGATTGGGCGAGGACTGGGTGTCCTTAGCTCAAGGGGAATAAGGTGAAAAAGAGGTCTTCTGAGTTGAATCTCAGCCTCCCCA
Source organism: Triticum dicoccoides (assembly GCF_002162155.2). Classification (NCBI taxonomy): domain Eukaryota; kingdom Viridiplantae; phylum Streptophyta; class Magnoliopsida; order Poales; family Poaceae; genus Triticum; species Triticum dicoccoides. Next base: position 288,071,390 of record NC_041392.1, on the reverse strand, counting down.
ACCAGACGTACAGTTGCCACAGCAACTGGAACTGGTCCAACAAATCATTGTCTTCAATGAGTCACTGGTTTCATCCTTCCCTGCCCTTTGCTTACTGTTGGTCCTTGTGAAGTCATTGTATGATTGCATTATCTTTTGTCTTCACTGAGTGACTACCTGTTCTGTTCGGCTTCACAATATCTTCCTACCTGATCTTACTGCCTAGCTGTTATTAGTCATTATGCTTTCACTTCATTGAATACTTGACTAAGGTTTTCCTAGTGTAGTCTACCTTCCGCTGCATGGTAATAGGTTTATTTCTATCGTTTGTATTTGAAACTTCCATGTTTTGAAGACTTTCATAAAAATCGCCTATTCACCCCCCCCTCTAGTCGATCACTAGCACTTCCAATTGGTATCAGAGCAAGGTACTCCCTTGTTCTGTGTGATTCGGTTTAACCACCTGGAGTTTTAGCTATGCCGACTGCAGGGATAATTAAAGTCTCCGCTGCGTGCCCCGTCTTTGATGGAACTGAATATCCCTACTGGAAGAATAAGATGCGCATGCATCTTGAAGCCATTGATGTCGACCTATGGTATGTCGTCAAGAACGGCGTTCCCAAGGCTGGAGAAGGTGTCACTGCTGCTGATGTCAAGAAGTTCGTTCAACTGGACTCTACTGCCAAGAACATCATCTATGGTCATCTGACCAAAGGACAGTATGGCCGCGTGAGTGCTTTAGAATCATCTAAGCTAGTATGGGACTGGCTCTCCAAGGTCAACGAAGGCGTCTCAACCCAGAGAGATTAGAGAATCAGTGTCCTTCGCAACCACTTCAACCGTTTCAAGAGAAATGACAATGAGAATGTCCATCTCACGTTTGATCGACTCACTGACATCACAAATGAGCTTGAAGCCCTCGGCGCTACTGAGATCACCAAGCATGAAGTCGTCAAGACACTCCTAAGATCACTTGACAGTTCGTTTGACACCCTAGCCCTGATGATTCAAGAACGTCTTGATTTCAAGACACTCGATCCGTCTGACATACTTGAGAGGCTCAACACACGAGTTTCAGCTTTCTGAGAAAAGAGACATCTACGGTCCCAACTATGGGTGAACTCGTGCCTTGAAGGCAAAAGCTGTCTCCTCATTTGAAGAAGAATCTGACAGCAGTTCTGATGATCCTGAAGACATTGGAAAGGAGCTTTCTATGCTTGTGAAGAAGTTCCAAAAATTCACCAAGAAGAAAGGCTTCAGAAAGTCTTCACGATCAAGCTCAAGGAATGATGAAGCTTCTGCTCATGACTACAAGAAGAGAACATTTCACAAGTGCAAGAAACCTGGCCACTACATCTCTGAGTGTCCACAGTGGGACAATGAGAACAAGAAGAAGAAGACCAAGGAGTATGACTCTGATGACAAGAAGAAGAAGAAATACTCAAAGTCTTCTTCCAAGTCTTCCTCAAAGTCTTCATCACACAAGAAGAGCTCACCTGGCAAGGCACGTGCGTTTGTTGGCAAGGAAATGGATTCTGAGGAGGAGTCCGCTTCTGAGGAGGCGGAGGTGGAGTCTGAGGAGGAGTCTGATTCTGGCATTGCGAGTCTGGTTACAGTGTATGTTGCCAAGTCCATCTTCAACACTGAAGACAATGACTTCATCACCGACACCGATGCAAATGACAAGGACTACTCCGCTCCTTCCTACTGCTTCATGGCACGCGGTGCCAAGGTAAACACATGCACTACTCACCATCAAACATATAGTGATGATGACTCTGATTGTGGTTCCAAACCCAGCTACAAAACCCTTGCTAAAATTGCAACTAAACAACAGAAAGCTATGGAACACATTCAAAAACTGTTAGACAAAAGCGATGATCTGTTAGACGTTGAAATGAATCGATCTCATTCCTTAATTGAAGACATAAAAAATCTTCACGTTAAGTATGAGGAACTTGAAAGTCGTCATGAAACGCTCTCAACAACTCATGAAAGGCTTTCCTATGATTATCTTCAAAGGAAGCAAGATCTTGAGAAATTGAGAGCGGCTCATGAAGATCTTCAAAAGGAAAACGAGTCACTTCTCGCCGAACAGATCAGTTCAGCTCAGGAAGGATTTGAACCACCATGTCTTAAATGCATTGAGCGTGATAACACTACTTCTATTGCTAAATGTTCTACTGCTGCTACTGTTGCAATATCTTCAACTATTGATGTGGTAACTAACCCCTTTCCTGAGGATACCACTGCTATTGCTGATGAGAATGCTAGGTTGAAGACATTGCTTGAAACAGGGATGTACAAAAGTCTCAAAGGGCATCAAACACTTTGTGATGTCCTCAAAAGGCCGATCCTGAACCAAAACCCTAGGAAAGAGGGTGTTGGGTTCGAAAGGAAAGTGAATGTTGATGGCTCTTACTGGAAACCTGAGAAGCACCCCAAAACCACATGGGTTGCTGCAAAGGAACCTTCAGCGGATCCATCCACCCTATCTGGCTTCACTTGTGCTAATCCCATTGTTATTGATGAATCCTTTGATGCAAACTATAAACTGTTTAAGAATCAGAATGGTGAAGTGTTTGCCAGGTATATTGGTACTAACTGCATGAATGGACTGCCTATGAAGAAGATCTGGGTGCCGAAAAGGTGTTTGGAGAATCTTCCTGTGAATGTCATCATGACACCACAGGTGAAGAAGACAAAACCCAGACCATAGGCTTCATACGGTCCAAAGGCTTCATACAGACAGAGGACTCACCTGAGTCGCACTAGCGCAAATGTTTTGCAGGGAAACCATACTCAGGCCTGTGAATATGAGCGTGTTTCATCAAACCGCCATGTTCATAAGACCAAGAACTATTCTGCTTATTCTTATGAGTACTATTTTCCACCTGCAAGACTTTTTGCTAGGGCTCCAAAGCCAAAGTTCTCAGATGGTGCACTTAGACTCATTGCTTCGAAGCCACCCTTGAAGATGTGGGTGGCTAAGAAAGCTTAACTCTCTTTTGCAGGGAAAGGTCTCCAGCCGAAAATCAAAATCGTCTGACGCTATTGCTGGGGACCTTAAACATCTTGTAGGGTGCAAGATCAAATGCCTAAATGGTCTTATTATGTACTTTGTCCCTGAATCGCTTGCTACTCGCCCTATCAGTCCAAATCTCGATCTAAGCTTTCATAATCCACTGGTTCGTCAAATGTTTTTGCTTCACAATTCTCTTTGTGAAGCCTACCCCCCTAACTGCACTATAGGGTACGACACCAGCTGCTTCAGAATGGATTATTGATAGTGGGTGTACCAATCACATGACTGGCAAGCGAAGCCTTCTTATGGACTCAACCTTACGTCCATCTGATAAAAGTCACATCACATTTGCTGGCACTGGTAAAAGCAAGGTATAGGGTCCAGGTAGAGTTGCAATCTCAAAGGATCAACACATGGATAAAGTCATGCTTGTTGAATCCCTTGGTTTCAACTTAATGTCTGTCTCAATGCTTTGTGATTTAAACATGATTGTGATATTTGGAAAATATCGTTGCCTTATTCTAATGGAATCTGACAAGTCTCTAGTGTTTGAAGGGTATCGGAAAGATGATTTGTACGTGGTAGACTTCTCAGCAGGACCACAACTTGCCGTATGTCTTCTAGCAAAAGCTTCTGAATGCTGGCTCTGGTATCGGAGGCTAGGGCATGCTGGCATGAGGAACCTCCGCACTCTTGCAAGGAAGAAGCATGTCATAGGGATCGAGGGCGTCAAGTTCAAGAAGGATCACTTATGCGGTGCCTGTGAAGCAGGAAAGATGACGAGGGCCAAGCATCCCTCGAAGACAATCATGACAACAACTCAACCCTTCGAACTGCTCCACATGGATCTTTTCGGTCCCACTCATTACTCAACTCTTACTACTACTGCTTGTCTCTATGGCTTTGTCATTGTTGATGATTATTCAAGATATACTTGGGTGCATATAATCCTCTACAAGACTGAAGTGCAGGATGTCTTCAGACGCTTCGCCAATCGAGCAATGAACAACTATGGCGCCAAGATAAAGCACATCAGAAGTGACAATGGCACTGAATTCAAGAACACTGGCCTAGATACATATCTTGATACCTTAGGCATCACACATGAATTCTCAGCTCCGTACACGCCACAGCAGAATGGCATCGTCGAACGCAAGAACAGGACACTTATTGAGATGGCCCGGACGATGCTTGATGAATACAAGACTCCAAGAAAATTCTGGCCGGAAGCCATTGATACTGCATGCCATATCATCAACTGTGTTTATCTTCACAAGCTTCTGAACAAGACATCCTATGAGCTCCTTACTAGCAAGAAGCCAAATGTCAGTTACTTCAGAGTATTTGGCGCCGGGTGCTGGATCAAGGATCCACATCACACTTCAAAATTTGCACCAAAAGCACATGAGGGTTTTATGCTTGGATATGGAAAGGATTCGCACTCCTACAGAGTCTTCAACCTTTTTCACTATAAAGTGGTAGAAACAGTGGATGTGCGGTTTGATGAGACGAACGACTCACAAAGAGAGCACCTGCCAAATGTGCTAGATGAAGTTCCATCGAGTGAATCAATAAAACTTATGGGAACTGGAGAAATCATACTGTCTAAAGCTCAGCCTGAAGAGGAACTCATCATCTCCGCACCTGATCAACCTGAAGACAATGCTCAGCCTGAAGACAATCCCTCTAACAATGACAATGATCAGCAAGAGCAAAAGCTTCGTCCTGTAAATCCTCGTGTTGCAAATGAAGTACAGATTGAGAGAATAATTGATAGCATCAATGCACCAGGTCCACTCACTCGTTCAAGGCCAACACAGCTAGCAAATTTCTATGGGCACTTCACATTTGTCTCAATATCTGAACCCAAGAAAGTTGAAGAAGCCTTCTTGGAACCTGAATGGATTCAAGCTATGCAAGAAGAGCTTCAACAGTTTGAGCTGAATATTGTATGGGAATTGGTTAAGCGTCCTGATCCTTGCAAGCACAATATAATAGGCACCAAATGGATATATCGCAAGAAGCAAGATGAGCATGGTCAAGTTGTCAGAAACAAAGCTCGTCTCATTGCTCAAGGGTACACTCAAGTTGAAGGGATTGACTTCGATGAAACATTTGCTCCTGTGGCTAGACTTGAAGCCATACGCATACTATTGGCCTATGCAAATCATCATAACATTCTTCTGTATCAAATGGATGTGAAGAGCGCCTTTCTCAATGGCAAGATTGAAGAAGAAGTGTATGTTGCACAACCGCCTGGCTTTGAAGATCCAAAACATCCTGACATGGTGTACAAGCTCAACAAGGCACTGTACGGCCTCAAACAAGCCCCTCGGGCTTGGTATGACACACTCAAATACTTCCTGAAGAGCAAAGGCTTAAAACCTGGTTCCCTCGACCCCACTCTCTTCACGAAGACATATGATGGTGAACTGTTTGTGCGCCAAATATATGTGGATGACATTATCTTCGGCTGCACCAATCAGAAATACACTAACGAGTTTGGATATATGATGCAAGAGCAATATCAGATGTCCATGATGGGTGAGCTAAAGTTCTTCCTTGGTCTTCAAATACGTCAGCAACGCAATGACATCTTCATATCTCAAGAGAAGTATCTCAAAGATTGCCTGAAGAAATTTGGGATGCAAGACTGCAAAGGCTTCACGACTCCAATGCCAGCCAAACATCATCTGGGTCCCGACGACAATGGTAAAGAGTTCGATCAAAAGGTATACCGCTCCATGATTGGTTCTTTACTTTATCTATGTGCATCTAGGCCAGATATTATGCTTAGTGTTTGCATGTGTGCTCGATTCTAAGAGGCACCAAAGGAATCGCATCACTTAGCTATGAAGTGAATTCTTCCATATTTGGCTCACACCCCAACATTAGGATTATGGTATCCAAAGGGCTCAGAGTTTGATCTGGTTGGATTCTCGGATGCTGATTATGCTGGTGACAAGGTGGATCGCAAGTCTACTTCAGGCACATGTCATTTTCTGGGACGATCACTTGTATGTTGGTCTTCAAAGAAGTAGAATTGTGTATCTCTCTCCACTGCTGAATCTGAATACATTGCTGCTGGATCTTGTTGCGCTCAGCTTCTATGGATGAAGCAAACACTCAAAGACTATGGCATTCATCTGAAGCAAGTGCCACTCTATTACGACAATGAAAGCGCCATCAAGATTGCCAACAACCCAGTTCAGCACTCGAAGATAAAGCACATTGAAATTCGTCATCACTTTCTTAGAGATCATGTTGTGAAGGAAGACATTGATATCATACACGTCAATACTGAAGAGCAATTGGCAGATATCTTCACCAAGCCCTTGGATGAGAAGAGGTTTTGCAAGTTACGGTGTGAGCTAAATATCTTGGAATCCTCAAATGTCCTGTGATCAGGCACACATCCTAACACTTATGCATATTGATGACTTAGATGTGCAACACACAAAGTAAAGTATATCTTCAATCAATGAAGACATACATTCTAAGTGTGAATACATTAATGTGGAATTTGACTTCGGAGCGCCACGATAATTGTGCGCCATGTCTGGGTCTAATACTTCCTATATGGTGGGTAATGCCGCCACCAAATTCTTTTGTTTGAAGTGTTTCACCCATGCGTTACATCTACTATGTCTTCACATTTTGTTTGTCTTCATTCTCAACTTGTATTCATGATTATCTTCACTATGTTGGTTTGATTGTCTTTCTCACACACACACACACACACACACACACACACACATATATATATATATATATATATATATATATATATACTAGTGTTCTGTCCTCTACAACATTCACTTATAGCTATGTCTTCTTGTTGAAACTTTTGAACTAAGTGAATGTGATCGGACCCTAACCTCTCTATGCTTTCTATCTCAAACTCTATCTCTCCAAATCATATGCATTCTATTGAAACTGTCGAATATCCTCTCTGCTTCCTTGTCAGCAGAAGATAAAGAGATAAACGTTAAGTCCGTTTTCAATGCTAATTCCTTCACCTGAAACCCGGAGAAGTGGGTACAACCACCCAACAATCCAGGTGTGCGTGGGAACATGGGACAACTCCTAGTATGTTGCATGTTTGCCACATGTTCCTCAGATGTGAACCGCTAGGGGCACCTGCGTAATTGCGCTGTGCCGCACACTTCCTTATAAATACATGTCCCCTGCGGTCAAGAAAACCTTCTTCCACCTCTCCACCTCGTCAAACCCTAGCGCCCCCGCTAGATCTCGACGACGCCGGCGACGAAGCACTTAGCTGCCGCGACTTCTTTGATGTCGTCCTCACGCTGGCCGCGGACATCGTCTTCTCCGCTGCCGCCGTAGGTGTTCTCCGTCGCCAAGACAGGGCACGGTGGATTGAACTGCTCGGTCTCCTACTCTTCCCATCTAGCAGTTCTTTGCGTGGTAAATATAACTCTATTTTTACCATCTTTTTGATCCTCAAAGACTCATCTTGTTTGCCAAAATAAGTTTCTGCCTATACGATGTTAGATCTATCCTGTCTGCATCTCATGCTGCCTAGAATATTCACTTAAGCTTCATATCTAGTTAGATTCCTCACTTGTACTTATTCACGGATTAATGCCGGCCCAGTCATGAACGCAAGTGTGTCCAGAGTGGGTTTCTCGGCTTCCACATGGGTTTCATGGAGGTGTTTGAATGTGGCAAGGAGGCGTGTTCAGCCAGGCATGCATCAAGTGGCGCCCTCGACTCTCATGTACGACACCGCGTCATTCTTCCACTGACGTGTGGACTCTTTGGGTACATGGCCGACATGTTAGTGACCCAACGTAGGCAGCGCACAATAGAGGAACTTTTGGTGGGCCAGGGCGATCAGAAGCGGGCATTTCATAAACTGGTGATTGTTCATTGAGTGTGACATCATCTATTTCATTAGATAAGCCTACTATATAATGTAAGAGAATATTAAAAAATTTATATATATATATATACGTTGATAGCTCGTTCGATATGTTGTGATTCATAAAGACCGCTGCAAACATCAATGTTCTACTTATCACAGACAAGATTGATTAAACCTTGCAAAAAAGATAAGATAGATTAATACCCGTAACAATCCATGTCCTTAAGAAAGGGTGCATGCACGTATAGGTTGAGCATGTGTCTTGCGTCGTGTGCGATGTCGCCAGTGTGCATGCAGGCATGCGAGTCTTGCGTGTGTGCATGTGTACGTTTCAGTGTTGCATGCATGTGTGCGTATGTGCATGTGTACGTGTCAGTGTTGCACGCCTGCATGCGTGCGTGTGTTCGTTATGTGTACGTGTCAGTGTTGCACGCCTGCATGCGTGCGTGTGTTCGTTATGTGTATGTGTCAGTGTTGCACGCCTGCATGCATGCGTGTGTTCGTGCGAGTGTTGCATACGTGCATGTGTACGTGCGGGGTGAGGCTACACGTCAGTTGACTGACTTTTTCATCTCTGGTCAGTAGATTTTCGAGCCGCTGGATACGAAATCAAGGGCCTACAGTTTATCTTCAACCTCCACCCCCTGAGCCACAAGCCATCGCCGGCCGAACCGCCGGCCGCTGCCGCCTGCCCCAAAACCACTCCTCACCGCCGGTCTGTCGCCGCCCCGGCCATCCCTCTAGGCCCTCTCGCGCCAAGCTTTTTCTTTGGCGATCCCCACGCCACCGCCCAATCACCTTGCCCCCCACCACCGGCGACTACCAACCAGAGGTCTCACGACTTCGAATCCCCACCGACCACTAACTTATTACCATTTCTGTCCTTCATATACACGCTGACGGGTGGGCCCTATGGTAATGTGGGCTGCTGAATGTGGACCATTTAACTGGCCAATTGATCGTGTCATCAACAAATTACAGAGGTGTATGGTGAGCCAGTGACAGTATGATCACCCTAAAATGTATTTTATTAACATAGTACAGACTCAAACTACCATTTATTTCTTCATATACGCGCTGACAGGTGGGTCCCATGGTTACGTGCCCCGATGGTGCAACACTAGTTACGCCATGTGGAACATTTGACTGGTCAATTGATTGTGTCATCAACAAAATACGGAGTTGTACGGGTGAGCCAGTGACCGTATAATCATGACATGTATTTTTTCAACACAATACAGACGCAAGCGCTCATATGTACGCGGAAGCACTCACCGCTATAAGCGCACACATGCAAACCCTTCCCCTATGAGCACCTTCGAGACAGTGAGCCAGCATATGATCTTGATATTTTACGAAGTCACCATAGGTGCCTCGTAGTCGAGTGGAACGTCTCCTCCCACTGAACACATATCATCGGAAAAATACTAAAATTAACCCAGAATAAATGTGAGCACCGGGACATTAACCCTGGTGGGCTCGAGAAACCACTGTCCTCCTAACCATCCAACCACAGGTTGGATCGCACCACAAAATGTATGTGCTGACCGTGATGGGCTTATTCTGAAGTTCAGTGACCATATCGTGCTTTCGCTTCAAATACAATGACCATAAGTGTCGTCAACAAAATACAGAGCACGCATCAAATACAATGTCTGTTTGTGTCATCAACAAAATACGGAGAGGTATCGTGAGCTAGATACCGTATGATCACCACGAGAATATATACGGTGACCGTAATGAGCATATTCTGAAGTCCACCGACCGTATAGTGCTTTCACTTGAAATACAGTGACCATCACACGTGAATGTGTCATGGCATGCATATTTTTAGAGGGCTGAGAGATAGTTTGTGTGCGTACGTGAAAGTGGTGTAGAAAGAGGGGGTGTCCGGTGGAGACAAGGAGAGATATGCCCTTCGTTTCTCTTTCCCGTGACTAATATTTTAGGAGAAAACATAAACATTCACAATGTAGAACAAATATTTTTTGATGCACCATGCAATTAACTTTCATGTATTAGTGGCCGATTGCGTATGTGGTGTGGTGGGCACATCATTTTCTAGTTGGGTGGGCACATCATTTCTTGTTGTGGTGGGTCAGCATGAGGACTCATGGGTCGGTTCCATCCTACGCCACATAGGTTGGACCAAGACGCATTATACGAAGACCCATGTGGAGGACTCGGCGTACAACATGAAGCTAGCAGAGTCGTGGAGGACTCTATCCCCACTGGTGATAAGCTGACTATATATGATTTGTAACCCTAGGCCCCGAGTATGTTATAGAAGCCTGGGGGCTAGTTTGTCGATAGTATACACACATGCACAATGCTTGGTATTCACGTGTACTTTGTACACACTCCTATCACTAATATATAATACTAGGAGTACGCTTTTTCCTCAACTGCAAGGGTTCGAACTTGGGTAAAACCTTGCCTCGTATTGCCATCCAGCCTAACAGTCAGGGATATCCTACCGAATGATCTGATGGAATCATATCTGCCAACTACTAAGAGAGAGGTATGTCTGTGGGGGGGGGGGGATGTGTGCAAGAGAGGCCTAAAGATAATGTGCATGCGGGAGACACGTAGGCACATATATGTGCGTATAGAGGGCTAGTAGAGACCTTGCGTGTGTATATATGCATGTGAGAGAAATAGTGTTTTCCAACTGAGATTAGTGAAAAGAGTGGTACATAGTAATCAGAAAGAGAGAGAGAGAGAGAGAGAGAGAGAGAGAGATTCAGAGAGTGTGTGTGCGTGAGACACCCCCACACCCCAGGAGAGATTGTGAGCATGTGTGAAAGAGAAATGCCGATGTATATAAAGTGTGTGCACTTATGCGTTAGATAGAGAGATATATAGCACGTTTGTGAGAACGAGCCGAGGCATAGTGCATCTACGTGTAAAAGGCGGTTCTACGCATTAAATTAAAATATAAATGGCATTATTATTTTTGGATGAGATCATGAATTTTGCAATCTGCGTATGAACGAAAATTGGTCTATCAGACACCCATACTCTATTGAATTCTAACATGTGCATGTGTTTATTTCATATTATCGATCCATAGAGTGAGAGCGGTTTGAAATACAAGCAATGCATTGCTTTTGCAATTCATATATAAACATTAATTCACCCTTAAAAAATATATATATATATAAACATTAATTAGTGCACTCCATGTTGTTAGTGTGAAGCACTTTATATCACTTACATGGATACATTCCAAATTGCTAGCTACGAAATAGAATACATGTTGAATTCAACATAAAGGCGGTTTCTAAGATTCAAATTCATTGGAAGTGCATTCATCTATTTGAACCCGAGATAATGGCATTTGTAAATCAGATCTAAAAGGGGGCATCAATCTTTGTTATGTGTTTAAACATGCTATATATTCATACGCATATCTAACTATTTTTTTGCAACCAAGGAGATTATATCTGGAACCATGCATGAACTAAGGTAAGTTGCATATTTGTTAATATATACTCGTGTACAATGTATATTCAAATGTACTCCATCCATTTGAAAATAATTGTAGTTTAAGGACTTTCAAGAGTAAAGAATTGTGAAGTTTGAAAAATCCTGAAAGTTCAATTCAAGAGAACCGAAAACGTTAATGCTTCTGCTCCCAAATATTAAACGAAGCGCCAAATAAGCCTCTGGTCACCCGAAACCGCACGAGACTAATGTTTGGTGGTAGGAAATTACTGTCCTGACTCTGGCACGTGTAGCCTATCGGCCCGATGTCCAAAGGTCTAAACTGGCATGCCAGTATCAACCACCTCCTAGAAGCATTCATACGCCGTGGGCGCCTAAACACCCATGGGCTCGGCCGAAATCTACCCCGCCCACCATTTGGCACACCTGAGATTACTGTCCTACCCCCAACCCGCAATATGTCCGAAATTTTAGATGGGGGCAAAGTTTTTAACTTTCCCCAAATTTCAAACAAGCGCGTCCCAAACCGAAACATTGTTCACCCTTAGTCCCCCTCCCTCCGTTTCCCCATTCATACTCCATGGGCGCTGAAACGCCCTCTCCACCAGCCGCGAAACCCCAGCCTCCTCCGTCCTCCACCCCATCGCGCCCAATTCACCGCCGCCATCCTCCATCATGCTGGAGCCGGTACCCCGACATCATCGTCCAACGCAACCACAACCGCAACACCCTCAAGGACTTAGCAGCTGAAGCCGAGGCAGAGCTGCCTCCACGAGGCCCACGCCGACGTGCCCCGTACCAGAACCACTTCGACCACGCCGTCCTGCGCCTCACCGCTGCCGCTCCACTGTCACAACCGTCCACCGCACTGGAGTTGTTCCTACTACGCCGTCGTTCGCCGCCTCGGATCTGGTTCCCCGCCGTCGACAGATGGCCACTGCACCACACTCAACAACTTGGCCATGGGTTCGTCCAAGGCTCCACCGTCCTCCACAACTTCTCGTTTCCAGCGAACCACAAGAAGATCGTTGGAAAAACAGACGGAGGACACAACACTACCAGCAGAAAGAGGTACTGCTCTTCCCTTATTCGTGCAAATCTTACGTCTCTGCTGACACCGTATTCATCCCACGAAAGAAATTAGTTGAGTGCTTCATACTGCATCTTCTTCGTGATACTAAATTCACAAGGTTTTCTCCCATTTAGTATTTCACCTTTGGTAGATGTCAGTGGCCTTCCTGGATTTCAATTCAGGGTCAGTCGAATCGCAATGAGAAGAAGCAGCACCCGCTTAGGCGCGTGAAGCACCTAGTCCGCCTGTTCGCCGGGGAAGCTACTTGTGCCCGATCTGGAGGTTAGCGGGGCTTAAAAGGATGGCCGGGGTAGTGCCAAGAACGGCGGTGCGGTAAGGTCGAGGGGAGGGCGGAGGCAGGGGACCGGGTCGGTGGTCGCTGGCATTTCGAGGAAGATCGTAACACTCACTGGCTAGATGAAGGTGATCTGCCCGTTCTTTGTACATCATACAGTGTAGAAAAAATGTACTAACCAATTTGTTTTCAGTCGACTCCTATTTTCATAGGACCACACCTTGTGGTGTGCTAGAGGAGCATCTGCATTTCCCAGCCATCCCTGTGCTCATATTTCAAAATCCTAGAATCTAGTAATTCTGTGTGCCATGCATGTTGTAGAGCTATCATATGTCTCCCATCATTTATTCCTCACCGACCTGCTATCTGCTACCTTTACACTATACTACTTGTGCACACACTTCACCCATACTCACACTATTGTTTTTTATGCATGGGTATTTCAGACTCTGACATGGTGTTGATGAATACAAAAAAGAAAAGACAGAAGTCGCTCCAGTGTAATTCGAAGATAAGCACTAAGTGTCTCAGCGCTCTAAAGGGTGCAGTGCCAGCAGATGGAGACAGTAAATGTAGCTCTGCAGTTGATGATCTCAATTGCCACACACAAGCATCCCAGGTGCTTGCTTTAACTTCGCGCTATCAAATGTGGTTGCATGTTTCATATGGTGTCTGTCTTGTATTGCTTCCAATTTGGTTAAATTGCATCAGCTTACTTTACACATTATACCTTTGATAATGACATGCCTTCCTGTTTTTGATACATACTATGTATGTCTATTAACCATGTTCGTACATCAAACTAATGCTCTTTTGTATCCCTCATCAATCACTTATGACGAGACAGTTACCCCAGTGGGTTACTGTGAGATGCGCTACTCGTTTAAAGAGTGCAGTGTCATCCTCCCCCACATGATTCTCAAGAAACATCAAGGCTAAATGAAGATAGTCAACGTAGCTCTCTAGTTGATGACTGAAATTCCCCCATACCACAATCGTAGGTGCTTGCTCTTACTTGGCAGTGTGATATGTGGTTGCATGTTGCATATGGTGTCTACCATGTAATGCTTCTAATTAGGGTAAATTGCATCTGCTTAGTTAACACATTATACCTGTGAATATGACATGCATTCATGTTTTTGGTACATATTACATCTTTGTATTAACCATGTTCTTAATCAAACTACTTTTCTTGTGTATCCCTCATCAACCACTTCTGACGAGACACCTTCAAGTTGACAATGTAATATTGATTGCCTCTTGCATATCGTTTCAAACATGTATTGCCTCTAATTTGTTGAAGTGCCACTTATAATGAGACACATCTAACTTGGTAGAGTGATTTTGGTTGGATCTTTAATATGGTGTCTAGATTGCATTGCTTCCAATTTGTTGAAATGCCTTCTGCTTAGCGTTTATCGTACATGTTCCATCCTCCTACAATGTGGTTGCCATACATAAAAGTTGTGTTCGTCAGTATCATGCATCAACGAATTTGGAAGTGCGAATTTCATTCCTTTTTATTGTGTGTTTACTTGACAAGGCAAAATCTAAAAGGTCGAAGGCACGGAACGATGGTGGTCCTCTGGAGAAACCGAAACAGATGATCTCTGCAGATTCTCCTGCTACTCCTACTGTAGTGCAAGTTCCAAATCTCATCTCCCCTACTCCACAACCCCAGGTGCTTGCTCTAACATGGCAGTGTGATATCTGGTTGCATGTTGCATATGTTGCCTAGCTTGTATTGCTCCTAATTTGTTAGATTGCATCTCCTTAGCTTACACATTATACATGTGAATATGACACGCCTTTCTATTTTTGTTACATACCACATCTGCCTATCACACCATGTTCTTACATCAAACTACTGTTCTTATGTATCCTGCATCTATCGCTTATGATGAGACAGTCACGCCTGTGGGTTAGTATGAGGCGTGCTACTCTTATAAGGAGTGCAGTTTCATCCTCTCCACATGATTCTCAAGAAATAGCAAGCCTAGTTGAAGATATTGAACGTAGCTCTGTACTTGAAGACCGCACTTCCCCTACACCACCATCGCAGGTGCTTGCTCTAACTTCGCAGTGTGATATGTGGTTGCATGTTGCATACAGTGTCTAGCTTGTAATGCTTCTAATTAGGGTAAATTGCATCTGCTTAGTTTACACATTATACTTGTGAATATGACATGCCTTCCTATTTTTGGTACACACTACATCTATGTGTTAACCATGTTCTTACATGAAACTACCTCTCTTCTGTATCCTGCATCAATCCCTTAAGATGAGACACCTTTATTCGTTGCATATTGCATATTATTTCTAGCCTGTTGCGATGTATTGCTTCTAATTTGGTCAAATACATTTGTTAGGCCACCCTTTTAATTTGGCAGAGTGATATTTGTTTCATCTTTCATATGGTTTCTAGCTTGCATTGCTTCTAACTACTTCAAACACCTTATGCTTAGTTTACACTTTATACATCATACATGTCAATATGTCATGACGTCCTGTTTTTCATACATATTCCATCCTCCCATCAAGCGGTTGTTTTACATGAAAGTAGTGCTCGTCAGTATCATGCATCAACGAGTTCTGAAGAGCAAAGTTTATTCCTTTTTCTTGTGGCTTTGACTTGATAAGGCAAAATCAAAAAAGAGGAAGGAAAGAGTAAGAAAGGTGATGATGGTGGTCCTCTGTAGCAACATAAACGGAGCATCTGTACGGATTCTCCTTGTACTGCTAGTGCATTACAAGTTCCAAGTCTCCGCTCCCCTACTCCACCATCCAAGGTGCTTGCTCTAACTTGGCAGCCAAATCTGGTTGCATGTTGCATATGGTGTCTAGCTTGCATTGCTCCTAATTAGTGTAAAATGGACCTGCTTAGCTTACACATGATATGTGTGAATATGACATGCTTTCTTGTTTTTGGTACATACTATATCTGTCTATCACACCATATTCTTACATGAAACACTCTACTTGTGTACCCTGCGTCAGTTACATATGATGGGACACCTTTAAGTTGGCAGTGTGATATTGGTTTGCCTCTTGAATATGATTTCTAGCATGTAGTGCTTTTAGTTTGATGAACGCCACCAATGACGATACAGTTTTAACTTGTCAAAGTGATATTGATTGCACCTTCCATATGGTGTCTAGCTTGCAGTGCTTCTAATTTGTTGAAATGCCTTCTTCTTAGTTACCACATCATAGGTGTGAATATGCCAAGCCGTCCAGTTTTTTGTACATATTCCATCCTCGTATCATGACTTTGCCTTTCATCAGAGTAGTGTTCGTCAGTATCATGCATGAATGAGTTCTGAAGAGCAAATTTTATTCCTTTTTCATGTTGGTTTGACCTCACAATGAAAAATCAATAAAGTGGAAGGAAATTGGTAAGGCATTGGATGATGGTAGTCCTTCCGAGCAACTCAAATGGAGGGTCTCTACAAGTTCTACTCCGCCATCCTCCGAACAAGATCCGTAAGACAACGCAAGGCTAGACAGTAACGTAGTTGTGTAGATGACGAGCACATCTCCCCTACTCCACCATCACGGGTGCTTGCTCTAACTTGGCACTATTATATGTGGTTGCATGTTGCGTATGATGTCTAACTGGTATTGCTTCTAACTTTGTTGAATTGCATCTGCTTACTTTACACATAATGCCTATGAATATGACACGTGTTCCTGTTTCTAGAACATACTATATCTGGTCACACCATGTTCTTATATCAGACTACTGTTCTTGCATATCCCGCATCAGTCACTTATGATAAGGCACCTTTAAGTCGCCACTGTGATATTGGTTGTGTCTTGCATATGATTTCTAGCATGTACTGCTTCTAATTTGTTGAAATGCCAGACAGTTTGAACTTGGCAGAGTGATATTGGTTGCACCTTTCATATGGTGTCTAGCTTGCAGTGCTTCTAATTTGTTGAAATGCCTTATGCTTAGTTACCACATCATAGGTGTGAATATGTCATGCCATCCTGTTTTTCATACATATTCCATCCTCGTATCATGTGTTTTCCTTTCATCCAAGTAGTGTTCGTCAGTATCATGCATGAATGAGTTGTGAAGAGCAAATTTTATTCCTTTTTCTTATCGGTTTGACTTCATAATGCAAAATACATACAACTGAAGGAAATTAGTCCAGCAGTGGATGATGGCGGTCCTTCGGAGCAACTCGAACCGAGGGTCTCTACAGATTCTACTCCGCCATACTACCAACAAGATTCGCAAGACAACACAAGACTGGACAGTCAACATAGCTGTGTAGATGAAGAGCACATCTCCCCTACTCCACCATCACAGGTGCTTGCTCTAACTTGGCACTATTATATGTGGTTGCATGTTGCGTATGATGTCTAGCTTGTATTGCTTCTAACTTTGTTGAATTGCATCTGCTTACTTTACACATAATGCTTGTGAATATGACACATGTTCCTGTTTCTAGAACATACGTGTAGATGATGAGCACATCTCCCCTACTCGACCATCACAGGCGCTTGCTCTAACTTGGAACTGTTATATGTGGTTGCGTGTTCCATATGATGTCTAGTTTGTATTGCTTCTGATTTTGTTGAATTGCATCTGCATAGCTTACAACTTATACCTGCAACGATCACTTACCCATAAGACACATTTAACTTGGGAGTGTGATGTAGGTTGCATCTTGCATTGTCCTCTAGCTTGTACTGCTTCTAATTTCTTGAAATGGCACTTACGACGAGACACATTTTACCCGATAGAGTGATATTGGTTGCATGTTCATATGGTGCCTAGCTTTTATTTCTTCTAATTTTGTTGAAAGGCCTTCTACTTACTATTTTTCATACATATTCCCTCCTCCTATCGTACGTCTGAATATGCAATGATGTCTTATTTTTGTATATATTCCATCCTCCTATCCTGCGCTTGCCTTACATCAAAGTAGTGTTCGTCTGTATCATGCATCAACCAGTTATGCAGAGCTAATTTTATTCATCTTCTTTTGGTTTTGACTTCATAAGGCAATATTAGAAAATAGGAAGGAAAAGAGTAAGTTAGGGGATGTTAGTGGTCCTCCGGACCGACACAAACAGAGACTCTCTAGATTTGCCACTGCTACTGCTAATGAACTTGAAGTCCCAAGTCTACATGATGAGCTCATCTCCCGTACTCCACCATTGCAGGTGCTTGCTCTAAGTTGATAGTGTGATAATTGGTTTCATGTTGCATATGTTGTCTAGCCTGTATTTCTTCTATTTTGATTAAATTACACTTGCTGAGTTTATACGTTATACACGTGCATATGACATGCCTTTCTGTGTCTAGAATACACTGCATCTATCAATCATACCATGTTCTTACATCAAAGTACTACTGTTGTGTATCCCGCGTCAGTCACTCATGATTGGATGCTTTTAACATGGCAGTTTGATAGTGGTTGCATCTTGCATTGACTTCTACGCTGTACTGCTTCTAATTTTTCGAAATGCCACATATGACAAGACACTTTTAACTAGGCAGAGTGATATTTGTTGCATCTTTAATATGGTGTCTAGCTTGCATTACTTCTATTTTCTTGAAAATCCTTATGCTTAGTTTACACATCGTAGCTGTCAATATGTCATGCCGTCCTGTGTTTCTTACATATTCCATCCTCATACGGTTGTCTTACATCAAAGTATTGCTTGTCTGTATCATGCATCAATGAGTTCTGAAGAGCGATTTTATTCTTTTGTGTTGTGGGTATGCCTTGACATGGCAAAGTAAAAAAAGAGCAAGGAAAAGAATATAGTAGGGAATGTTGTTACTCGTCGGGTGAAACGGAAAAGGATCTTCCCTCGAGATTCTGCTGGTACTTATAGTGCAGTAGAAGGTCCAAGTCCACCGGCTAAATCTACAAATACAGTATCACCTGCTCCACCAGCTTCAACATCCGCTTCAACTGTACTAGCATCTCAATGAGTTACTCGTTCGTTTGCTCCATAACTGGCCGGTTCCCAAGCTGCATTCACACCTAACACTACTTCTGAAGCACTGCTGACACAACAGGACTTGGCAAGATCAGATGAAACTCATGAGCATCAACACCAAGACGGTACCTGACCGAGCCAAGTTGCAGTTGCATGCTCCTTTATATGTACTCTCAAAGTTTGATGTGCATTAACACCTTCCATATTGGTTGTTGAACTAGCACCACAGCGCAAGCGGAAACAGATATCAGGGATAATGCTTGACAGATTAACAAAATCTAGAGGAAGAATGGAGATCCATTTTGAGGCAGGTTTAAAAAGGCCACGTGATGCTACAGAGTCAGCCAAGTTAGTATTAGAGGCAGCCATTGCCGTTAGGTGTCATGCACATATCCTCCCAACGTGGATCCAATACAGGAATGAGAAAGACAATACCCAGTTTAACACCTTCCTTGACCATTTATCCATAAGTAATGTTATTCATCACAATTTGTAATATTGTATTGCTCTGTGCCATACTTTCTAGCTTCCTCCTAATAAGACTCACATTCTTTTTTCAACAGATGAAGTTCAAGTTGGATCCGAAAGATGATGCAACTAAACAAGAATTCACTCATGTTTTTCAGTCTGCTCTACGACAGTATCGGTACCACATTAGAAAATCTCACTTTGAAGGCAAGGCTAACAATGAAATCGCCCAAACATCTCCATTGGAAGATATTACAGATGAAGACTGGACAACCCTTGTTAAACACTGGTCTGATCCAAAGTATCAAGTAGGGTATATGTATTTGATCAAACCATATATTGAACCTGTATTTATGTACGTGCCTTACAAGTGTATCTTCTTCTAGGCTAACTGTTTGAAGAACAAGACCAACCGTTCTAAAGTGAAATTCCAACAGACAACAGGATCTCGTAGCTATATTGCACACTGCGAGACTCTTGTAAATAGCTGCTACTTCCTTCTTTTTTCTGTGCCATATTATCATATCTATATTGTATTGTTGCAAATACAGAGGAAAACCCGTGCGGACCAAAAAGAACCTGAACCGAATGCAGTGCAAATCTTCAAGGATTGCCACACCACCAAGATGAAGGGCATGAGCACACCAGTTTAGGCCGTTGTTGTAAGTCCTTACTCCTCCTGCCTTTGAACTGATTGGTACTGTGATGTGTTCATTTAACTGCTTGGTTTGCAGCCAATGTCAGTTACTCTGTTCACTTTTATACACAGTTGTCTTAATGTATCATTTCACCATACACGGTTTAAAAGAGATGAAGGATATTCTTTTGGTCTTGATCTGTAATCTAGTTGTGATGTTCATGTGCACACGCAATGATAGAATAGCCTATTTGTTTTATATTTGTTTGCCCATGATATGAATGATGTCATACTATGTTCATCCTACTTTAAACCATGTCTCTTTATCCTTAGATGTCAACAAATGTGAGGAAATAGACAATACAGTAGCCATGCTACACGGACATATGTTCCGAAAGTGATTTTATTATGTAGTTGGCACTACAATACATGCTAATGTATTACAGTAGTTCACCAAAATAAGTTATCTATAAACGTGAAACCTACTTTGTTTGTTTTTGTATCATTAGTAACTTATCTGGTACACTAATCTACAAGTTCAAACTTTCAGCAAACTATGGAACAAATAATTGAACAACCACTACCACCTGAAGGTGACGAGGCTACCACATGCACAATGTCACCTCTTGATGTAGTGCGTCAGTATCTCTCCACTAACAGTGCAAAAAACACCTTCCTGCATAATTCTGGGTTGGTTGTCAAGGTAACCTCATCCAAATCGCCTACTAAACAAAATCTTCCGGCTAGACAGAGTGATATATATGTGCTCCAGACACAAGTCCAATCCCTAATGGACGTTGTGTCGGAAAAAAATAGTGCTTGACAAATGTTGTGAAGATATGAATGGTTTTGAAACCAGACTATCAGACATTTGCTTCGTTGTTCAAGAGCAATGACGGAAAAAGGGGAAAGATCGTGCTGCTCCATCAGATTCTACAACCTGAAACATAAGCACGCATGTCAAATGATCTATGCTTCTATACATCTGATGGTGCTTTTATCTGCAAGGACTGTAAACTTTATGCCAACATGCCTTTTGTTGTATGGTTGGAATTTATTTTGTTGTGATACAACATTTATGATGCTACCAAAGGCTGCAGTAATTATGACGCTATTTTTGTATAGTGTAGGTTTATCTTAGTAATGTATTCGGCCGAAAGCTTCATAGGAGCCCAACATGCCAACATTCATCGGGCCCATTTCAATTGGGCTAAAAACAATTCAGGGCCGAAATTTGCATGTAGCCCACTAAAAATATTTGGGCCTAAATCAGCATAAGCTTTCATATTTTTCTGGTAGGCCTATGCCCATAGTGGGCCTTTAATAGGCCTAAATATAATTTGGGCCCTCCGTAATAATATGTCGTTTACATAAATATCTTGAGCCCATAAAAAACATGGGACTTTAATAGGCCGAAAGTAAGATTGGGCCCTGATTGTGCCAAATAACCCACTAGTCTTAGCAGGCCAAAATGGTGGCCCATTTACAATGCGGATCATCCACAAGCCGAAATTCAGACGGGTCGTAAATGCACCAACCTACTACAAGGGCCTTTAATAGGCCAGAAGTTCGGTCGGGCTTGATTAGTGTCATTTTTATATGGGCCATTAGTAGGCTCGATGTGGCATTGGGCCACATATGGCCCATGGATTTCGTCCAACATTAACATGACGAAAGTCACAATAGGCTAAAAGTGGCCCAAATCTATTGTGGGCCTCTAACAGGTCGAATGTCAGACATGGCTGAATATGACCCGTATCCTTCACAGTCGTTTATGGGTCGAAAGTTTCATTGGCCAATAAATGGGACCAAATGAAGCAGACCCTTTAATAGTCTGGAAACACACCGGGCCGTAATTCGGCCCAAATTCTTAGCGGACTGTTAACGGGCCAGAAGTGACCATGGGCCACGATGATGACAAGTTTAGGACGGGCCGTTGACAGGCTGATTTAACACTACCCATATGGGCCTTAACTGAGAATGTTGAGCCTTTAGTTGGGCCGACCTGTTATGGTCTGCAAAATCTTGTGGGCCTTTAGTTGGGCCAGGCCATTATGGCTGGCTAAATCTGGTGGGCCTTTAGTTGGGCCGGCCCATTATGGCCCGCTAAATCTTGTGGGCCTTTAGTTGGGCCGACCCATTTAATCCGGTCCACATGTCAACGTATCGTAGGCGCATCTCGCCCATTGGATGAGTGACACCTATGCCAACGCGGAGCCGACACGTGGTTCCGTCAGCCAATGAAAATTTTACACGTGGAAAATCGGCATTGGTCGTGGCTGTTAGCGGGTTATCGGATCCAAAACCGGAACCGATATCTTAACGTTGTCCCGTTACGGTGGATGCCATGTGTTGGTCACCCTTGACGAAAGCACTTCTATGACGCATGATTTATCATCATGGAAGTGGACACTTCCATGATGATAATTTTGGTAATGTCATGGTACACTTCTACGACAACACATGTATTACTATCTTGATTCTGTCACAAAATCGACATGGATGTACATGCATGATAGAAAACGTGACCTACTGTGACAAACACGTATCATCACAGAAGTGTCTTTTTTTGTAGTGGATGTTGTCGTGTGGGTAACCAAAGCAAAAAATCAGCTTTTACAGGAACTTGACCGTTGTGGCTGGATCACAATTGTTGATTGGCTCTGCTTCAACCACTTGGTGAATTTATCAACAACGACCGAAAGGTGTTTTTTCTTGTCCTTGGATGGTTCGAATGGACCAACCATACCCCTCGCAAAAGGCCAAGTGATGGGAATCATCTGAAGCTCTTGAGCCGGTACATGAGCCCGATGTGCAACTACTCGCAACCATCACACTTGCACACGATATCCTCAGTGTCGGCGTGAGCTGTCAGCCATAAGAAGCCATGTAGAAAAGCCTTCGCCACCAGAGACCTTGAGACGGCATGATGTCCACTGTCACCAGAATGAATTTCATTGAGAATTTCGCATCCCTCCTCAGGGGATACACAATGCTGGAAAACACCTGTGATGCTTCTCCTGTGCAGCTCACCATTGACAATAGTGATGGACTTGGAGAATCTGACAATCTGACGAGCAATGAGTTCATCTTTAGGAAGACCGCCTTGAGTTAGATAAGCCAGATAAGGAACCGTCCAATCTGGTATAGCATGAAGAACAACCACCAACCGTGCTTCTAGGTCAAGAATAGCGATATCTTCCTCTGAGGGCAGCTTGATAGAAGGATTATGGAGAACATCAAGGAATACATTGGGAGGGACTGGCTTATGCGCAGAGCTTGGTCATGATAAGGCATCGATAGCCTCATTAAGCCGGCGATCAATGTGACCAACCTGATAACCTTTGAAATATCGTGCAATATTAGTCACTGTCTGCCGATAAGCTGGCATGAGGGGGCCGTTCGAGTCCCAATTTTCATGATACCTGCCGAGCAACCAAATCAGAGACACCCGGACACATGACCCGACTGAGACTCATCTCCTTAGCCATATGGAGACCATGGAGGAGACCTTCATACTCGGCTCCATTATTAGTATAGGGAAACATGATCCTCAGAACATAAGAAAATTTATCGCCTCATGGGGAAGCTATGATGACTCCAGCCCCCGAGCCTTCCAATTGTTTGGAACCATCAAAGTGGATTGTCCAATATATATTGTCTGGTTTTTCCTCGGGGACTTGAAGTTCAGTCCAATCGTTGATGAAATCCACCAATGTCTGAGATTTGATGGCCGTCTGAGGCACATATTTCAGATGATGTGGTCCAAGATCGATTGCCCACTTAGCAACTTGGCCTGTGGCCTCCCTATTCTGGGTGATGTCTCCTAGAGGGGTTGAGCTAACCAAAGTAATGAGATGCTCCTGGAAGTAATGCTTTAGCTTGCGACTAGCCATGAAGACACCAAACACTAGTTTCTGCTAGTGTGGATGCCTTTGCTTGGACTCGGTTAGAACCCCACCGACATAATAGACTGGCCTCTAGACTGGATATTCTTTCCCTCCCTCCTTTCTCTCCATGATAACTCACTGCTTTGTTATTAACAGCGATGTACATGAGCATATGCTCTTTGTCAATAGGAGCTGCAAGGATATGAGGCTTGGCTAATTTCTTCTTAAGGGCTTCGAAGGCTTTATCTGCAGCATCACTCCAGACAAAATTGTCGGTCTTTTTCAACAACTGGTAGAATCGCCTTCTCCCTAAGGCGGCTTATGAACCGGCTTAAAGCTGCGATCCGACCCGCCATACACTGAACATAGTTGACATTGGAAGACTTAGCAAGCGAGGTCATTGATGACCCACAAGTATAGGGCATCTATCATAGTCCTTCGATAAGTAAGAGTATTGAACCCCATGAGGAGTGGAAGGAAATGATAAGCAGTTTTCAGTAAGGTATCCTCTGCAAGCACTGGAATTATCGGTAACAGATAGTTTTGTGATAAGGTAATTTGTAATAGGTAACAAGTAATAAAAGTAAATAAGGTGCAGTAAGATGGCTCAATCCTTTTTGTAGCAAAGGACGAGCCTGGACAACCTCTTACATAAAGGAAAGCGCTCCCGAGGACACATGGGAATTACCGTCAAGCTAGTTTTCATCACGTTCATATGATTCGTGTTCGGTACTTTGATAATTTGATATGTGGGTGAACCGGTGCTTGGGTGCTGCCCTTCCTTGGACAAGCATCCCACTTATGATTAACCCCTCTTGCAAGCATTCACAACTACAAAAGAAGTATTAAGGTAAACCTAACCATAGCATGAAACATATGGATCCAAATCAGCCCCTTACGAAGCAACTCATAAACTAGGGTTTTAGCTTCTGTCACTCTAGCAACCCATCATCTACTTATTACTCCCCAATGCCTTCCTCTAGGCCCAAACAATGGTGAAGTGTCATGTAGTCGACATTCACATGACACCACTAGAGGAAAGACAACATACATCTCATCAACATATCGAACGAATACCAAATTCACATGACTACTTATAGCAAGACTTCTCCCACGTCCTCAGGAATAAACGTAACTACTCACAAAGAATATTCATGTTCATAATCAGAGGGGTATTAATATGCATAAAGAATCTGAACATATGATCTTCCACCAAATAAACCAACTAGCATCAACTACAAGGAGTAATCAACACTACTAGCAACCCACAGGTACCAATCTAAGGTTTTGGGACAAAGATTGGATACAAGAGATGAACTAGGGTTTGATATGAGATGGTGCTGGTGAATATGTTGATGGAGATTGACCCCCTCCCGATGAAAGGATCGATGGTGATGATGATGGTGATGATTTCCCCCTCCCGAAGGGAAGTTTCCCTGACAGAATAGCTCCGCCGGAGCCCTAGATTGGTTCCGCCAAAGTTCCGCCTCGTGGCGGCGAAGTTTTGTCCCGTGAGCTTGCTTATGATTTTTTTTCTGGACGAAAGACCTCATATAGCATAAGATGGGCATCAGAGGGCTGCTAGAGGTCCCACGAGGCAGGGACGTGCCCAGGGGGGTAGGGCGCGCCCCCACCCTCGTGGATGGTGGGTGGCCCCCCTCTGGTACTTCTTTCGCCCAATATTTTTTATATATTTTGAAATGTGCTCCATGAAATTTCAGGACTTTTGGAGATGTGCAGAATAGGTCTCTAATATTTGCTCCTCTTCCAGCCCAGAAATCCAGCTGCCGGCATTCTCCCTCTTCATGTAAACCTTGTAAAATAAGAGACAATAGGCATAAGTATTGTGACATATTGTGTAATAACAGCCCATAATGCAATAAATATCGATATAAAAGCATGATACAAAATGGACATACCAACTCCCCCAAGCTTAGACCTCGCTTGTCCTCAAGCGGAAGCCGAGATCAAAAAATATGTCCACATGTTTAGAGATAGAGGTGTCGATAAAATAAAATACGGACATGAGGGCATCATGATCATTCTTAGGACAGCAACATATTCAATCACAATTTCAAGTATGAATCAAAAACTTATGATTTCTTATGCTAAAGTAACAATTCAATCACAATTTCAAGTATGAATCAAAAACTTCATTGAAAACTAACAAACTATAATCTCAGTCATTGAATCAATTGCAATTTATCATAACATAGCAAAGAGTCAATATAAGAGCTTTTCAACAAGTCCACATACTCAACTATCATTTAGTCTTTCACAATTGCTAACACTCACACAATATTTATGGTTATGAAGTTTTAGTCGGACACAAAGAAAGATAGGGGCTTATGGTTTTGCCTCCCAACCTTTTACCTCAAGGGAAATGTCAACAATAATAGTTCATGAAAACTTACATCCAATTAGTATATATATATATATATATATATATAGACACACACACATTGTGCTTGCCAAAGGATAAAATGCAAAAAGGAAAGGTGAAGATCACCATGAATCTTGTATGAATTATAAGTCAAGAATAAAAGATAGACCCTTTGCAAAGGGAAGCAGAGGTTGTCATGTGCTTTTATGGTTGGACTAGTAAAAATGCCCGTGCGTTGCAACGGGAGAAAATTTAACTTCCCTAGCATAGACTAAGATATAAACCATTACTTAATTTATGATCCACCACAGTTATTCCCAAGATGAAAAAGAATTATGTTGTTAATCATACCATCTTTGCAAAATGATCACAGTTCAGTTTACGGCTTCATAGTTTCATTCTGACCTCATGCCACAATCAAATGAGAAGAAAGAAAAAATGTTTCGGCATAGGCCCATCTTGGCCGACGTAGGGGAAAAATAGAAACATATTATTTTTCGCTGCTCCATAATTGAATTGAAGAAAGAAAAAGTGTGGAGCAGCCTAGCTTAAAAAGGATTAGAGTAACAAAGTTACAAGAAATTTACATCGGGGCAAAATTACAATGACCTCATCGAGGCGATTACGGAGTTTGCAACATCTCGTTCATGACCATGGATGGCACGGATCATGTTGCATGCAACCAACAACAACAATCAAACCATCAACAAAATCTAGGAGGTCGACAGCATCTTGATGAATATTGTTGTAAGTAACTGGAAATTTTCTTATAGAGCACGATGATTATTTTTTCAATGGATGAACATTTTTTATAACTTACATTTTTTTAATAGGCACACATTGTTGGAATGGGCGAACATTTTTTGAAATTAATGAACAATTTTGGTTTGATGAACATTATTTTTTTAATGCATCAAGATTTTGAATCAGTGAACTTTTTTTGAATTGATGAACTTTTTTGATATTCATGATCATTTTTATTTTTGTGAACATTATTTAAAAAATTCATGAACATGTTTTAAATTGCAGAATTTTGTTAAATTCATAAACATTTTACTACTTCTGGAACATTTTTCAAAATTCACATTTTTCTTATTTGGAACTTTTCTGAAATTCCAAATTATTTAAAGAAGAAAAAGAAAAGAAAAAACGAAATAAGAAAACAGTGGTGTCCCTCCCGGCTCATGGGCCAGCCTAATAGGGCGCACAGTTTCTACAACATTTTTTAGTATTCACACTTTCTTTTGAAATTTGAAACTGTTTGAAATCCCAAATTATTTTAAATAAGGAAAAATAGAAATAATAAAAATAAAAATAGAAATAAGAAAAAGGGGAGCCCCGTCCCGCTAATGGGCCAACCCAATAGGGCGCGCAGGGAGGAGCCTATAAAAGGTAATATTCCTCTTTGCTGTCGAACAACACTGTGGGTAGGTGGATTGGTTGTTCCCTTGCGCCTCAACATAACCTAGCAGGGTTCGAGTCCTAGCTTAAGCAATTTTTTATTTTTTAACATAAAAACGGCGATGGAAGGAAAAAACATAAAACGTACGAAAAACATCTGATGGACCAAAAATAGTGGAGAAACAATTCGTCCTTTAATATTAGGTATAGATGCATGAAGTCTTAATGCAAAAGAATGTCACTTTATATTGCCACTTGTGATATGGACCTTTATTATGCAGTTCGTCGCTTTTATTTCTTCCACATCACAAGATCATATAAAGCTTATTTTCCCCACACTAATAAATCATACTTTTTTAGAGAGAAATTTTTATTGCTTGCGACAATGACAACTTACTTGAAGGATCTTACTCAATCCATAGGTAGATATGGTGGACTCTTATGGCAAAACTGGGTTTAAGGATATCCGGAAGCACAAGTAGTATCTCTACTTGGTGTAAAGAATTTGGCTAGCATAAGAGGGAAAGGGAAGCTCAACATGTTGGATGATCCATGACAATATAATTTATTTCAGATGTAAGAAAACATAACCCATTAAGTTGTCTTCCTTGTCCAACATCAACTCTTTAGCATGTCATATTTTAATGAGTGATCACAATCATAAAAGATGTCCAAGATAGTATGTTTATATGTGAAAACCTCTCTTTCTTTATTACTTCTTACTAATTGCAACGATGACCAAAACTATGTTTTTCAACTTTCAGCAACTTTTATTCATCATACTCTTTATATGTGAAGTCATTACTCTCCATAAGATCCATATGATCTCTTTATTTCTTTTTATTCTTTCTCTTTTATTTTTATTCCCTCAGGATCATAGCAAGATAATCAAGCCCTTGACTCAACACTAATCTTTATTATATATAGCTCTCGGACTCGATTACGTAGAAGGATCATAAAGAAAAACTCAAAGCTAGATCATACTCTTGAGAAGACATCTTGCTCTAAGTCTGCAACAGAAACAACTCGAAACAAAAACATAGGATGTTTGCGTGGTATGGAGGTCAAAACCTTCGGGAGATTATATAATGAATTTTTACCGACCAAAAGAAGTATCGTGCAATAAAACGGAGTCCGGAGAGCACACGAGGTGCCCACGAGGCAGGGGGACGCGCCCAGGGGGGTAGGGCGCGCCCTCCACCCTTGTGGACGCCTCGTGTCCTTCCCGGACTACTTCTTATTTTCCTATTTTCTTAAATATTCCAAAACGGAGAAAAATTTCTATTGGAACTGTTTTGGAGTCGGTTTACTTACCGTACCACATACCTATTCCTTTTCGAGTCTGAAACGTTCTAGAAAGTGTCCCTTATGTATTTCTCCGGGGTTACGGTTTCAATAACATTAGTTTCAACATTTATGGGATTACCTGAGATATAATGTTTGATTCTTTGACCGTTCACCACCCTCGGATTTGTGCCTTCGAAGTTGTTGATTTTTATGGCACTGGAATGATAGACCTCCTCGATGACGTAAGGACCTTCCCATTTAGAGAGGAGTTTTCCTGCAAAAAATCTTAAAAGAGAGTTGTATAACAATACATAA
The DNA here is from genome assembly GCF_002162155.2 of Triticum dicoccoides. Taxonomy (NCBI): domain Eukaryota; kingdom Viridiplantae; phylum Streptophyta; class Magnoliopsida; order Poales; family Poaceae; genus Triticum; species Triticum dicoccoides. The sequence continues at coordinate 288,042,339 of NC_041392.1, read as the reverse complement.
TCACCTACATTAAACTCATGTTTCTGTATCCTTTTTTCATGCCATCTTTTAAATTTTTCTTTAAATAGTTTGGCATTCCCATAAGCCTGAGTTCTCCATTCATCAAGTGAGCTAATGTCAAAAAGCCTCTTCTCACCGGCAAGTTTGAAATTATAATTGAGCTCTTTAATGGCCCAATATGCCTTATGTTCTAGTTTGAGAGGTAAGTGACATGCTTTTCCATAAACCATCTTATACGGAGACATACCCATAGGTTTTTTATATGCAGTTCTATAAGACCATAATGCATCATCAAGTTTCTTGGACCAATTCTTTCTAGATCTATTAACAGTCTTTTGCAAAATTAATTTAAGCTCTCTATTGCTCAGTTCTACTTGACCACTAGACTGTGGATGATATGGAGATGCAATTCTATGATTAACATCATACTTAGCAAGCATCTTACGAAAAGCACCATGAATAAAATATGAAACATCATCAGTCATTAAATATCTTGTAACATCCCAAATTTTCAATTTGGAATGTTATACATTAGATCATCACTGCATATCATATTTTATTTGCTTTTGGTTTGATCCTAGAAATTCTACGCAACCCAAGGACCCTCGGAGAGAGTTGGGGATTTCGTTATTTTCGTATTTGAGTTTTCTCAAATTTTGAAAATAGGATTAGTTGATTTTATTTATTTTATCTTCAATTATTTCTATTATAAACATATGAGAGAGGGAATAAAATGACTTTCCCAAAATAAAGGAATATTGAGGATTTAATAAAAAAATCAAATAATATTTTATTTTGGAGTTATTTGCTATTTTATTTGAATTTAGGAAAAATGTGCGTTTTTTAAAAATTGCATTTAGGCCCCAAATAAATCTTCATCCTGTTCGGCTTGATTTTAGAAGTCGAGGAAAATTTATTTTGGGATTTTTGGAGTCCGTTCAGTATTTCTTTTATCTGTTTTTCTGCGCGTAACTATTTAAAAAAACGCGCAACCGACTTAGAGCCGGTTTCGGCCCGGACTCTTCGGGCCGGCCTTTATATAGCGCCGCCCTGAGCCCGTTAAGCCCCAGCTGCCCACGCCGCCTAACCCTAACCCTAGCCCGTCGCCGCCGCCCCGTGCCGCCGCGCCGGCCCACGCCGCCCCGCCGCCCCGCGCCGCCGCACGTCGGAGCAGCCGCCCCGCCACCGGACCCCGCCGTCGCCGTTGCCGAGGTTGACCCCGCCGCTGCCACTGGTTTTCCCTGGAAAACCGTTCGGTTTTTCGTCGGTTTTTTATTTTTATTAGATCGATTTATTTCCGGTTTAGTTTATTTAGCGAGGGTTCGCTCGTTCGTTCGTTTTAACGAACGCGTTCACCGTTTAGTTCTAGAAAACGAACGTTCGCTCGTTAATCTATTTGTCGTTTTTCTTTATCTCGGATTTTCTGCGATTATTTCTGATCGCGATTTCAGATCTGATTTTCGTTCTAGTATAACTTTTCGCTCGTTTATCGGAATCATGCGATTCAAGCGCCTGGAGTTTCGTCTCGAAACCCTCTTTGCGTTTAACCAACTCAAACAAGTTTTTGCTTCTGTAAAATTTGACCTAGATCCAGATTAGGGAATGAAGCTTGTTTCTTTCGCCGTTTGACTTTCATTGCTTCGTTCGTTTTGTTCTTTTTGCAAACCGGAGTTCTTAAGTTGAACTTTCTGGTTAGATCTCTTATTTAAGTTTTACCTGTGCATTAGTTGAGTACTTATTGTATGCTTGTCTGTTTGTGATAGAGTACCCAGAGTGCGCCGCTTGCTACTTTGAATCTCTAGGTTTCGCGGATCATCAGCAAGGCAAGTAACACTTTGATCATACCTCCTACTACCCAGTTTTTATTGCATTAGATCAATCCTCAAACATTGCATGAATAGGATCTAATTAAATTGTGGGTTTTGGGAAGTAGATGAGGTAGTACCTATTACCTGTTTTATTATCGAACCTTTGGGAGTTACTTCTACGCGTTGCTTATATTGCCATGCTATGCTAGTAGACGTGGATTGGGTGAGTGTATCCATGACAAATGTGAGATTGTTAAATTAATGGTTTATCTAAGGTGGCAATTTAAACACACATCTGGGTGGATTAAGGCACCTGGGTATTCCAGCGATTGCCTGTTTTTCTTTATGGACCGCCACCCAGGCTCAAAGGGATCGTGAGATTATTCATACTAGAAACTTCTGTGTGCAGCCACAAGCTACTATGGGCTCTAGCATAGTTGACTAGGTCGTGCGAACTCTTACAGTGGTAGACTAGCAGATGTAGGGGATGTAGGTTGGTACGGTCTACCCGTTCGTAAGGTTCTAGCGCTTCTGAAAGACTATGCCTCGGTCATCCGTTTCTCAAACATCATGTAGTGCGAGAATCCCAACGGAGGAGATCGAGTCTTGTGGGGAAAAGTGCGCAAACCTCTGTAGAGTGTATAAACTAATCATGGTTAGCCGTGTCCCCGGTTATGGACAACTTGAGTATCTAGTACTTGGATTATCATGTGAATCTCATCATGTTACTTTAATTAATATTGTTGGGTTTTAATGATGATACTTAATTGGGATTGAGAGGGTGTCTACACTCTCATTGTTTAACAACTACCATGATAGTTAAATAAAATTTATTCCTTTGCAGTAGGGAAAAATTGGCTTTACGCAAAACTGTAACCATAGAGCTTTCCACCAGCCAAATATGCATGTCGTATAGCCTTAATCTTTCATTACTCTCTATGTGTTACATTGTCAGCATATTCCATGTGCTGACCCGTTTTCGGGCTGCAATGTTCATGTTGCAGACTTTTCAGACGAGGAGTAAGGTGCCTTTAGGTCGTGGTTCTATACTCAGTGATGCCGTTGGAGTTGATGGACTCACTTATCTTCCAAGCCTTCTATTGTTATCGTTATTAGATGGCCTTAAGCCATATTTACAGTAATAAGTTCTCTTTTGAGACATTCGATGTAATAAGTGTGTGATTGCTACTCTGTTATAAATCCTTCAAGTACTGTGCGTGTCAGCATTACTGATCTAGGGATGACACTGAAGCACAGAGATTGGACCATTTGAGGTCTGGTCGCTACAAGATGGTATCAGAGCACACGCTGACTGTAGGACACGACCACTAAGCTAAAGCCCTAGATCACTACTCACTCTTCTCATTTATGACTTCTCATCTTTTCTACTCTTTTAGGATGGCGGATGCAAGGAACAAGTTTACACAACCAGATGAAGATACACCCTTTGCACGTCACTTGAAGGAAGTCACTAGATATCTGAACATCGGAGTACCAACCTTCACCAGAACCTACAACGCCACTTTACCTGAAGAGGAGCGCTAGATGATTCAAGTTTAAGTTCCAGGAAGGACGTTTATGCCAGTCACTGAGCCCATAGAGTTTTCCTTTGATGCACCAACCTGGAGTCTAGGAAAGAGCATGGCAGCTCACATTGCCATGGGACGTATTGGGGAAGTTTACCGCAATGATCTCAAGGATACAATCTATTAGATTTGTGGGCGCCGAGATGAGCACTGGGAGATGATCAGCACCAAGAAGGATAGATCAATCGCAGCTTTCATCCAGGAGTTAAACCAGCACATTCACCGTCAGGAGAACCAGATGTGCGCAGACATGATAGATCTGAAGAAGGCGAGGACAAGAATCATGGAGCTGGAAGAAGAACTCAAGGCTACACGTGAAGATTATATGGAGGAAATCGAAGTATTAGTGGAGAAGAATGACGACCTAATCAAGAAGATCGGAATATTCATGGGAGACCCTACACCAGTAGAAGAAGACGAAGAACCCAAGGAGATTCGCCCGGAAGACTACATCATCATCAACGACACCGACTCGGACCCAGACGATAGTGATGATGACTATGTTGATGAAGCTGGAGCAGATATCATGGAGTCTGCAACCGAAGAATATTTCTAGTAGACCACCCCATCAGTAGTAGTATTCCACCATGTAAATAGAGTAGTCCGAGCACTCTTGTGATAGTTAGACCGATTGTATGCCCTTGTTTGATTGAATGGAGATTTTGTGTGCATTTGCCTCACATGCATATGGGTAGTGTTTTCTCTCTAGACCCCTCTCTATTCTTAAATCTCATCTTTTCTAAACCCATCATATGCCTCCGAGATGTGACCCCGGATTTACCTTTTCACCGGAGCTCACTCAATTGATCCAGCAGCAGAATACGTTGATGCAGTTGCTAGTCCAGAATCAGAATCAGGGGAACAACAACAACAACAACCCACCACCACCACCACCTGTTGATCACTTAACCCGTTTTCTTAGACTGAATCCGCCGGTGTTCTCCAGTAGAACCGAGCCTATAGTAGCAGATGATTGGCTCCACAAGACAGCAAGGGAGTTGACCACGGCAGGATGCACTGATGCGGAAAAGGTGAAGTTTGCCGCACATCAGTTGGATGGACCCGCATCATCATGGTGGGAGAATTTCACAGCCACTTACCCTATCGACACAGTCACGTGGGACCAGTTTTAGCAGGCTTTCAGTACTGCCCATGTTTTAGCAGGAGCTATGGCCATGAAGAAGCGTGAGTTTCACAACTTGCGCCAAGGAGGACGGACAGTTGGCCAGTATGTGGATGACTTTAGTAAGCTAGCACATTATGCCCCAGATGACGTTTCTATGGATGCAGCTAAACAGGAGAAGTTTCTGGAAGGACTGAATGATGAGTTGAGCATGCAGTTGATGGTAGCAAGCTTCAACAACTACCAGGAGTTGGTAGACCGCGCTCTTATGATTGAAGGGAAGCAGCAGCAGATTGAAACCGTAAGAGGAAGTATGGACAAGGGAAGTACAATTCTTGAGCGCAGCAGAAGCCGCGTTTTACCCCTAAACCGGGAGGTCCTTTTTAGCATAACCATGGGGGAGGAAGTTCGCATAATCATAATGGCCCCAAGAATGGTAATGGGAATGGAGGAAGCAACGGCCAGAACCATACCAACCCATCAACACCAGCCAAGAGAGACCTGAGCCAAGTCACTTGCTTTAAGTGTCAGAAGACCGGACATTATGCCAATGAATGTCCTAAATCCCAGAATGGAAATGGCAATGAAAGCTCTGGAAAGAAGCCAAACCCTTTCAAGAGGGGACAGGTGAACCACGTTAACGTGGAGGAGGTTGAAGCTCAGCCAGATGCGGTAATAGGTAAGTTTTTGGTTAAGTCATTTACTTCACTGGTTCTTTTTGATACTGGTACATCGCATTCATATATCTCAAGGGGATTTGTGGATAAGTATAAACTGTCAACCCAAGCCCTTAGGTCACCCATGTTAGTAACCTCGCCTAGAGCAGAGTATATGGCTAGTCTATGGTGTGATCGGTTACCATTAAGGATTGGTAACTATGTATTTCCCTCGGATCTAATAGTATTAGAATCTCAAGGATTGGATGTGATATTAGGAATGGATTGGTTATCGAAGTATGAAGGGAACATTGAATGCGCCAGTAAGTCAATTTTGCTTACAAAGCCAGAAGGAAGAAGAATCAAGTATGTATCCCAGCATGTGCCTAAAAGGACTCAAGTAAATTCCTTAACATGAGTTGTGAAGGAGGAAGTACCAGTGGTGAAGGATTTCCCTGACGTATTTCCAGAGGAGTTACCAGGCATGCCACTGGATAGAGATATTGAGTTTTTGATTGAACTTTTGCCAGGCACAGGGCCAATATCTAAGAGACCATACAGGATGCCCGCAAAAGATTTGGAGGAGATTAAGAAGCAGATTAAAGAGTTACTGGATAACGGCTATATTCGCCCAAGTTCTTCGCCTTGGGGATCGCTGGTACTTCTAGTGGAAAAGAAGGATGGATCGTTAAGGATGGTTGTTGATTATCGAGGATCGAATGAAGTAACAATCAAGAACAAGTACCCACTACCGATGATCAATGATCTGTTTGATTGATTGCAAGGAGCTAAGGTATTTTCCAAGATCGATCTGCGATCAGGATACCATCAGTTGAAGATTCGAGAACATGATATACCTAAGATGGCTTTTACCACCAGGTATGGGTTGTACGAGTAAACCATTACGTCATTTGGTCTGACTAATGCACCTGCCTATTTTATGAACATGATGAACAAAGTGTTTATGGAGTTTCTGGATAAGTTCGTCGTAGTGTTCATTCATGATATTCTGGTTTACTTGAAGAATGAAGAGGAGCATAAGGAACATTTGCGTTTGGTACTTGAGAAGCTCAGAGAACATCAGTTATATGCCAAGTTTAGCAAATGTGAGTTTTGGTTGAAGGAAGTTGGATTCCTCGGACACGTTATATCCAGAGAAGGTATAGCAGTAAATCCCACCAAGGTTGTCACTGTGACAAATTGGGAAGCCCCAACAATAGTTGGAGAAATCCGGAGTTTTCTTGGACTTGCAGGATACTACCGGAGATTCATTGAAAATTTCTCGAAGATTGTGAAGCCTATGATGGAGTTGTTGAAGAAGGATACCAAGTTCAAATGGACTGAGGAATGTGATGCCAGTTTCCAGGAGTTGAAGAAACATTTGATTACATCACCAGTGTTGATTTTGCCGAATCAGAACAAAGATTATGAGGTGTATTGCGACACTTCACGTCGAGGACTTGGAGCAGTGCTTATGCAGGAGGGAAGAGTTGTTTCATATGTCTCACGACAGCTTAAGCCTCATGAGTTGAATTATGCCACGCATGATTTGGAGTTAGCAGCCGTAGTGCATGCCTTAAAGACTTGGAGACATTTTCTCATTGGAAACCATTGTGAGGTGTACATGGATCATAAGAGTTTGAAGTACATTTTCACACAGAAGGAGCTAAATCTCAGGCAAAGAAGATGGTTAGAGCTCATCAAGGATTATGACATGAGATTCCATTATCATCCCCGAAAGGCTAATGTAGTAGCCGATGCGCTGAGCCGTAAAAGCCATTTCAACACCCTAATGACGGGAGATTTACCGAAGGAGTTAGCCGAGGACCTTCGTGAGCTATGTTTGGAGATAGTGCCGAGAGGGTATGTAGCAGCATTGGAGATTCAGTCTACTTTGATGGATACGATCAGAGAAGCTCAGAAGACTGACAAGGAGGTTGCCTCTATAAAGGAGAAGATGAGCAAAGGAAAAGTTAAAGGATTTCGTGAGGATGAGCACGATACCCTATGGTTTGAAGACCGTGTTTATGTGCCTAACGACCCAGAGATCAGGAAGTTAATTTTGCAGGAGGCCCATGATTCACCATATTCGATTCATCCAGGAAATACAAGATGTATTTGGATTTGAAGGATACTTTCTGGTGGACCGGAATGAAGAAGGATATTGCGGAGTATGTAGCAATTTGTGATGTATGTCAGAGAGTAAAGGCAGAGCATCAGAAGCCAGCAGGATTGTTACAGCCATTGCCGATACCCGAATGGAAGTGGGATAAGCTAGGCATGGATTTTATTACGGGATTGCCCAGAACTCGTTCAGGCTATGACTCGATTTGGGTTGTAGTCGACCGTTTGACAAAGGTAGCTCATTTCATCCCAGTGAAGACTACCTACACCAGTGCTAAGTTGGCAAAGATATACATGACTAGGATTGTATGTCTGCATGGAGTTCCAAGGTGTATTGTGTCAGATAAAGGAATCCAGTTTACCTCAAAGTTCTGTAATCAGTTGCACGAAACTTTGGGTACCAAGCTAGAGTTCAGTACAACTTTTCATCCACAGACAGATGGACAGACCGAGAGAGTCAATCAGATTTTGGAGGATATGCTGAGAGTTTGCGCGCTAGATTACGGATCTAGTTGGGACGACAATTTGCCTTATGCAGAGTTCTCCTACAACAACAGTTATCAATCCAGTTTGAAGATGGCCCCTTTCGAAGCATTGTACAGAAGGAGGTGCAGGACCCCATTGTCGTGGGATGAAGTTGGAGGCCGCCAGTTGTTTGGACCAGATTTAATTAAGGAGTCTGAACAGAAGGTGAAATTGATTCGCGATAGGCTCAAGGTAGCCCAGTCCAGGTAGAAGAGCTACGCAGATTCTAAATGCAAGGAGACAATTTACGAAGTCGGAGACCGAGTTCATCTTCGAGTATCTCCACTTCGAGGAGTTAAGCGTTTTGGAGTTAAGAGAAAGTTAGCGCCACGTTTTGTAGGACCATACAAGGTTTTGGAGCGTATGGGAGAAGTAGCCTACAAGTTGGAATTGCCTGAAGTATTGTCAGGAGTTCAGACGTATTCCACGTTTCCCAGTTAAAGAAGTGCCACACAGAGATGGCTGATATACCGTTGAGAGATATAGTGCCGCTGGAAGCGATTCAGTTGGACAGTGAGGATGAAGCCACTCTTGAGTATGCCAGCCGAGTCACCCGCACCAAGGTTATCAAGTTTTGCAAAGTTTAGTGGAGCCACCACACCGAGGATGAAGCCACCTAAGAGCGAGAGGAAGAACTGCTGAAGGACCACCCTCACCTATTTTCTAGCCAACCCGAATCTCGAGGGCGAGATTCATCTTAAGGGGGTAGGTTTGTAACATTCCAAATTTTCAATTTGGAATGTTATACATTAGATCATCACTGCATATCATATTTTATTTGCTTTTGGTTTGATCCTAGAAATTCTACGCAACCCAAGGACCCTCGGAGAGGGTTGGGGATTTCATTATTTTCATATTTGAGTTTTCTCAAATTTTGAAAATAGGATCCGTTGATTTTATTTATTTTATCTTCAATTATTTCTATTATAAAAATATGAGAGAGGGAATAAAATGACTTTCCCAAAATAAAGAAATATTGAGGATTTAATGAAAAATCAAATAAGATTTTATTTTGGAGTTATTTGCTATTTTATTTGAATTTAGGAAAAATGAGCATTTTTCTAATTTCCAATTAGGCCCCAAATAAATGTCCATCCTGTTCGGCTTGATTTTAGCAGTCGGGAAAAATTTATTTCGGGATTTTTGGCGTCCGTTTAGTATTTCTTTTATTTGTTTTTCTGCGCGTAACTATTTAAAAAAATGCGCAACCGACATAGAGCCGGTTTCGGCCCGGACTCTTTGGGCCGGCCTTTATATAGCGCCGCCCCGAGCCCGTTAAGCCCCAGCCGCCCGCGCTGCCTAACCCTAACCCTAGCCCGCCGCCGCCACCGCCCCGCCCCGCCGCCCGACGCCGCCGCCCCGCGCCGGAGCCGCCGCCCCGCCACCGGACCCCGCCGCCGCCGTCGCCGAGGTTGACCCCGCCGCCGCCGCCGGTTTTCCCCAGAAAACCGTTCGATTTTCCGTTCGGTTTTTCGTCGGTTTTTTTAGATCTGTTTTTTAATTAGATCGGTTTATTTCTGGTTTAGTTTATTTAGCGAGCGCTTGCTCGTTCGTTCATTTTAACGAATGCGTTCACCGTTTAGTTCCAGAAAACGAACGTTCGCTCGTTAATCTGTTCGTGGTTTTTCTTTTTCTCGGATTTTCAGCGATTATTTCTGATCGCGATTTCAGATCCGATTTTCGTTCTAGTATAACTTTTCGCTCGTTTATCGGAATCAGACGATTCAAGCACCTGGAGTTTCGTCTCGAAACCCTCTTTCTGTTTAGCCAACTCAAACAAGTTTTTTCTTCTGTGAAATTTGACCTAGATCCATATTAGTAAACGAAGCTTGTTTCTTTCGCCGTTTGACTTTCGTTGCTTTGTTTGTTTTGATTCCTTTTGCAAACCGAAGTTCTTAAGTTGAACGTTCTGGTTAGATCTCTTATTTGAGTTTTCCCTGTGCATTAGTTGAGTACTTGTTGTATGCTTGTTTGTTTGCGATAGAGTACCCGGAGTGCGCCGCTTGCTACTTTGAATCTCTAGGTTTTGCGGATCATCAGCAAGGCAAGTAACACTTCGATCATACCTCCTACTACCCAGTTTTTATTGCATTAGATCAATCCTCAAACATTGCATGAACATGATCTAATTAAAGTGTGGGTATTGGGAAGTAGATGAGGTAGTACCTATTACCTGTTTTATTATCCAACCTTTGGGAGTTACTTCTATGCGTTGCTTATATTGCCATGCTATGCTAGTAGACGTGGATTGGGTGAGTGTATCCATGACAGATGTGAGATTGTTAAATTAATGGTTTATCTAAGGTGGCAACTTAAACACACATCTAGGTGGACTGAGGCACCTGGGTATTCCAGCGATTTTCTGTTTTTCTTTATGGATCGCCACCCAGGCTCAAAGGGATCATGAGATTATTCATACTAGAAACTTCTGTGTGCATCCACAAGCTACTATGGGCTCTAGCATAGTTGACTAGGTTGTGCAAACTCTTACAGTGGTAGATTAGCAGATGTAGGGGATGTAGGTTGGTACGGTCTACCCGTTCATAAGGTGCTAGCACTTCTGAAAGACTATGTCCCGGTCATCCGTTTCTCAAACATCATGTAGTGCGAGAATCCCAACGGAGGAGATCGAGTCTTGTGGGGAAAAGTGCGCAAACCTCTGCAGAGTGTATAAACTAATCATGGTTAGCCGTGTCCCCGGTTATGGATAACTTGAGTATCTAGTACTTGGATTATCATGTGAATCTCATCATGTTACTTTAATTAATATTGTTGGGTTTTAATGATGATGCTTAATTGGGATTGAGAGGGTGTCTACACTCTCAATGTTTAACAACTACCATGATAGTTAAATAAAATTTATTCCTTTGTAGTAGGGAAAATCGGCTTTACGAAAATTGTAACCATAGAGCTTTCCACCAGCTAAATATGCATGTAGTATAGCCTTAATCTTTCATTACTCTCTATGTGTTACATTGCCAGCATATTCCACGTGCTGACCCGTTTTTGGGTTGCAACGTTCATGTTGCAGACTTTTCAGATGACGAGTAAGGTGCCTTTAGGTCGTGGTTCTATACTCAGTGATGCCGTTGGAGTTGATGGACTCACTTATCTTCCAAGCCTTCCGTTGTTATCGTTATTAGATGGCCTTAAGCCATATTTACTGTAATAAGTTCTCTTTGGAGACATTCGATGTAATAAGTGTGTGATTGCTACTCGGTTATAAATCCTTTAAGTACTGTGCGTGTCAGCATTACTGATCCAGGGATGACACTGAAGCACAGAGATTGGACCGTTTGAGGTCTGGTCGCTACATATCTAGGGACTCCAAACCTTGGAAAAATAACTTCTTTAAGCATCTTAATAGAGGTGTTATGATCAGCACTACTAGTTGGAATAGCTTCTACCCACATAGTAACATAATCTACAACAACTAAAATATGAGTATACCCATTAGAGGTAGGAAACGGTCCCATATAATCAAAGCCCCAAACATCAAATGATTCAATAGCAAGTCAATAGTTCATAGGCATTTCTTGACGTCTACTAATATTACCAATTCTTTGATACTCATCACAAGACAAAACAAACTTACGGGCATCCTTGAAGAGAGTAGGCCAATAAAATATGGATTGCGATACCTTATGTGCAGTTCTATCTCCAGCATGGTGTCCTCCATAAGCCTCGGAGTGACACTTGCGTAGGATCTATTCATGTTCATGCTCAGGTACACAACTTCTAATAACACCATCTACGCCTTCTTTATAAAGGTGTGGGTCATCCCAAAAGTAATGTCTTAAATCATAGAAAAACTTTTTCTTTTGTTGGTATGTGAAACTAGTTCGTATAAATTTAGCAACAATGTGATTATCATAATCAGCATACCATGGAGCAGCACGAGAAGCATTTATGACAGCTAATTGTTCATCAGGAAAGCTATCATCAATAGGTAGTGGGTCATCAAGAACATTCTCTAACCTAGACAAGTTGTCTGCAACGGGGTTCTCAGCTCCCTTTCTATCAATAATATGCAAATCAAATTCTTGTAGCAAGAGAACCCATCTAATGAGTCTAGGTTTAGCATCTTTCTTTTCCATAAGATATTTAATACCAGCATGATCAGTGTGAAAAGTTACTTTAGAATCAACTATATAAGGTCTGAACTTATCACAAGCAAACACAACTGCTAAAAACTCCTTTTCAGTAGTAGAATAATTTCTTTGAACAGTTTCTAGAGTTTTATTAGAATGTTGGATAACATCTAATTTCTTATCAACTCTTTGTCCTAGAACAGCCCCTAAGGCATAATCACTAGCATCACACATAATTTCAAATGGTAAATTCCAATCAGGAGGCTGAACAATAGGTGCAGAAATCAACGCTTTCTTAAGTATTTCAAATGCTTTTACACAATCATCATCAAAGACAAAAGGAACATATTTTTGTAAGAGATTAGTCAGAGGCCTAGAAATTTTAGAGAAGTCCTTAATGAACCTCCTATAAAAACCAGCATGACCAAGGAAACTTCTTATACCTTTAATGTCCTTAGGACACGACATATTTTCAATAGCATCAACTTTAGCTTTATCAACTTCAATACCTTTTTCAGAAATTTTATGCCCCAAGAAAATACCTTCATTAACCATAAAGTTGCAGTTCTCCCAATTCAAGACGAGATTAGTTTCTTCACATCTCTGCAAAACTCGATCAAGGTTGCTTAAGCAATCATCAAAAGAAGTTCCATATACAGGAAAATCATCCATGAATACCTCAACAATCTTTTCACAAAAGTCAGAGAATATAGTGGTCATACATCTTTGAAAGGTAGCAGGTGCATTGTATATAGCAAAAGGCATACTCTATAAGTAAAGGTACCGAAAGGGCAAGTAAAAGTTTTCTTTTCTTGATCCTCTTTTGACACAGGTATTTGAGAGAAACCAGAATAACCATCTAGAAAGAAAAATGTGTATGTTTGGATAATCTTTCTAGCATTTGATCAATAAAAGGTAAAGGGTAATGATCCCTTTTAGTAGCTTTATTTAATTTGCGGAAATCAATTACCATTCTATAACCTGTGATAATTCTTTGTGGGATTAATTCATCTTTATCATTAGGAACAACAGTAATACCTCCCTTCTTAGGGACACAATGGACAGGACAAACCCACTGACTATCAACAACGGGATAAATTATACCTGCCTCCAGAAGTTTTAGTATTTCTTTTCTTACCACTTCTTTCATCTTAGGATTTAACCGCCGTTGGTGATCAACAACCGGTTTCGCGTCTTTCTCCAATTTTATTTTGTGCTGGCATAGAGTGGGACTAATGCCCTTAAGATCATCAAGAGTATATCCAATAGCAGCACGGTGCTTCTTCAGAGTTTTCTATAGTTTCTTTTCTTCTTGCTCTGAAAGGTTAGCACTAATAATAACAGGATATATCTCTTTCTTATCAAGATAAGCATATTTAAGAGTATCAGGTAAATGTTTAAGCTCAAAGATGGGATCACCCTTGGGTGGAGGAGGATCCCCTAGAATTTCAACAGGCAAGTTATGTTTCAAAATAGGTCCCTGTTTAAAGAATACTTCATCTATTTCCCTTCTTTCATTCATAAACATATCATTTTCATGGTCGAGCAAATATTGTTCTAAAGGATCATTAGGAGGCACGACAATAGAAGCAAGGCCAATAATTTCATCTTTACTAGGCAATTCTTTATCATGGGGTTGTCTACGAAATTTAGCAAAATTAAACTCATGAGACATATCCCCCAAACTAATAGTAACAACATCCTTTTTGCAATCGATCCTACCATTAACAGTATTCAAGAAGGGTCTACCAAATATAATGGGACAAAAGTTATCTTGTGGGGAGCCAAGAATAAGAAAATCAGCAGGATATTTAACTTTCCCACACAATACTTCAACATCTCTAACAATCCCAACTGGTGAAATAGTGTCTCTATTGGCAAGTTTAATTGTAACATCAATCTCTTCTATCTCGACAGGTGCAATATCATGCATAATTTCTTTGTATAAGGAATGAGGTACTGCAGTTGCACTAGAACCCATATCACATAAGCCATGATAGCAATGATCTCCTATTTTACCAGAAATAACAGGCATGCCTACAACATGTCTATGTTTATTTTTAGTACCGGGCCTAGCAATTCTAGCAGCTTCATCACAGAAGTAAATAACATGCCCATCCATATTATCGGCCAAGAGATCTTTAACCATAGCAATACTAGGTTCAACTTTAATTTCCTTAGAGGGTGTAGGCATTCTAGTATTACTCTTACGAACCACAGTTGAAGCTTTAGCATCATCCTTTATTCTAACATGGAAAGGTGGTTTCTCAATATAAGCAGTGGGAACAACATAATCATTATAAGTGATAGTCTTTTCTTCAACTTTAATAGGTGCAACTACTTTTACTTCAATGGGAGGATTATATTTAAACCACTTCTCCTTAGGGATATCAACATGAGTAGCAAAGGATTCACAGAAAGAAGCTACTATCTCAGAGTCAAGTCATCGGTATCCATAAAAGATTTAACACAATCAAACTTAGGTATTATACCTGACTCCTTACCTTCGCCGAGATCCAAATCTTCAGAGTTGCGTTTAATTCTTTCCAATAAATCCCATTTGAATTCAATAGTCTTCATCATAAAAGAGTCAGTACAAGAAGTATCGAGCATGGAACGATTATTGAGAGAAAGTCGAGCATAAAATTTTTGAATAATAATTTCTCTTGAAAGCTCATGATTGGGGCATGAATATAACATTGACTTAAGCCTCCCCCAAGCTTGAGCGATGCATTGTCCTTCGCGGGGCCAAATATTATATATATATATATAATTACGATCATGATGAACAAGATGCATAGTGTCGGGGATATACCCCACGGTATGACCCGGCTGGAGTTGTAAACCGGCTGGGACTTGGTAAACCAGCGGATGGTAAACCGGCGGAGAGTTAAGACAGAGAGTCAAGACAGACGGTAAACCGGCTGGTGGTAAACCGACAGACAGTTAAGACAGATGGCTAAGAAAGACGGTAAACCAGCGAGTGTTAAACCGGCAGAGTTAAGACACATGGTAGCACCGGTAGGTGTTAAGTCAATCATAACCCGACAGACAATGTTAAACCGGCAGACAATGTTAAACCGGCAGACAATGTTAAACCGGCAAACATTAAGAAGCCCAGGAAGGGAAGTCAAAATAGTTTAAGTCTTAGTCCGAGATGGACTGTACATGTAACCCGCCCCTTCAACATATATAAGGAGGGGAGGGCTGCCCAAAGAGGGACAAGCAAGACGAAACAATCTTAGGGCTAGACACAAAGAGGAGAGCCGGTTTACGGTGACTCCCTCATGATGATAATGAGACCTAGCCTCAAACAGCATGTAGGGTTGTTACCGGATGATGTTTCCCGGGGCCCGAAGCTGTCTAAACCTTTGTCTTGCGTTGCGTCTCTCGATTCCGCTCAACCCCTCTCAAGCTACCACATAGATGCGTTGGCCTCACGACTAAGTCCTCATGCTAGGACATCTGCCGTGACAATTCCATGACAGTTGGCGCCCACAGTGGGGCCTGCGCACGGTGGTGTTGAGTTCTTGAAGGGATCTCTTAAGAGGTCGAGAAGTTTGTGATTTTTCCGGATGAGCCAGTTTGGAAGGATCTGCATCAGCTTGAAGATCATCGATCCAGATTTACAATCAGTAAGGTTTAAAAAATTAGTGTTATGCGATGGATTACAAGTCAAGCCACGATAAGGTTGACCCGTCAGGAAATTAGTACTGCTATTTGTATCCAGCGGATCAGAGTTGCGTCAGCACGAGCCCCAATGGCGAAGCAATCGGTACTGCTACTAGTATTATTAAATTATAAGATTCCACCGCCACTGCTCGGTGAGACTAGCAAAAACAACGAAAGAACAAGTGCCAAGCTGTCGGAGTCGACGACCCGGAAACAGACTATGATAGCAACCTGGACTCCTCGATCGAGGCCGGCTGTCCCGCCTATCTGCTCGTGGCCTCTAGTAATCGCCTATTTGCCAGCCCGCCGCCCACTGCATTGAGTCCCCGACCGCCGATCCCTGCGGGCCGCTGTCCGCTTCAACCGCCGTTGTCGGCAAGCTGCCTCTTTGTCCTCAAACCGGCTCTGTGCCTCTTCTGCCGCCTCAAGCCGCGGCCGGCGGTCGGTGCCGGGCCGCTCTGGACTCACCTTACCTTCACCTATGTCGCCTTGCCACGTCGGGTCACTGTCGTTACGCTCGATGTTGTGCCATAAGCCGTTCTGCATCTGAGACTGAGACCACCCTGACACCGAGTGGCCGCACTTCTCCCGCAAGTCACCGACGCCCGCTGTTGCGTCTGCTATTGAGCCGCCGCTGGGCGGTCGCAGGTCCACCAAGTTGCCGCCGCCGAGCCGTCGTCGAGTGCCGTGACCCGCCCGCTTCTGCCAAAGAGCCGTCTTGAGCACCCACCGAGGAAAACCGTGCCCTTGCCTTAAAACCGCCGTGGCCACAGCTCCACCTCCGCCTCGAGGCTGAAGGTCTCTATCCCAAGCCACATCTGTTGCTGCACATGGGCTGTGTGCGCCGTTTCTGCGTTCGCGCCGAGTCCGGATCCTATACTGCTCGGGCCGACCCACCATGTCCTCGCTCCGGTCCTGCTGTATGAAGAAACTGATGAAAGGGGAGGTGAGGAGCCGATGTGCTAAGTGGTCTCTGAGGCTCGGTTGTCCGCCTCGGCGACTAATCTCTATGGGTGTGGCTTCAAACCACCGTCAGAGCGCCTCTGAGTCGCCGCCACGTCGAAACCGCAGGGCCACATCTGCGAGCCGCCCTCACCTCTCATCTCCTAAGCCACCTGTTGCTGCTGCGAGACGAAGGCCCGCCGTCTGGGTCACGCCTCGAGTCGCCTACCGCGCCGGATTGAGCCGCCGGGGCCGTGTGGAGCCACACCTGCTGTTCGTTAAGATGCCACGATGACTCGCCTCAACTGAGATGCAGGCCTACGGCAATACTAAACCGCCCCAGACTCGACTTCGCCGCTACCTCGGCCGGCCCGGCGTCGCCTACCGTGCCGGATTGAGCCGCCATCGCCGCCAGGTCAAGTTGACCCGGCCTCACCGCCGCCACTGCGACCGTCCGAGTCGTAGTTGCTAGCGCTGCCTGCCACACACCTCCACCTTAAACCGCCCTCACTTCATGTTGCTCTGTGCGGTCACGCTGAACCGGCCATGGCCGCATTGCCAGTGCTGCCGACCTGCCACACACCTCCGCCTTAAACCGCCCTCACCTCCTGTTGCTCTGTGCGGTCATGCTGAACCAGCCACGGCCGCACTTCTCCGACCCGCCGATGCAGCGAACGCACCTCATCGACTGAGCCGCTGTGGCCCTCCACTGGTTCAGTCACTGTGGCCTTGCCGGTTCGTCTCGCGCTTGCTCTACCTCTGCAGACTGCAGCTGAGACTCGGCCGCCTCCACTCGAGTCGCCGAGCCAACGCCTCCAGGGCTGGCCTCGCCTCCGTTTTCGCTTGCCGCTAAACCGCCCGTCCTCGCGCCTAAACCGCCGGCCTTTGCTTCCGTGGCCTCATTTGCCTCACCGCCGGAGTGAGCGCCAAGCCGTTCCACCATGAGCTGCGGCCTCTGCAACCCGCCGGGCCCGTCTGAAAACACTTGTGAAGCTGAAATCGTGAAAAGTCACCGTTTGGGGACACAGCGACGGGTTGTTGGCGTTGTTAAGGAAAAGTTACATGGTATCCCATATTTCAGGCCAAGAGGTATGGAATGTGATCTCTAACAGGAGTATGGATTATCCCTAAAATACTCACAGGCTTGGCATGGAAGATCAATTGCTCAGAGAGAATTTTATAGTGCGTATAATGAGGCATGCATCCAGTTATTAATGGAGAAAAATGGATTACAGAATGAAGTACCATGGGTGTTACCTGATAGTCATCATGGATATTGCATGGAAAAGTTAGAGGAGACGTATTTATCCACTATCAGCGTCCGGACAATATTCACAACTCCACGGTGCTCGCCTCGGTTCGCCGCGCGCCGCCGCCTTGAGCCGCTGGTCCAAGTCACCATTGTGAGCCGCCATAAGCCACCCCTGTGAGTACTTCCGATCGTCCCGGATGGCAGGTGCATGATTGGATTGATGTATTAGTGCTTCTACAAGGCGAAGGGCCTTTTCGTTGATACTAGGAAAAGTTAAACTTTGGAGAAGTACAAGGAGCTCCATCAGAAATTGCTAACACTACATCAGCGTGCTCTAGAACAAATTACAACGGTTTAGCCTCTGGTGCTGAAGATTGTGAGGAAAGGTGTCAGACTGGTTTAGCTCCTAAAACGCTGTCAGTTATCAAGGTTATGTCTGCACCTAGTGTGATCTGTCCTTGCAAAAGCCACAGTTGGCCATAAGCAAGACTTGCACGGGTTCAGGCTGTACAATCATCAGCCATAGGCGGATCAGTTTTCAAGGCAGGGCCCATGCACTTGTTGAAGGATTCAACCTGAGTGGATAGCAACGTCACGTGGACCAAGTACTAAATCAAGTTTGGAAGATCACGTGATCAAGTGCTAGAATATAAAGGATAGCACAAACTTCAACATCTGATATTTCAGTCTGTATACTCAGACATATACGAGGCAGTGCTACATTAGATCACAAGATATATCTGCGTTGGACTATGTCCAAAACGTTATTAAGTATCTGCATCCGATAAAAAAATCAGGAAAAATTATTGTTATACTACAGGTATAAAGCACGCACTGGCAACGTTCTACAATGGCGTTTTCCTCTGTGTCACATTACCTGATGAACAGACGGCCGGGTCAAGCATCCGCACCGGTTTACAATGCAGAGGACAACTAAGCCCATCCACACCGGCCTATAATATCGCGGTTGACTCATCTGTCTGCTCCTACGGCGGATTCACCCATGATTTATTTCCGCTTCACCATGGTGATCATCAACTCCGTGGTGGACAATTACTGGCCTGTTGTATCAGGTGAAATCCATCCAGTATATTTTTATATTATATATTGCTTTCTTTAAAAGAGCAATTACTCTGGCTTGCAAAGTTATCTAATGCAGGACCCTAAACCGCCATATTGGTGCAAATTTAAAGGACGTCAAAAAAATTCCGGCTTAAAAAGAAGGATTCCAGTTTGAAATCCGGTTCAAGGGAAAGCTATCTCCCACAAAGCTTTGAAGCTCTTAGTATCCGGTTTAAGAATTTCCGGTTCAAAAAGAATAATATTTCCGGTTCAGGAAAAATTAAAGGGACCAAAGAGAGTCTGTTGCAAAAGCACAACTCAAACATAGGTACCCCTTGAGCACAGCTCACAATGTCATTTGGGGGCTTCCTGTTCAAACCTAGGTGTATCCACCAAAGAGAACATAGTATTACTACCCTCTTGATCCGGCTATCAAGCCAATATTATCATAAGAGCACAGCTCTGGTTACTTCGGTAATCCGGTTATCAAGCCAATATTAGCATAAGGGGCCAAAGAGAGTCTGTTGCACTGCACAACTCAAACATGGGTATCCCTTGAGCACAGCTCGCAATATCACTTGGGGGCTATGTTCGAACCATAGTCACACCTCTTGATAGGCTTAAGGCCACCAAGGAAATCACTTGGGGGCTTGGTCGTATCTGAACCATAGCTACACCTCTTGATACGCATAAGGCCACCAGGGAAATCACTTGGGGGCTATGGGTTCGAACCATAGTTACACCTCTTGATCAACATAAGGGCACCAGGGAAATCACTTGGGGGCTTGGTCGTATTCGAACCATAGCTACACCTCTTGATCGGCGCAATGCCATAATTATGACTACATGGGGGCTTTGGTCGTATCCGAACCATAGCTTAAACCCTCTTGATCATACATATACATCATCATATATTACATCATACATCATCATTACATCATCATAGCATGTATCATATGTGAATGGATATACCGGCTTATATGGCAGGAATCGGTTTTCAAACCAGGTTATACTTATCCAAATCTTTAATAGCCAACATGGCTAGATTTTTTTATTATGGTTATCAATAACCAATTATATGACTGAGGTTTTCAAAGTCGCTTTAGTGCAATCCTCGTCTTATTTTATCAACAGATATGATTTATTATACAATGGAAGGAATAGTCCCAAGTCGCTGCAGGCTTACGACCCGGCACTTGGGGGCTACATTGTTCAAGTTGGGATTACATAAAATACACAAGTCTCACGTCGCTGCAAGCCTGCACCATGACACTTGGGGGCTAATGCAAAGTCATTGTTTGCTCACTTATTGGAAGACCCGACTCATCACATCGTAATGAGCCGGCCCTTGGGGGCTACCAATTGCTCTTGTTAACAATTCAAGGTACATAAATTTTCATCTATTATTAAAGGATCCACTGCTCAGTTGGTAAAGCACAAGGCTCTTAACCTTGTGGACATGGGTTCAAGCCCCATGAGGGGGGTTACATCATATGATGTTATTTTCATTGAAGAATATATCAAGTCCCAGCTCAATATTATCTTATTGAGCCGGCCCTTGGGGGCTACACATTGCTGCTCAAGTTTACATGATCATATTTACAAAGTCCCTGCTCATTATTGCATAATAACCCGGCCCTTGGGGGCTACACTGATTGAAGTTTTTATGAGCATAAGGCAATTTCAAGTCCCAGGTTGTTGCAAGCATGACAACCCGGCACTTTGGGGCTACATATGTGGAATACTCAGTTCTGACTGGTGATTGAGATGAACAACCTAGGTTTCTTCAAGCTTGTGACATTCATATTGAAGCAAGTCCTAAGCTATTGCAATGCTACCTTCTTAAGACTTGGGGACTACAAGTGATAGGCATATAAGAGGTATATTTTCAAGCTTGATGTTAACTACAATTATGACCCGGTGCCATCAATATTTGTAAACCGGCAAGTTCAAGTCTTAAACCGACAAGTTCTACATTCTTAAACCGGCTGAAGATCAAATGAGTATTTCAAAGGCTAATATTTTTTGTTAAGCATTGGGAGCTGAAGTCAAAGGAGTTATTCTTCACAATATTTCACTGTGACAAACCAATGTCAGCAAATTGATTATGAAGCTGGTCCATTGACTCGGATTTTATAGAAGAGGGAAGTGACAAGGACTTAAGGATGATCAGGATCAGTTTAACATGGTTAAATCCAAATTAAACTGGGGGCTAATGTCGGGGATATACCCCACGGTATGACCCGGCTGGAGTTGTAAACCGGCTGGGACTTGGTAAACCGACGGATGGTAAACCGGCGGAGAGTTAAGACAGAGAGTCAAGACATACGGTAAACTGGCTGGTGGTAAACCGGCAGACAGTTAAGACAGATGGCTAAGAAAGATGGTAAACCGGCGAGTGTTAAACCGGCAGAGTTAAGACAGATGGTAGCATCGGCAGGTGTTAAGTCAATCATAACCCGACAGACAATGTTAAACCGGCAGACAATGTTAAACCGACAGACAATGTTAAACCGACAAATGTTAAGAAGCCCAGGAAGGGAAGTCAAAATAGTTTAAGTCTTAGTCCGAGATGGACTGTACATGTAACCCACCCCTTCAACATATATTAGAGGGGCAGGGATCCCCAAAGAGGGACAAGCAAGAGGAAGCAATCTTAGGGCTAGACACAAAGAGGAGAGCCGGTTTACGGTGACTCCCTCATGATGATAATGAGACCTAGCCTCAAACAGCATGTAGGGTTGTTACCGGATGATGTTTCCCGGGGCCCGATGAGAGGATCGATGGAGATAACGATGGTGATGACTTCCCCTTCCTGGAGGGAAGTTTCCCCGGGAGAACAGCTCCGCCGGAGCCCTAGATTGGTTCCGCCAAGGTTCCGCCTCGGGGCGGCGGAGTTTCGTCCCGTGAGCTTGCTTATGATTTTTTTCTAGATGAAAGACCTCATATAGAAGAAGATGGGCATCAGAGGGCTGCCAGAGGGCCCACGAGGCAGGGGGAAGGCCCAGGAGGTAGGTCATGCCCCCACCCTCGTGGATGGTGGGTGGCCCCCTCGGGTACTTCTTTCGCCCAATATTTTTTATATATTCTGAAACGTGCTCCCGTGAAATTTTAGGACTTTTGGAGATGTGCAGAATAGGTCTCTAATATTTGCTCCTCTTCCAGCCCAGAATTCCAGCTGCCGGCATTCTCCCTCTTCATGTAAACCTTGTAAAATAAGAGAGAATAGGCATAAGTATTGTGACATATTGTGTAATAATAGCCCATAGTGCAATAAATATCGATATAAAAGCATGACGCAAAATGGATGTATCAGTCATTGTTTTGATCTTATCCAGATTAGCGTTGATGCCTCTTTTGACACTAGAAAACCCATCGATTTGCCGGCAGGAACACTAAAAAGACACTTGGCCAAGTTGAGTTTCATCTTGTAAACTCAAAGATTGTCGAAAGTCTCCTTGAGATCATTCAGTAGAGTTTCCTTCTTCTAGGACTTGACTACAATCATCAACATAAGCATGGACATTATGCCTGGTCTATTTATGGAAACAGTTCTGCATGCAGCAGTGATAAGTAGCCCCCACACTCTTAAGCCCAAAAAGGCATAGAAGCATAGCAGAAAGCCCCAAAGTGCGTGATAAAAGCCGTCTTTTCCTGGTCCTCAATGGCCATCTTGATATGATGATAGACGGAGTAAGCATCCAGAAAATATAGGCACTCACAACCAGCAGTAAAATCGGTGATCTGGTCGATGAGGGAAAGGGCAAATGGGTACTTGGGACAAGCCTTGGTAAGATCTATGTAATCGACACACATGCGCCAGGTGCCACTTTTCTTCAAAACAAGCACTGGATTTGCCAACCACTCGGGGTGAAAGACTTCAACAATGAACCCAGCAGCCAAGAGCCGGGCCACTTCCTCGTTAAAATGATGGAGGTATTGTTTGACAATTTTCATCTTAGGATCCACATTAAGGTGGTGCTCAGCGTGTTCTCTCGGTACACCCGACATGTTAGAAGGTTTCCATGCGAAGATGTCCCGATTGTCACGGGTGAAGTCGATGAGCGCGCTTTCCTAATTGGAATCCATGCCAGTCCCAGTAGTGAACTACTGGGATGAGTCTCCAAGGGTGAAATCAACATGTTTTGTATCTTCGGCCGACTTAAATTGAGCAGGGGGTTACACTCTGTGTTGGGCTTTTTCAAGGGAGTCATGTCGGTCGGGTGAACATTGACTGTATAAAACTTGAACTCCTCTACTGCGCAGGATGACTCGGCATAAGCTGCGTCCCCCTTCTCACACTCGCATGCGATTTTTCTGTCACCTTCAGTTATGATAGTGCCCTATGGCCTAGCCATCTTGAGCTTGAGATAGACATAACAAGTCTGAGCCATGAAGCGAGCATAAACCGGCCGTTGAAAGAGGGCATGATATGGACTCTTAATGTACTTAGTGCCAAATGTCAGGAACTCCGATTATTAGTTGTACTTAGTGCCAAATGTAACTTCCAGCTTGATCCACCCAATAGGATAAACCGACTTTCCAGGAACCATCCCGTGAAAAATAGTGGAGGAAGGGTGATGTTGCTTTTCTGACAAGTTCATACATATGAAGGTATCACATTATATAGTGTTGTGGGGTTAACACGGAAGATGCCCTAGTGAAAGGACATAGGTAAGAGGCCATTGCTATGGTGATTAGATTGAAGGGGTTGAACTAGACAAAGGACACGAATTTACCTAGGTTCAGCCCCTCATGGTGGAGGTAAAAGCCTACTCCTGCTCTTGTTGCTATTTCTTGAGTATCGATTACAAGGGAGCGGATTCGCTTAACCTAGCTATCGATCGATTGTAACTTAAGTTTACCCGCTGTAGGGAGTCGCCTTTATATACACAGGCCGAGGCCCTGGGTGTATAAGAGTCCAGGCCGGGTTATACTTCATAACCGATCCTGGCTCTAAGTTGCCTTGCGTTCTGATACGTCTCCAACATATCTATAATTTTTTATTGTTCCATGTTGTTATATTATCATTCTTGGATGTTTTACAATCATTTTATATCATTTTTTGGGACTAACCTATTGACATAGTGCCAAGTGCCAGTTGCTATTTTTTGCTTGTTTTTACATCATAGAAAATCAATATCAAACGGAGTCCAAATGCATCAAAACTTTTTGCGGAAGTTTTATGGACCAGAAGACACCAATGGGCTGAAGAAGCACCTAGGGGGTGCCCCGAGGAGGGCACAACCCACCAGGGCACGCGTGGGCCCCCAGGTGCGCTTAGGTCGGTTGTGCCCACCTCGATGGCCTCCCGCACTTTCTCTTTGATCTATAAATACTCCAATATTCCAGAAACCCTAGGGGAGTCGACGAAAATAAATTCCAGCCGCCGCAAGTTCCAGAAACCAGATATCCAATCTAAACACCATCACGGAGGGGTTCAGATCCTCATCGGTGCCCCTCCGATGATGCGTGAGTAGTCTTTTGTAGACCTACGGGTCCGTAGTTTGTAGCTAGATGGCTTCATGTCTCTCTCTCTTGATTCTCAATACAATGGTCTCTTGAAGATCTATTTGATGTAACTCTTTTTGCGGTGTGTTTGTTGGGATCCGATGAACTTTGAGTTTACGATCAGATCTATGTTTTTATCCATGAAAGTTATTTGAGTCTTTTGATCTCTTATATGCATGATTACTTATAGCCTCATATTTCTTCTTCAAATCTTTGGTTTAGTTAGGCCAACTAGATCAATTTTTCTTGCCATGGGAAGAGGTGCTTTGTGATGGGTTCGATCTTACGATGCTTGATCCCAGTGACAGAAGGAGAACCGACACATATGTATCATTGCTATTAAAGATAACAAGATGGGGTCTATTTCTACACACACACACACACACACACACACACATATATATATATATATATATATATATCTTATCTACATCATGTCATCGTTCTTATGGCATTACTTCGTCTCTCCATGAACTTAATACACTAGATGCATGCTGGATAGCGGTCGATTTGTGGAGTAATTAAAGTAGATGCAGGCAGGAGTCGGTCTTCTAATCTTGGACGTGATGCCTATATAATGATCATTGCCTGGATATCTTCATGATTATTTGAAGTTCTATCAATTTCCCAACAGTAATTTGTTTACCCGTCGTTGCTATTTTTCTCGAGAGAAGCCACTAGTGAAACCTACGTCCCTAGGGTCTCTTCTTTATTATATTTGCCTTCGTGACCTATTTTTATTTGCTTTTATTTTCAGATCTATTAATCCAAAAACCCAAAAATACCTTGCGTTCCCACGAGATCTATTTATCCAATCTACTACAATTTTACCTATCTTTTTACCCATGAGGATTGACAACCCCTCTCTTACGTCGGGTTGCAAGTATTTGTTCTTTTTGTGCAGGAGTCATTTATGTGGTGTTGTGTGGTTCTCCTACTTGTTCGATAACCTTGGTCTCATCAGTGAGGGAAATACCTACCATAGCTATGCTGCATCATCCCTTCCTCTTTGGGGATATATCGACGTAGTTCCAGCCGCATCACCTTCTTTGGCAAGTCGCTGTCAGGCGGCTTACACGTCCGGGTCACGCACCGTCTTCTGGTCTTGGGCCTCCAACTGGCCCTCCTCATAAGCCGCCTCCCTGGCTCTACGTCTTATTTTCTTGGGCCTGTCTAAGGGTTCATTGTTAAGTCGTCAACAGCCTAACCGACCCTTCTAGGGCGGGTTACATCGTGGTTGATTTGAACTTGTTCATGTCAATCTTCAACGCCTCTGGTTGGCGAGTCTTCTTTGGTTCTTCTAAATGTTTGACTTTGAACAGATCTTCATAACCCGCCATATGAAAGGATGGCATCATCTTTATAAATTTAGAAAAATCCTCATGACATCGCAACGGATCTTTTGCATTAATAATCCATTCCGAACATCGAGGCGCTCTTTTTGTTGTAGAAGTTATCACGCCTCCTCGATACTCGCACACGCTTGTCACTGTACCCTCTTTTTCCTTATAAATAGGCACGGGGGACCTGCCTTTTTCACTTTCCACACCGTCGCCTCCACTTCTTCTTCTTCCTCGCGATGCCTGCTGCGACCAGAGCTCCACCGTCCCCGTCGAGCTACGCCAGTTAGCCCTAGCCGAGGTCGACGCATCTGCTTGTCACCGTCGTGATCTTGCGAGACGCCCCCGCTCTGCTCTGCCGCAAACAGGTACTGCTTCTCCCCTTTCTAAGCTCTGCACTAGGTTACTTGAATAGAGCTCGTCGGAGTTCGTCACCGCTTCTGAATAGAGGCTACTTTTGATCAGAAGATGCTCCTGTAGTAGTTTTAGTATCATCTCAATCTTGAACAACCTATATTCCCTTCTAGATTGATTGGCTACTTGCTAGTTCTTCCACCATCACCCTTTAGGTTTAGCAATTGTTTTTCTTTTTTGAACCGCCTCTAGATCCATAAATATAGATGTTCGTTGCGAAACCTATTTATTCCATACTTAGGAGAATTCACCAATCTTGTTATTTAGATAGTTGACCCGCCCTTCACCTTTCGAGCGGTTTACCAATGTACTTGTAACAAAATCTGTTTCTCCATACTTAGTAATAACTTCATCAAGTCTCTGCTTAGACAACCCGCCAGGATGCTACCGACTTATACTTTCATAATTTAACCCGCCACATTCTCACAACCTAATAGTCACTTCACTCCCATATTTAAGGTGGCTCATAATTTGTCAATGGCTCACCGTAACACGTTTACTGTCTTATAGTCACAACTGGCCCATCACTGTTGAGATGTCATGTAATCACTTAGGCGGCTTATCATTGCAGTTTTAACCTACCATGCTTTTACTCCTTGTCTGTAGTTTTTAACCCAGCCAATCATGTCTAGAACTCCCACTTCTTATTACTGGGTAGCCTCCAAGTCTTAGAGCTCATGCTCAATGAGTATGTGGACATGGGTGTTTTGTCGGCTAAAGATGTTATCCATTGGCGGGTTCCCGGTCGTGAGACTATTCCTCAACCTAGAGAGGGTGAAGTTGTAGTTTTCACAGATCACCTCCTCCATGGCTTTTCACCAGTCGGGTAAAAAAAATTCCTAGATGCTCTACATGTTTACCAGCTTCATCCTCAGGATATTGGTCCCAACTCCGTCTCCAATCTATGCCAATTTCAAGTATTATGTGAAGTGTATCTGCAAGAGGAGCCAACTGTTGATCTCTTCAAAAGATTTATTTTACATCAACTGCCAGACTGAAATGACAGACGAACCTAGTCTTGAGCTTGGAGGTGTTTCCATTCAGAGGCGGAGAGATGTAACCTTTCCCTCAGCTACACTGCCAAGCCATCCCAAGGGCAAGAACAAAACTTGGTTCTATTGCAGAAACACTACTCCGGCTGAAGAAAACCTCTTGCCTGGATTTCGCCCCTACTGGCTCAGTACGAGCAGCAAGCTTCCTGGTCGATTAACTACCATGGAACGTGCTCAGTATGCGCACATATTTTCAAAGATACGAGCCTTAATAGCCAATGGCTTAACTGGAGTCGACTTGACCCACTGTTGGGTCTCATGGAGGATCTTACCGCTGAGCCGGCGTAGCGGTTTAATGTGCCAATACACTAGTGACGTGAAGGACCTACAATGCTACAGCTAGAAACCTCTAACTAACAAGGAAATCAATGAAATGGTCAAGTCTTTGCTTCGGGAGTCTCAAGAAGCCTGCAACAAAATGGGGCTGAGGCCTTTTTGTAGTTCTAACCCAACCCCTGTAGTGAGTACCTTGCATAAATCCTTCCTCTTGCTTATTTGTCTTTTATGCCTTATATATATATAGGCTAACTCTACCTTCTGGAGGAAGAAAATAACAATAGCGCCGCCAGCTAAGAAGACTAGAGCAGCGAAGCCTCAAGGTCCGGGTCGCCGTAAGAAATAGATAGCAGAAGAGCTACTTTAGATAGATGAGTCTGAGGTAGAACATGACTCCCTTGGTCTTCTTTTCATGCAGGTTATTGATGATGATTCCTCTCAGGCTGAAGTGGAGACAAGCCGGGCCAATAAAGCATAGGTAATTCCCGTCTCCTCCGACTCAGAACCCTTGCCAAGAAAGAAAACACTGCGGGTCATCCGGAAAGTAAGATTTTCTCACCCTCATTGAGGGAGTCCTGGGTTAGGGGGTCTCCAGACAGCCGGACTATATCCTTTGGTCGGACTGTTGGACTATGAAGATACAAGTTTGAAGACTTCGTCCCGTGTCCGGATGGGACTCTACTTGGCGTGGAAGGCAATATAGTCAATACGGATATGTATATCTCCTCCTTTGTAATCGATCTTTTGTAACCCTATCCCCTTCCGGTGTCTATATAAACCGGAGGGTTTAGTCCGTAGGACAACATACAATCATACCATAGGCTAGCTTCTAGGGTTTAGCCTCTTTGATCTCGTGGTAGATCAACTCTTGTACTATTCATATCATCAAGAACAATCAAGAAGGACGTAGGGTATTACCTCCATCGAGAGGGCCCGGACCTGGGTAAACATCGTGTCCCCTGCCTCCTGTTACCATCCGCCTTAGACGCACAGTTCAGGACCCCCTACCCGAGATCTACCGGTTTTGACACCGACATTGGTGCTTTCATTTAGAGTTCCACTATGCCGTCACCATAAGGCTCGATGGCTCCTTCGATCATCGTTAGCTATGTAACACCCCGTATGTAACTTGCAATATTTGTATTCCAACTCTTGCCATTTTCGGCACTAAGTTATGCTATTCCCTCGTGGTTGGGTTTTGTGTTCGTTTTGCTTTTGTCCTTGTCATGCATATCATATCATGTCATTATGTGCATCGCATTTGCATACGTGTTTGTCTCATGCGTCCAAGCATTTTCCCTGTTGTCCGTTTTGCATTCTGGCACTCCTATGTCCTCCGGCGTTGCCTTTTACCTCTTTTCGTGTGCAGGTGTTAAATGTTCTTGGATTGGACCGAGACTTGTCAAGCGGCCTTGGTATGCTACCGGTAGACCGCCTGTCAAGTTTTGTGCCATTTGGACTTCGTTTGATACTCCAACGGTTAACCGAGGAACCGTAAAGGCCTCGTGTGTGTTGCAGCCCAACACCCCTCAGAGGTGGCCAAAGCCCAGCTAGACCCCTCCATCCTCTCGGCCGTTCGATCATGATCGCGTGGGCGAAAACCGCACTCCATTTGGAGTCTCCTAGCTCCTTCTATGTATAAATAGGTCTTCCCCGTACAAAATCGTAGGTGAAACCCTACCTCTCCCTCTCCTCGCGCCGTCGGATGAAAACCCTGCGGCCGGACGTGTCCGCCGACCACGTCTCCTGCACCAATCGAGGGCCACCACGTCGCCACCGCTATCGCGCCAGCCAACCGTCGGCCGCCACGCGTCCCCGAGCCTGCGCCCACTTCACCGCCAACCGCGCTGGCCCGCCGGGGCCCGAGGGAGGCCATCTCCGGCCCAAGCCGCCGCGCCTCCCGGCCCGTGCCTCTACACTGCCCGGCCTGCGCGCGCGCCTCCCGTGCTGCCTCACCGCCTCCTTCGCCGTCGCTCCGGCGAGACGCCGCATAGATCCGCCGCCTGAGCTACTCCGGCGAGCCGCACCGCCGTGTCCGGTCGTCCCCGCCATCCCTCGTCTTCGTCTCCTCTCTGGTGAAGCTCGCTCCAAGCTCCGGCCACCGCCTCCTCTCCGACCACCGCACCTCCATCTCCGGTGAACATCAAAATCCGTGCCTCAGATCTGGATCCCGAGAGAGGGTTGACCTTTTTTCCCCACTAAGTAATTTCATGTGCATATTTTCTAGGCATCTTCATCATGTCATATCTCATCATCCGTAGCTCCGTTTTGGGCGTGTAGCATATCAAATTGTTCGCGTGGATGTGCTCTTCATTTAATTCCATTGCATCCTGCTTGTTTGAGTTCATCTTGATGCCCTGAATGCTATTGCAAGAGTGCTATGTAATGTTAGTTTCTGTTTCTTAACAGATTATGGACATTTGTCACTTTTGCCATGTTTAATGTGTGCCTCCTATGAACTTGAGCCCTACATGTGTTTTGGGCTATGCCATACAATCTTTACAGGGGTGTATGCCATGTAGTTTTGTGATCAATGTGGTGACTAGCACAAGCATGCAAAGTAGCTCTCGTGATGTTGCTGATTTCAGGGACTTAGAATTCTTCTAAGTCATTTCCCTGATGTTATTTTTATGCCATGTATTCTTGTTGCTTCAGAGTGATCCATGCCTCTTTTGAGCATGTTCAGTAAGGATGATTTTGAGATATTGTTATGTTCTATCCATCCATGTCTTTGTTTGAAATTATGGAGTACCCTAGCATGACTCAATCTTGCTCTGCTTTTGCTATAAAATGTTCCTGGCAGATTGTTTACGTGTTAATCAATTTTGCCGAGGTTGTTATAGTTGTTCCATGCATGCTATGAGAGTGTTCTTTCCATGATTAGCTTATTGATCATGTATTCTTGCTGGGTGTATGCTTAGTTTGTCATGCAATGCCTTGTGGTGAGTGCATCGAGCTTGCAAACATGCCTACGTAACTCTGTTTATGCCATGTCCAGATTCCTGCTAAGTCTGAATCTGTTAACGAAACTTTCTATGTTTACATGGGTGCCATTATATTTTCTGATCCCTTTTGGCTTATGGTCAGTAAGGGACTTTTGTTATATGCTTTGAGTAGTTTCATGCCATGCCTTGCTTTGCCATGATACGATCATGTAACATGTTGTTATCTTGCTCTAAACATTGCTTCCTGATGCTAAATCCTGACATGTTATTTTCACCAAGTCTGTGAACCTGATATCTTTTGCACTTTTGCCATGCTTGTTTGAGCCTGCTATTGTGTGATTTAGCCGTAGCTCAATGTTCATCTTTTGTCAAGCATCTTGAGTGGATCACTTCCATGTGCTTTGTTGCTATGTTAGAGTGCAGTAGCTTAGTTTCTTGTTGCATTCTAGATGGCATCGTGCTGTTAATAGCAGATTTGTGTCATTATTGTTTTGCATGCCATTTGCAAACCGTGCATCCGATTCCGGTGAT
This sequence comes from Triticum dicoccoides, assembly GCF_002162155.2. NCBI lineage: Eukaryota > Viridiplantae > Streptophyta > Magnoliopsida > Poales > Poaceae > Triticum > Triticum dicoccoides. The sequence goes on along the minus strand of NC_041392.1, from coordinate 288,011,429 downwards.
CTTTATATCAATTTCGACCGAAATCAACTCATCTTTCCAGCGGCACTCTTAGTTTACCAATTTGAGGCATGGTTCAATCTTTTCCTTCCGGAGCATGCATATGCATTGCATATCACATCCCGCATATCATGCCATGTTTTGCATCATGTGGCTTGCGCATTGCACCGTGGTTGATCGTGGTTCCCTTTGCTTGTGTTCTTGCTTTGGGTAGAGCCGGGAGACGAGTATGTGATCGAGGAACCCATTGAGTATGCTTACGAGGATCAAGCTTACGTCAACTCGGAGAACTTTGCAGGCAAGATGACCATACCCTCGAAATCACTTATATCTTTGCTTGCTAGTTGCTCGCTCTTTTGGTATGCCTATGTCACGATTCCTACCACATGCTATATCATGCCTCCCATATTGCCATGTCAAACCTCTAACCCACCTTGTCCTAGCAAACCGTTGTTTGGCTATGTTAACGCTTTGCTCAGCCCCTCTTATAGCGTTGCTAGTTGTAGGTGAAGATTGGAGTTTGTTCCTTGTTGAAACATGTTTATTGTTGGGATATCATTATTATATCTTGGTTACTTTAATGCACCTATATACTTGGTAAAGGGTGGAAGGCTCGGCCTTATGCCTGGTGTTTTGTTCCACTCTTGCCGCCCTAGTTTCCGTCATACCGGTGTCATGTTCCTTGAATTTGCGTTCCTTACACGGTTGGGTTATAATGGGAACCCCTTGACATTTCACCTTGAATAAAACTCCTCCAGCAAGGCCCAACCTTGGTTTTACCATTTCCCACCTAGCCTTTTTTCCCTTGAGTTCCGCGGACTCAAGGGTCATCTTTATTTTAAACCCCCGGGCCAGTGCTCCTCTGAGTGTTGGTCCAAACTAGAGCCCCTTGCAGCGCCACCTCAGGGAAACTCGAGGGTTGGTTTTAGTTGTACGGATTGCTTATCCGGTGTGCCCTGAGAACAAGATATGTGCAGCTCCTATCGGGATTTGTCGGCACATTCAGGTGGCTTTGCTGGTCTTGTTTTACCATTGTCGAGATGTCTTGTAACTTGGATTCCGAGTCTGATCGGGGCGTCCTGGGAGAAGGAATATCCTTCGTTGGCCGTGAGAGCTTTTGATGGGCTAAGTTGGGACACCCCTGCAGGGATTTGAACTTTCGAAAGTCGTGCCCGCGGTTATGGGCAGATGGCAATTTGTTAATGTCCAGTTGTAGAGAACTTGAAACTTAACTTAATTAAAATGGATCAATCGCGTGTGTAGCCGTGATGGTTTCTTTGCGGCGGAGTACGGGAAGAGAACACGGTCTCGGGTTATGCTCGAACCTAAGTAGTTCTAAGATCACTTCTTGATCATAGATTCTCGAATGTGCTTTGCCTTCTCTTCTCGCTCTCATTTGCGTAAGTTAGCCACCATATATGCTAGTGCTTGCTGCAGCTCCACCTCATACCTTTTCCCCTACCCATGAGCTTAAATAGTCTTGGTCGCGAGGGTGTGAGATTGCTGAGTCCCCGTGACTCACAGATTACTTCCAAAACCAGATGCAGGTGTCAATGATACCATTCCAGGGGATGCGACTGAACTCAAGTGGGAGTTCGATGAGGACTCAGGACGTTACTACATTTCCTTTCCAGACGATCAGTAGTGGAGCCCAGTTGGGGCGATCGGGGATCTTATGCATTTGGGGTTGTCTTTATTTTGGTTCCGTAGTCGGACCTTTATCGGGGATCTTATGCATTTGGGCTATATTTATGTATTGTTTGAAGTGGCGATTGTAAGCCAACTCTGTACCTGTTTCTTATTCAGTACATGGGATGTGTAAAGATTACCCCTCTTGCGACATGCCTACAATGCGGTTATGCCTCTAAGTCGTGCTCCGACACGTGGGAGATATAGCCGCATCGTGGGTGTTACAAGCGATGCGGTCCAGGGTGAGGCTTTCCTCCCCAGACAGATCTTCGTATTCGGCGGTTTTGCACTGCGGGCCAATTCGCTTGGCCATCTGGAGCAAATCGAAAGCTACGCCCTGGCCATCAGGTCAGATTTGGAAACTTGAACTACACAGCCGACATCCGCGGAGACTTGATCTTCGACGGATTCGAGCCCATGCCGGACGCGCCGCACAGTCGCAACGAGCATGACATAACTCTACCGTCGGACAGTGTTCGGGAGATCGCATCCGCAACTACTCCGATCGTTAGCCCGGAGAAAATCGCGGCATCTGAGAGCGGAGGGATAGACCCCGCCATGGAGGTCGTGCTCTCAGTGGCGATAGAGCCAAATACTGACTTCACCCGTTACGAGAGCCATGTCGCCGAACCACTGGATTCATCTCCGGCCATGGACTCTGAGCCGCTCACATCCGTGCCCGTCGAATCCGACTAGGCGCCGATCATGGAGTTCACCTCCGCGGATATCTTTCAGCACTCACCTTTCGGAGATGTGCTAAATTCATTAAGGTCTCTCTCCTGGTCAGGAGAACCTTGGCCGACCTATGTCCGGCTAGAATGGGATGCGGACAACGAAGAAATTCACTGCCCACCCACCACCCACTTAGTAGCCACTGTCGACGACTTAACCGACATGCTCGACTTCGACTCCGAAGACATCGACGGTATGGACGAGGATGCCGGAGACAAAAAGGAGCCACCGCCCACAGGGCGCCGAACCACCACTTCATCACATGACGTATACATGGTGGATACACCCAGAGAGGCGAAGAGACAGCGGGGGATGCACCCTCCAAGCAACCCAAGCACCAATGTCAACTGCACCACTCTAAATCCCGTCATAGCAAAAACAGCGATAACAGCGCAAGAGGGAATAATAGTCCACTCGACTCTGGAAGAAACGACAACTGCACCACCCCGATGGCAGAAAACGATCAAGATGCAAACTGCAAACATAGTACGGATCCGATGTCCGAACACGATGACGCCAAGGATAAGCCTCATCAAACCCCGTTTGGGGAAGAAAGCAGTCCGGACGAAGATGCACACATCATCCCGGAAACACACTTGGAGCAAGAGAACCTCCGCAGAAGGCTTATCGCCACAGTGAGGAGCCTGAAGAAACAGAAGCAAAGGCTCAAGGTAGCACGAGATACGCTCAACAGCAAGTGGAGCAAAGCAACAAAGTATGGTGGAAGTTACCATAAAAATAGATATCCAAAGCGCAAGCTATTACCAGAATTCGACGACGAGGCCTTAGAGCCTATACAGCTGAAGAATGATACGGCCAACCGGCCGGATACACCACCTTGTGAAGGCGATAGAGTGGCTAACAAAGTCACGCATAAGTCAACACACGATCTACGTGAGAACTTGCGTCAGAAATCTGGCGTGACCAGACCCATCTATGGATCTAGGAAGCGCGCTACGGTACAAAACCAACACCGAACACCGCAACCGTCCGAACACCATGGCACATCCCAATACAGGGGTGTCGCACACCCCCTATGTTTCACTGATGAGGTGCTGGATCATGAATTCCCGGAGGGATTCAAACCGGTGAACATAGAGGTGTACGACGGGACCACAAACCCTGGAGTCTGGATAGAGGACTTCATCCTCCATATTCATATGGCTCGTGGAGACGACCTCCATGCCATTAAATACTTGCCCCTCAAGCTTAAAGGGCCAGCT
>NC_041392.1:287963298-288007605 GCF_002162155.2 Triticum dicoccoides | reverse complement strand
TGGGAGGAGCTCGAGGATGCTTTTCGGGCGAATTTCAAGGGACTTATGTCCGACCTCCGGATGCAGACGATTAAAGTCATATAGTCCAACAGTCCGGAGAGTCCTCCCGAAAGCTTTGGAATAGGTTCCTCACCAAGAAGAACCAAATCGTCGACTGTGCGGACGCCGAAGCCTTAGCAGCTTTTAAACACAGCGTCTAAGACGAATGGCTCGCCAGACACCTCGGCCAAGAAAAACCGAGAACTATGGCAGCCCTAAAAAGCCTCATGACCCACTTTTGTGCGGGCGAGCACAACTCGTTGGTCCGTAGCAGCACCAGTGACCCAAGCACATCCGAAGTCAGGGATTGTAATGGTAAACCATGACACAACAAAAACAAGCGCCGAAATAAAGAAGGTAGCCCAGATAACACGGCGGTAAACGCCGGATTCAGGGGCTCCTGACCAGGTCAGCGGAAAAAGCCTTTCAAAGGCAGCAGAGAAGGACAATCTGGCCTAAACAAAAATCTTGACAAACTCTGTCAGATCCACAGTACCCTAGACAAACCTGCAAATCATACCCACAGAGAATGTTGGGTCTTCAAGCAAGCTGGTAAGCTAAACGTCGAACACAAAGGGGAAGAGACACCAAGCGAAGACGAGGATGAACCTCGCCAGCAAAGCGCCGAAGGACAGAAAAAGTTCCCACCAGAGGTTAAAACCGTAAACGTGATCCATGTGACAAAGAGGAAAAGCAATCATGCACTCCGATGCACACGAGCCATAGAGCCCGTCACCCCTAGGTTCAACCCCTGGTTGGCCTGTCCGATCACTTTCAACCGTAGGGATAACGATACAAATGTTCGGTGCGAAGGATTGATGGCCTTGGTATTAGACCCAATCATAAATGGGTACCATTTCACACGAGTCCTCATGGACGGCGGCAGTGATCTAAATCTGATATATCATAACACAATCCGCAAAATGGGGATAGACCCGACACAAATAAGCCATAGTAATACTACCTTCAAGGGAGTAATACCAGGCTAAGAGGCCCGCTGTACGGGCTCTCTACTACTAGAGGTGGTATTCGCTTCACCCGATAACTTCCGAAGCGAAACATTAACTTTTCACATCGCTCCATTCCGAAGTGATTATCAAGCACTACTCCGAAGGGCGGCTTTTGCTCATTTTAATGCAATACCGCATTATGCTTTTCTCAAGCTCAAGATGCCCGGTCCATGTGGCATCATCACAGTTAGCGGAAATACCAAACGTTTTTTTACATACAGAAGAGGACGCGGCGGCTCTAACAGCCGCGAACTAGACGGCCTCACCAACCAAAAAAAATGGCGGGTCGTCAAGACCACGGACACGGTTAGACGAGTACGGCGTTCCATCACATATACATGATACGGGTTTGATGACCAAACCCTCATAAATGGTACCAGGGGCTCCCCGCGTGTAATCAGGGCCAGCCCAGGTCAACTTGACTTCTCCTGAATTTTGACAGTTCATTCATAATAACCAATTCTTCCTTTTTTGGCACGGCAACTTTCACCTAAGTTCTTTCCTTTTACAGATGATAATCGTGCTACACCCGTCCAGGACACGGCACAATGGAGACACAGGCGCAGACGTGCAGCAGGGACCCGCCCAAAGGTTTCCTTTTAGATTAAGACCCTGCGTAAACCTTTTTTACTATCTCTTGTTGCTCATATCCTCCGGATACTCCGCACAACCGAGAAGGATGCTGGCGTTATTGGCATGTGGCCACGCCAGGACTTTGCACGTACCTGGACACATGGGGTTTCTTATTAAGGGCATTGTTTAGCCCGGTATATGTTATAAAGACCAAACACCTTAGGGAGTGTTCGGCGTTGCAAGTTTGGCCCTATATGCATCAGCTCCGAATCATGTCTTTGGTCAAATGTTGGGTTTGCCTGGCTCCCACGTTTTGGTACCTTATGTTCTGTTATATCGGCTAAGGTCGCACTGGGAAAACTACTGCAATTGTGCCCTGGTTCATCCGGATGAGCACCTTAGTAGAGAAAGCCGAAAACTGGCTGTCATGATATAGCGAGAGACTGGTCAACCACTCGATGACTCATCGGAATCTTCGGGATTCCTCCGCATTAATGAAGGGCCGTTTCCCAGTCATGTATGTACGCGCCCCGTATTCGGACGAGCGCAGAAGTACTAGGGGCTATATAGTAGCCCCACTGACAAACTCCGATGGCTAAGTGAAAGTGTTAAAGCAATATAGTCTAATTGCCTCGTTCGCTGCGCTATCACCTCCTTAATGGACCAAGACGTTGGATCAAGTGTGGATATGCATTTTTCGCGAACACCCCCGCAATATATGCGTGGGGGCGGAAGCCGACGACTGCAAACTTTCAGGTTATATACATATATACATAAATGGCCGCACAGGAGGCATCATAGTACTTTCGGGAAAAAGTATAAATACAACCTCGATAATTCAATAAAACATTGTTTTTACGGTGGGAATACATGTCACTAGAACATAATATTCTTCGAGCACTGAGCCTCTATTGAACAAGAGCCTTCAAGAACTTCTTCAAAGTAGTGCTCGGCAGTCACTCGGCCTACGGCCGAACCCTGTGTCGCAATAGTGGTGGCCTCCATCTCCGCCCAGTATGTCTTGACACGAGCAAAGGCCATCCGCGCACCCTCTATGCACGCCGATCTCTTTACAACATCGATGCATGTCACATCACCAAGGAATTGTTGCACTAAACTAAAGTATCTATTCGGCCTTGGCCCTCCCGGCCACAGGTGATCCACAACGGACCTCATGGCAAGTCCGGACAACCTATGGAGCTCGGCCCACTCAGCCAATCACTCATTTAACAGCAGCGGACAGACTGGAGTGTGAAACTGCGACCATAATAGCCTTTCCACCACGGGACCTTTCTGATCCTTGAAGTACTCGGCCGCATCAGCAGCACTTGCAGCCAAATCCATGTAGGCGTCCGCCGAACTCCATAGCCGGTCCAGAGGAGCATACTTCGGATCTCCGAACTTAGTCTGCAACAAGAAGGGCTTCCCAGACATGATATCTGTAGCTTGATTCGGCTCCTCCTTCGTCGCTCTAATTTTGGAGCAGGCTTCCTTGGCAGCCACCAAGGCCTTCTCCAGGTCCGTCGCCTTCGCCCGGTTTTCTTCTTCAAGAAGCTAGTAACGGTCAACGGCATCTTTTAACTCTATAGCCATCTTGGCTATTTTTTCCTTGCTCTCACAATGCGCGTCCTGTTCGGCCCTTAACTCTTCGGCCGCCTTTAGAGCGGCCGCATTGCTACTCCTGGCTTGCTCCTTGGCTCGGGCAAGCTCCGCCCGAAGGGTCTCCACGGTGGCAGCTCCATCTGCAGTCACACAACATATTAAAGATACTGGCATCATGCTACTCTTATTATGTGACGCTCACCAGAGAAATCACTCACCCTGTGCCTTGTCAAGCCGCTTGTTGACAAGCACGATGTCGGCGCCTGCCGCATCAAGTTGCCGCTTTAGCTCGGCAAACCCATTAGTCCGGCTAGCCACCGGAGCTTCAACCACCTGCACATAAAGGCAGTCTGGTTATTACCTGGGACTATGATCCTCTGTTTGCTGCCGTTTTCGATGACAACCAGAGTCTCAGGGGCTACTATCTGCATAGGGAACGCCTAATGTATACGGTACTATCAAAAACATACACTATTTCACGTACCTCAAAGCCTTTCAGCAGACTCATAAAGGCTTCATGCAAACCGCTTTCAGCGGATGAAATCCTGTCAATTACCATACCCATTAGCGTACGATGCGCTTCTGAGATGGTCGCTTGCCCCAAAAGATCCTTCAGCGTGTCCGACCGCACACTGTACGGACCCTTGCTGTCTCTCTCTTTAAGAGCCGGATACTGGGAATCCCGGGTAGCCAAAGGGTTATCCTCCAGCCTTAGTAGATCCAGAGATACCCGTCGCGACGACACTTCAAGGTCGCCCGCTTCGTGAGGCGGGGTGTCGGGGAGGCGTTTCGCTCTCCATCTTCTCTAGAAGAAGATCCCCTGAAGACGAACTATGTCGATACGGGCTACGATCCGGACTGCAATTTATAAGCACTGGCTATTGTCTTCGGAAGTAAGGTAGGATATTTCCACTATTAAAGTACTTTTCGATTACTTACAGCTCGGTAGAGGGCTGATCTCCGCGCGGACAATGTGCGGCAAGAATACCCTCCGAGGCAGGACCCTCTGATGAAGAATTCTTCTCCCGTTTGGAAACCTTAGTTTCCGGATCTTCAGAGGTAGTCCTCTTCCTTCCCCGAGGAGAGAGAATATTTCCCTTTGATTGTCCTCCCTCGCGGAGGTGCTTATCCCCCCGGCTGAAATGAGTAGCGAGTGAGGCCCGCTCTCGCCCTCTTTATTCCCCCTGTCATCTTCCTTCGAGGGTGTTGGATAAGGCGCCGGCTCGAGCATCTTGTCCAGTACCGGATTGTCCAAGCCCTTAGGAAGGGGGGCCGAACACCTGATCATCATCGCCTTTGTTATCCAGTCCTGGTCAAAGAGCGGCTCTTTGGAATGATGCCATGATAAATAAAAAGACAACAGGTTCAGCATGGGATTACTTACTTGGGCAGCGGGGCGATTGCAGCTCAGGCCCACGTCCTCGGTGGTGTCCGGACACTCTATTTGGGGTCCGAAGAATGATTTGTACATCTCTTCGTGCGTCATGCCAAGGAAATGCTGAATAACTCATGGTCCTTCCGGGTTGAATTCCCACCTGCAAAGGGGCCGACGTTTGCAAGGTTGGACTCGACGAACCAGCATAACTTGCATTACCATAACCAGACTGAAATCTCCCTCGAAGAGATCTCAGATACGGCTCTGCAGTATTGGCACGTCCTTGGCTGGACCCCAGCTCAGCCCCCTGCTGATCCATGACATCAATTGTGGTGGGGGGGCAAGCGGAAGGTGGGGGCAGCTACCCACTTGGCACTTCGGGGAGCTGTGATGTAAAACCACTCCCTCTGCCAATATCCGGACACCTCTGGGAAGGAACCCTCTGGCCATGGAGCATTAGTGATTTTTCTTATAAAAGCACCTCCGCACACTACGTGCTGCCCCTCGATCATCTTCGGCTTCACATCGAAGGTCTTGAGCCACATGCCAAAGTGAGGGGTATGATGTCTACTACACAACCTTCTTCTTGTAGACGTTGTTGGGCCTCCAAGTGTAGAGGTTTGTAGGACAGTAGCAAATTTCCCTCAAGTGGATGACCTAAGGTTTATCAATCCGTAGGAGGCGTAGGATGAAGATGGTCTCTCTCAAGCAACCCTGCAACCAAATAACAAAGAGTCTCTTGTGTCCCCAACACACCCAATACAATGGTAAATTGTATAGGTGCACTAGTTCGACGAAGAGATGGTGATACAAGTGGTATATGGATAGTAGATAATGGTTTCTGTAATCTGAAAATATAAAAACAGCAAGGTAACTAATGATAAAAGTGAGCGTAAACGGTATTGCAATGCTGGTAAACAAGGCCTAGGGTTCATACTTTCACTAGTGCAAGTTCCCTCAACAATAATAACATAGTTGGATCATATAACTATCCCTCAACATGCAACAAAGAGTCACTCCAAAGTCACTAATAGCGGAGAACGAACGAAGAGATTATGGTAGGGTACGAAACCACCTCAATGTTATTCTTTCCAATCAATCTGTTGGGCTATTCCTATAAGTGTCACAAACAGCGCTAGAGTTCATACTAGAATAACACCTTAAGACACAAATCAACCAAAACCCTAATGTCACCTGGATACTCCAATGTCACTTCAAGTATCCGTGGGTATGATTATACGATATGCATCACACAATCTCAGATTCATCTATTCAACCAACACATAGGACCTCAAAGAGTGCCCAAAGTTTCTACCAGAGAATCACGACGAAAACGTGTGCAAACCCTATGCATAGGTTCATGGGTGGAACCCGGAAGTTGATCACCAAAACATACATCAAGTGAATCATGTGGTATCCCATTGTCACCACATATACGCACGGCAAGACATACATCAAGTGTTCTCAAATCTTTAAAGCCTCAATCCGATAAGATTACTTCAGGGGAAAACTCAATTCATTACAAGAGAGTTGAGGGGGAGGAGAAACATAAGATACAACTATAATAGCAAAGATCGCGATACATCAAGATCGTGCCAAATCAAGAACACGAGAGAGAGAGATCAAACACATAGCTACTGGTACATACCCTCAGCCCCGAGGGAGAACTACTCCCTCCTTGTCATGGAGAGCACCGAGATGATGAAGATGGCCACCGGAGAGGGATTGCCCCCTCCGGCAGGGTGCCGGAACGGGTCTAGATTGGTTTTCGGTGGCTACGGAGGCTTCTGGCGGCGGAACTCCCGATCTATTGTGCTCTCTGGAAGTTTTAGGGTACGTGAGTATATATGGGTGCAGGAAGTACGTCGGTGGAGCTTCGGGGGCCCCACGAGGCAGGGGGCGCGCCCTGGGGGGGCACCCCCACCCTCGTGAGCACCTCCCTTGGCTCCTGACATGGGGTCCAAGTCTATCTGGCAGCTTTCTTTCCAAAAATAACTTCTCCAGTTGATTTCGTTCCGTTTCGACTCCGTTTGATATTCCTTTTCTTTGAAACACTGAAATAGGCAAAAAAACAGCAATCCTGGGCTGGGCCTCCGGTTAATAGGTTAGTCCCAAAAATAATATAAAAGTGGATAATAAAGCCCAATATTGCCCAAAACAGTAGATAACATAGCATGGAGCAATCAAAAATTATAGATACATTGGAGATGTATCAGCATCCCCAAGCTTAATTCCTGCTCGTCCTCGAGTAGGTAAATGATAAAAACAAAATTTTTGATGCGGAGTGCTACTTGGCATAATTTCAATGTAATTCTTTTTAATTGTGGCATGAATATTCAGATCCGAAAGATTCAAGACAAAAGTTCATATTGACATAAAAATGATAATACTTCAAGCATACTAACTAAGCAATTATGTCCTCTCAAAATAACATGGCCAAAGAAAGTTCATCCCTACAAAATCATATAGTTTAGTCATGCTCCATTTTCATCACACAAGAATGCTCTCATCATGCACAACCCCGATGACAAGCCAAGCAATTGTTTCATACTTTAGTAATCTCAAACCTATAAACTTTCATGCAATATATGAGCGCAAGCCATGGACATAGCACTCTGGGTGGAGAAGACAAAAAAGGAGATAGTCTCACATCAACGAGGCTAATCAATGGGCTATGGAGATGCCCATCGATTGATGTTAATGCAAGGAGTAGGGATTGCCATGCAATGGATGCACTAGAGCTATAAATGTATGAAAGCTCAACAAAAGAAACTACGTGGGTGTGCATCCAACTTGCTTGCTCACGAAGACCTAGGGCACTTGAGGAGGCCCATTGTTGGAATATACAAGGCAAGTTCTATAATGAAAAATTCTCACTAGTATATGGAAGTTATAACATGAGAGACTCTCTACTATGAAGATCATGGTGCTACTTTGAAGCACAAGTGTGGTAAAAGGATAGTAACATTGTCCCTTCTCTCTTTTTCTCTCATTTTTTTGGGCCTTCTCTTTTTTATGGCCTTTCTCTTTTTTTGGGGGGCCTTCTCTTTTTTTATGGCCTTTCTCTTATTTATTTATTTATTTATTTATTCCTCACTTGGGATAATGCTCTAATAATGATGATCATCACACTTCTATTTATTTACAACTCAATGATTACAACTCGATACTAGAACAAGGATGACTCTATATGAATGCCTCCGGCGGTGTACTGGGATATGCAATGAACCAAGAGTGACATGTATGAAAGAATTATGAATGGTGGCTTTGCCACAAATACTATGTCAACTAGATGATCATGCTAAGCAATATGACAATGATGAATGTGTCATGATGAACGGAATGATGGAAAGTTGCATGGCAATATATCTCGGAATGGCTATGGAAATGCCATAATAGGTAGGTATGGTGCCTGTTTTGAGGAAGATATAAGGAGGTTTGTGTGTGAAAGAGCGTATCATATCACGGGGTTTGGATGCACCGGCGAAGTTTGCACCAACTCTCAATGTGAGAAAGGGCAATGCACGGTACCAAAGAGGCTAGCAAGGATGGAAGGGTGAGAGTGCGTATAATCCATGGACTCAACATTAGTCATAAAGAACTCACATACTTATTGCAAAAATCCACAAGTCATCAAAAACCTCGGCACTACGCGCATGCTCCTAGGGGGATAGATTGGTAGGAAAAGACCATCGCTCGTCCCCGACCGCCACTCATAAGGAGGACAATCAAATAACACATCATGTTTCAAATTTGTTACACAACGTTTACCATACGTGCATGCTACGGGACTTGCAAACTCCAGCACAAGCATTTCTCAATTTCACAACTACTCAACTAGCACGACTTTGATATTATTACCCCCATATCTCAAAACAATCATCAAGCATCAAACTTCTCTTAGTATTCAACACACTCATAAGGAAGTTTTAATATTCTTGAATACCTAGCATATTAGTATTTTAAGCAAATTACCATGCTATAAAGACTCTCAAAATAATCTAAGTGAAGCATGATAGTTCATCTATTTCTTCAAAATAAAACTACCACCATGCTCTAAAAGATATAAGTGAAGCACTAGAGCAAATGACAGACTACTCCGAAAGATATAAGTGAAGACTCTCTAACATTTAAGAATTTCATATCTTGGTATTTTATTCAAACAGAAATCAAAGAAAAATAAAATGACATTCTAAGAATGGCAAACATCATGTGAAGAAGCAAAAACTTAGGACCAACCGAAACTAACCGATAGTTGTTGAAGAAGAAAGGTGGGATGACAATCGGGGCATCCCCAAGCTTAGATGCTTGAGACTTCTTGAAATATTATCTTGGGATGACTTGGGCATCCCCAAGCTTGAGCTTTTGTGTCTCCTTAATTCCTCTCATATCACGGTCTCCCTAAATCTCAAAAGCTTCATCCACACAAAACTCAACAAGGACTCATAAGATAAGTTAGTATAAACCATTGAAAAAACCTTATCATACTCTACTGTAGAAAATCACTAAAATTATTATTAAACATTTCATACTAAATGCATCTGCATATTTAATAGTCCTATCCTCAAATAGAATCATTAAAGAAGCAAACATATGCAAACAATGCAAACATAACGGCAATCTGCCTAACAGGACAGTCTGTAAAGAATGCAGAAACATCCATACTTACCTAACTCAAAAAATTATGAAAGAAAATTCCCACTGTAGTAAATTTATCAGAGCTTAATATGAAAAAGGTTTCAACATTTTATCACATTCTGACTTTTCTCGGGAATTATTGCAACAGCGGTAAACTTTCTGTTTTCAAACAGCAACATGAAGACTTGTAAAATAGGCATAGTAAAGGGTATCAATGCCACTTTTATTGAAATAAAAGATGCAAAACATTGTTCTAAATAACAGAAAGCAAATGCTAACAAAATAAATTGACTCTCCAAGCAAAACACATATCATGTGGTGAATAAAAATATAGCTCCAAGTAAAGTTACCGATGAACGAAGACGAAAGAGGGGATGCCTTCCGGGGCATCCCCAAGCTTAGCTCTTGGATATCCTTGAATGTTACCTTGGTGTACCTAGGGCATCCCCAATATTAGGCTCTTTCCACTCCTTATTCCATAGTCCATCGAATCCTTACCCAAAACTTGAAAACTTCACAACACAAAACTTAACAGAAAACTCGTAAGCTCCGTTAGTATAAGAAAATAAATCACCACTTCAAGGTACTGTAATGAACTCATTCTTTATTTATATTGGTGTTAAACCTAATGTATTCCAACTTCTCTATGGTTTATAACCTATTTTACTAGCCATAGATTCATCAAAATAAGTAAACAACACATGAAAAACAAAATCTGTCAAAAACAGAACAGTCTGTAGTAATCTGGATCAAACGGATACTTCTGGAACTCATACAATTATCAAATAAATTGCTGGACCTGAGGAATTTATCTATTAATCATCTGAAAAAATAATTAACTAAATAGCACTCTCCAAATAAAAATGGCAGCAAATCTCATGAGCGCTAAAGTTTCTGTTTTTTACAGCATGATCAACAAGACTTTCCCAAAGTTTTCCCAAAGGTTCTACTTGGCACAAACACTAATTAAAAGCATAAAACCACATCTAAACAGAGGCTAGATGAATTATTTATTACTAAACAGAAACAAAAATCAAGGAATAAAAATAAAGTTGGGTTGCCTCCTAACAAGAGCTATCGTTTAACGCCCCTAGCTAGGCATGATGATTTCAATGATGCTCACATAAAGGATAAGAATTGAAACATAAAGAGAGCATCATGAAGAATATTACTAGCACATTTAAGCCTAACCCACTTCCTATGCATAGGGGTTTTGTGAACAAACAACTTGTGGGAACAATAATCAACTAGCATAGGGAGGTAAAACAAGCATAACTTCAAAACTTTAAGCACATAGAGAGGAAACTTGATATTATTGAAATTCGTACAAGCATATATTCCTCCCTCATAATAATTTTCAGTAGAATCATGAATGAATTCAACAATATAACTATCACATAAAGCATTCTTTTCATGATCTACAAGCATAGAAAATTTACTACTCTCCACGTAAGCAAAATTCTTCTCTTGAATAGTAGTGGGAGCAAACTCAACAAAGTAACTATCATGGGATTGAAAATTGAAATCAAGATGACAAGTTTCATTGTTATCATTATTCTTTAAAGGATACGTGTCATCGCAATAATCATCATAGATAGGAGGCATGCTTTCATCATAATAAATTTGCTCATCAAAACTTGGGGGACAAACAATATCATCTTCATAAAACATAGCTTCCCCAAGCTTGTGGCTTTGCATATCATTAGCATCATGGATATTCAAGGAATTCATACTAACAACATTGCAATCATGCTCATCATTCAAATATTTAGTGCCAAACATTTTATAGATTTCTTCTTCTAGCACTTGAGCACAATTATCCTTTCCATCATACTCACGAAAGATATTAAAAAGGTGAAGCGTATGAGACAAACTCAATTCCATTTTTTATAGTTTTCTTTTATAAACTAAATTAGTGATAAAACAAGAAAATAAAAGACTTGATTGCAAGATCTAAAGATATACCTTCAAGCGCTAACCTCCCCAGCAACGGCGCCAGAAAAGAGCTTGATGTCTACTACACAACCTTCTTCTTGTAGACATTGTTGGGCCTCCAAGTGCAGAGGTTTGTAGGACAGTAGCAAATTTCCCTCAAGTGGATGACCTAAGGTTTATCAATCTGTAGGAGGCGTAGGATGAAGATGGTCTCTCTCAAGCAACCCTGCAACCAAATAACAAAGAGTCTCTTGTGTCCCCAACACACCCAATACAATGGTAAATTGTATAGGTGCACTAGTTCGACGAAGAGATGGTGATACAAGTGGTATATGGATAGTAGATAATGGTTTCTGTAATCTGAAAATATAAAAACAGCAAGGTAACTAATGATAAAAGTGAGCGTAAACGGTATTGCAATGCTGGTAAACAAGGCCTAGGGTTCATACTTTCACTAGTGCAAGTTCCCTCAACAATAATAACATAGTTGGATCATATAACTATCCCTCAACATGCAACAAAGAGTCACTCCAAAGTCACTAATAGCGGAGAACGAACGAAGAGATTATGGTAGGGTACGAAACCACCTCAATGTTATTCTTTCCAATCAATCTGTTGGGCTATTCCTATAAGTGTCACAAACAGCGCTAGAGTTCATACTAGAATAACACCTTAAGACACAAATCAACCAAAACCCTAATGTCACCTAGATACTCCAATGTCACCTCAAGTATCCGTGGGTATGATTATATGATATGCATCACACAATCTCAGATTCATCTATTCAACCAACACATAGGACCTCAAAGAGTGCCCCAAAGTTTCTATCGGAGAATCACGACAAAAACGTGTGCCAACCCCTATGCATAGGTTCATGGGCGGAACCCGCAAGTTGATCACCAAAACATACATCAAGTGAATCACGTGGTATACCATTGTCACCACATATACGCACGACAAGACATACATCAAGTGTTCTCAAATCTTTAAAGACTCAATCCGATAAGATTACTTCAAGGGGAAAACTCAATTCATTACAAGAGAGTAGAGGGGGAGGAGAAACATACGATCCAACTATAATAGCAAAGCTCGCGATACATCAAGATCGTGCCAAATCAAGAACATGAGAGAGATAGAGAGTGATCAAACACAAAGCTACTGGTACATACGCTCAGCCCCGAGGGAGATCTACTCCATCCTCATCATGGAGAGCACCGGGATGATGAAGATGGCCACCGGAGAGGGATTGCCCCCTCCGGCAGGGTGCCGGAACGGGTCTAGATTGGTTTTCGGTGGCTACGGAGGCTTCTGGCGGCGGAACTCCCGATCTATTGTGCTCTCTGGAAGTTTTAGGGTACGTGAGTATATATGGGTGCAGGAAGTACGTCGGTGGAGCTTCGGGGGCCCCATGAGGCAGGGGGCGCGCCCTAGGGGGGCACCCCCACCCTCGTGAGCACCTCCCTTGGCTCCTGACGTGGGGTCCAAGTCCATCCGATAGCTTTCCTTCCAAAAATAACTTCTCCAGTTTATTTCGTTCCGTTTCGACTCCGTTTGATATTCCTTTTCTTCGAAACACTGAAATAGGCAAAAAACAACAATTCTGGGCTGGGCCTCCGGTTAATAGGTTAGTACCAAAAATAATATAAAAGTGGATAATAAAGCCCAACATTGCCCAAAACAGTAGATAACATAGCATGGAGCAATCAAAAATTATAGATACGTTGGAGACGTATCAGGGTAATGCGGAGGAAGGCCTCACACACGACAATAAATGAAGAGATGTGAAGAAGGGAATCTGGGGCCAGATCATGAAAATCCAGCCCGTAATAGAACATAAGACCCCTAACAAAGGGATCCAGAGCGAGGCCTAGTCCTCGGAGGAAGTGGGAGGCGAACACAACGCTCTCGTTGGGTTCGGGAGTGGGGACGACCTGCCCTCGGGCGGGCAGCCTATGCGGAATTTCGGCGGTCAGATATCTGGCCTCCCTCAACTTCTTGATGTCCTCTGTGACGGAGGAAGGCATCCACCGACCTTGAAGGTTGGATCCGGACATAGTTGAAGGTCTAAAGCACCTGACTTAAGATTTGGGTGTTAGAACTCGAGGCGGGGGAAGGATTCGATTGAGCACGGAGGGAAAAAAAATAAAAAGCCTCGTCCCCTTTATAAAGAGGGAGAATATCAGGCGTCCTCCTCGTGGCCATTTGGGACTTACCTAAGATCTAGGAGTCATACCAACAGGCACGGCTGGGTTACCCACGTTTGTATTGATGAGAATCCCGTGATAAGGGGGACACGATCTCTGCTTCGACAAGAAGTGTCAAGAAAACCACCTCGCGTTATGCGCAGAGCTGGTTGAGAGAAATGGTTCAAATAATTACTGGGTCATGGCGTGACGTCATGCTGTCAAAACGTGTCAGCAGATTAGATTTGTGGAAATATTATTCTCTCTACAGTGGTATGTGGAACTTATTTTGCAGGGTCGGACATTGTCCTTATATTCAAACTCATCCATGGTGTATTCGGAGGAGGAACCCGCCTTGCAATGCCGAAGGCAACACTGCGCCGGACTCATCATCATTGAAGCCTGTTTTAGGGGCTACTGAGGGAGTCCTGGGTTAGGGGGTTTCTGGACAGCCGGACTATATCCTTTGGCCGGACTGTTGGACTATGAATATACTAGTTTGAAGACTTCGTCCCGTGTCCAGATGGGACTCTACTTGGTGTGGAAGGCAAGCTAGGCAATACGAATATGTATATCTCCTCCTTTGTAACCGACCTTGTGAAACCCTAGCCCCCTCCGGTGTCTATATAAACCGGACGGTTTAGTCCATAGGACAACATACAATCATACCATAGGCTAGCTTCTAGGGTTTAGCCTCTTTGATCTCGTGGTAGATCAACTCTTGTACTATTCAAATCATCAAGAACAATCAAGCAGGACATAGGGTATTACCTCCATCGAGAGGGCCCGAACATGGGTAAACATCGTGTCCCCTGCCTCCTGTTACCATCCGCCTTAGACGCACAGTTCGGGACCCCCTACCCGAGATCCGCCGGTTTTGACACCGACACTCATGCTTATCTAGACCCTAACTTTCTTTTGAAGAAACAACAACATGAGTCCGGGCATCAGACTTGGAACGGTGGTACTGAAGATCTTGTGGCTGGCTTATCCAACACGCCGACTCATCAGAAACTTCGCAATGAGGTGCCTCATAGCCCAACTCTATCTCCTCCACGAGCCGGTCTCATGCGGCAACCTGTTAACCCTTCTGAATCCGACTATCAGGGAACGCCTCCATCCTCTGGCGACTCAACTGGAACACAGCTTCCTGCCTTTGTGGTTAACCCAGGGTAAATGCTTACATTTGTTGACAAAAAACTTGTTGTCATTACTCGTAAAATTTTATACTCTTGTCACAGGGCCAAGGCCAAAACTGGCAAAAAGCAAATGGTGGGCGGCTCTTCCAAGCTCCCGAAGTCCTTGAGCCGGAGAAGCAAGTGCTGGAAGCCCCTGAGGTCCCAATTCAAAATCCTGAAGACCCTGTCAATTAGCAAAGTGATCCACCTCCACAAACTGATGCAGCACCTTCTGAAGCCATGGATACTGACGCTAACCTAGCAGATAGCCATGACCAACCAAGTCCCACCCTTATCAAACCAGCTGAAGAAATCCCTTTTGAGAAAAGCACTGATGATGTTACTATTACGGGTATGGGTTATAAGGCGCCAGGAACCTCCTTTTGAGAGAAGCACTGATGATGTTACTATTACCGGTATGGGTTATAAGGCGCCAGGAACCTCCACTGTGCTAGCATGATCATGATCACCTATGGGGCCATCGGCCCCTTGTGGTTCGACAAGGGGTAAGGGCATGTCGCACAAAGAGCAGAGGTCATGGAGTAGCATGACAGCGGTGAGGCGGGGAACTTTACCCAGGTTCGGGCCGCTGCGAAGTGTAAAACCGTACTCCTGCTTTGGTGGATTGCATGGAGGACCGTAATGAACACGCATCACTCAAGCCCGGCAAGGTTGCCTTGGGGAGAGCAGCTACACGTGTAAGAGTGTACAAGGGTCCAAATCCTATTTTAGGTTGCCATGGCCCTCCATTCATAGGCTAAGGGTTTACCATAGTGTCAAATTGATATGTCTCCATTGTATCAATAATTGTTTATCGTTCCATGCCAATATTATACAACATCCATATACTTTTGGCAACTTTTTATACTATTTTTGGGACTAACATATTGATCCAGTGCCCAGTGCCAATTCTTGTTTGTTGCATGTTTTTTGTTTTTGCAGAAAATCCATATCAAACAGAGTCAAAACATGATAAAAACTTACGGATATTTTTTGGGCAATATATGTGATTTTTGGGAAAAGAATCAATGCGAGACGATCCCTGAGGGGGCCACAAGGGTGAGGGGCGCGCCTGGGCCCTTGTGGTCACCCTGTAAGGCGGTTGGTGCTCTTCTTTCACCGCAAGAAAGCTAATATCCGGATAAAAATCGTGTTAAAATTTCAGCCCAATCGGAGATACGGATCTCTGGGAACTTAAGAAACGGTGAAAGGCCAGAATCTGAGAGCGCCGAAATAGAAGGAAACACAGAGAGAGATCCAATCTCGGAGTGGCTCTCGCCCCTCCACCGCCATGGAGGCCAAGGACCAGAGTGGAAACCCTCCTCCCATGTAGGGGGAGGCCATGGAAGAAGAAGAAGGAGGGGGCTCTCTCCCCCTCTCTCCCGGTGGCGCCAGAACACCGCCGGGGCCATCATCGTGACGGCGATCTACACCAACAACTTCACCGCCGTCATCACCAACTCTCTCCCCCTCTATGCAGCGGTGTAACACCTCTTCTCCCCGCTGTAATCTCTCCCCCTCTATGCAGGTATATTTTTATTTGTCACATGATATGCATAAATCTTGGAGCGTTGTGTGATTTTTATTTTTCTTTTAATAATGCACCATGCTGGTATGATATAGTCCTTGGTTGATTTATAGAATGTTCATGCACTTCACTTATATCATTTGAGTATGGCTTTATAGAATGCTTCATGTGCTTCGCTTATATCATTTGAAATTTTGATTGCCTGTTTCTCTATGCATAGAAAACCACCGTTTTTAGAATGCTCTTTTTCTTCACTTATATTTGTTAGATCATGGGCATATCTTTTGTAGAAAGAATTAAACTATATTGCTTCACTTATATCTATTTAGAGAGTTGGCAGGAATTGGCCATTCACTTGGTTAGTCATAAAATCCTACATAAAACTTGTAGATCATTGAATATGATATGTTTGATTCCTTGCAATAGTTTTGCGATATAAAGATGGTGGTATTAGAGTCATGCTTGTGAGTAATTGTGGATTGGTAGAAATACTTGTGTTAAGGTTTGTGATTCCCGAAGCATGCACGTATGATGAACCGTTATCTGATGAAGTCGGAGCATGATTTATTTTTTATTATCTTCCTTATGAGTGGCAGACGGGGACAAGCGATGGTCTTTTCCTACCAATCTATCCCCTAGGAGCATGCATGTAGTACTTTGTTTCGATAGCTAATAAATTTTTGCAATAAGCATGTGAGTTCTTTATTACTAATGTTGAGTCCATGGATTATACGCACTCTCACCCTTCCATCATTGCTAGCCTCTTCGGTACCGTGCATTGCCCTTTCTCACCTCGAGAGTTGGTGCAAACTTCGCCGGTACATCCAAACCTGGTGATATGATACACTCTATCACACATATGCCTCCTTATATCTTCCTCAAAATAGCCACCATACCTACCTATTATGGCATTTACATAGCCATTCTGAGATATATTGCCATGCAACTTCCAACATCATCATATACATGACTTGAGCATTCATTCTCATATTGCTTTGCATGATCGTAAAATAGCTAGCATGATATTTTCATGGCTTGACCGTTTTTTGATATCTTTGCTATGCTAGATCATTGTGGTACACTGCTAGAGGCATTCATATAGAGTCATGTTGTTCTAGATATCGAGTTGTACTATTGAGTTGTAAGTAAATAAAAGTGTGACGATCATCATTACTAGACCATTGTCCCATGTGAGGAAAGGATGATGGAAGCTATGATTCCCTCAAAAGTTGGGATGAGTCTCCGGACTTAAAAAATAAATAAAAGAGGCCAAAGAAGCCCACCAAAAACTTAAAAAATGAGAGAAAAGAGAGAAGGGACAATGCTACTATCCTTTTACCACACTTGTGCTTAAGATTAGCACCATCTTCTTCATATATAGAGTCTCTTAAGTTATCATTTTCATATACTAGTGGGAATTTTCATTATAGAACTTGGCTCGTATATTTTGATGATGGGCTTCCTCAAATGCCCGAGGTCTTCATGAGCAAGCAAGTTTGATGCACACCCACTTAGTCTCAGTTTGAGCTTCCATACACTTATAGCTCTAGTGCATCCATTGCATTGCAATCACTACTCCTCACATTGACATCAATTGATGGGCATCTCCATAGGCCGTTGATTAGCCGCGTCGATGTGAGACTTTCTTCCTTTTTGTCTTCTGCACACAACCTCCACCATCATATTCTATTCCACCTATAGTGCTATATTCATGGCTCACGCTCATGTATTACATAAAAGTTGAAAAGGCTTGAGAACATTAAAAGTATGAAACAATTGCTTGGCTTGACATCGGGGTTGTGCATGATGAAATACTTTGTGTGATGAAGATGGTGCATAGCCAGACTATATGATTTTGTAGGGATAACTTTCTTTGGCCATGTTATTTTGAGAAGACATGATTGCTTTATTAGTATGCTTGAAGTATTATTATCTTTATGTCAAATGATAGACTATTGCTTTGAATCACTCATGTCTTAATATTCATGTCATGATTAGATTATATGATCAATATTATGCTAGGTACCATTCCATATCAAAATATTTTTTTATCATTTACCTAGTCGAGGACGAGCAGGAATTAAGCTTGCGGATGCTGACACGTCTCTGTCATATCTATAATTTTTTATTATTCCATGCTAATATTATACAACTTTCATATAGTTTTGGAAACTTTTTATACTATTTTTGGGACTAACATATTGATCCAGTGCCCAGTGCCAGTTCCTGTTTGTGCATGTTTTTTGTTTCACAGAAAATCCATATCAAACGGAATCCAAATGCGATAAAAACTTACATTTTTTTGGAATATATGTGATTTTTGGGAAAAAGAATCAATGCATGACGATTCCCGAGGGGCCCACAAGGGTGAGGGGCGCGCCCCAGGGGGTAGGGCACGCATGGGCCCTTGTGGTCACCCCGTAAGGTAGTTGGTGCCCTTCTTTCGTTGCAACAAAGCTAGTAGCTGGATAAAAAACGTGTTAAAATTTCATCCCAATCAGAGTTACGAATCTCCAGGAATTTAAGAAACGGTGAAAGGCCAGAATATAAGAGAACATAAATAGAAGGAAATAGAGAGAGATCCAATCTCGGAGGGGCACTTTCCCCTCCGCCGCCATGGAGGCCAAGGACCAGAGGGGAAACCCTCCCCCCATCTAGGGGGGAGGCCAAGGAAGAAGAAGAAGGAGGGGGGCTCTCTCTGACGATGACATATACCTAGGGTAGGGTCATAGGCCTGACCTAGACGCCCTACCCAAGGACACTGCCCTAGAGTCAAAGACACTCAAAGGACACGAGAGGATATCGACTAAAAACACCTTGGAGTACAATCCACTCGACCAGTTATCCACTCGGATATCCCAATTCCATTCGACCAAGAAAGAGTCAGTCGACCACACGAAGAATCACTCGAAGAATAGAAGGTCTAAAGCCACTCAAGACGGCAACTGTCGGGCATTCACTCTGTAGTATTAAATGCCATTTATAGCTCTTTATAACTAGCATTACCAGTAATGCCTTGTCTTAATGTACATTGAACCCTGCATAACCGAGGGTTGGAGGGGTCCGGCGGATTCTATATAAGCCACCCCCTCCTCAGGTACAAGGGTTCGCCCCCGTGTAAGTTTCACGCGTAATCCAGTCGACCAAGCCTTTGGGCACCGAGTCGAGAAGGGCCTGAACTAGTAAACCTTGCATGCACAACCTCGCCATAGTTAGGATCTTGCCTGCTCCTACGTACCCCCTATTCTTTCTATCAGATTTACTCCCACAGCAGTTGGTGCCCACCTTGGGGCAGGTGTCTTAGTGACTTTCGGTGAGGTTACAGTTTTTCCGATCTCCATCATCATGGTTTCTGGTGGTGGTTTGGCTTTGGGCCGCGAGATCCGTCTTGGCGCGCTCAGTTTCATCACCGACGACTCCGCCTGGCTCCAGGAGGCCCCTCTCAATGTGGAGGCCCTTCCCGTCCGCAGGGCGGCACACTTTCGCGCGAGTGCCTGGGGCGTCCTCCTACAGCAGCTGTCGACCCAGTATCGGTCGGCTCCCGCGTCATCCACGATCCCTGCTTTTTGTCGTCGCAAGCGATCTGGTCGATCGTGGCTTCAGTGGTGGGTGAAGCATGCGGTGGCCTGCCAGTAGGCCATCCCTCAAGTCACCGCAATTGAGCCCGACGAATCTCTCTACAGACTATTCGACCTGTCGACTTGTTCTGCTGAGACCCTGTCCGAGTGCGAGAGCAGCGACCCTGCGGCGGAAGTCCTGATGGTCGACATGCCGCGCAGCCCGCCTGGTTTTCGTCGCAGTGGTGGCGGTGATGGTGGTGGTGGTCCGTCGCATGGTCATGACGAGTATCATCCGGAAGCCCTCACTTCGGAGCAGAGGGAAGAGCTGCATCATCGCAACATGGAGGCACTCCACACCCCCATCGTTGGAGAGACCTCTGAGGCTCGGGTCTTGGAGGCCACGTGCCTAGCCACCTTGGCTGAGCGAGCGCGCCTGGAGAGTCTCCAACATTCACTCGACGAACGTGCTCGTTGACAGATCCCTGAATCTAGTCGACGTCATCGACAATTGTTCCCACCTGAACCTCAGGTATATCGCACACCAATCCAAAATCTTGTAGCTGAAACCCGTATAGCAGAGTCAATTCAGCCATCGCGTTCAGAGGCTGGGAGAGGTTTATTGCAGATCCGAGCGCTGCTCCGGGCAACGGGAGAACATAACTCTCCCATTTCTCAGCCGCATAATAGGATCCATAGCAGATCTATGGTTGCCGACACAATTCAGTCGGCTCATAGTCCAAGATCGCCTCCGCAGCGTGAAGATCATCGGCACCGCCAGGATCAGCACTTAAATCGGGGCCATGGACCATATGATCATTGATTCGGCTGTGATGACCACCGTTGAGTGCCAACTCCCCCTCCGAGGGGCAGATCATACGCGCCCCAGTGGTATGATGATAGGCGCCCTTATGGTGATGAGCGGAGAGCTCCAGTCGACCCAAGGGAACCTGGGTTGATGTGATATTTCTTCTCGTGCAAAATCTAGTCGACCGAGGTCAGGCACACAGAGAGGGACAAGACGTACACTACCTGAGTGGAAGCCGAGCACATGTTTCAGGACCCGAGTGTTTTAGCAGAGCCATCCGAGCTGCAGAGATCCCTCCCAACTTCAGGTTGGCGACAGGTGTGAGTAAGTTCACCGGTGAGTCGAAGCCCGACACTTGGCTGGAGGATTACCGAGTGGTAGTGTAGATTGGCGGCAACAATGATGATGTGGCTATGAAACACCTCCCTTCGATGCTTGAGGGTTCGGCCAGGGCTTGGTTGAATCAGCTAGCTCCTAGTAGTATTTTCGTTGGGAAGAGTTGGCCCGAGTGTTCGTTAAAATGTTCGAGGGCACCTGCAAGCGACCAGCTGGGCTGACTGAATTGCAGCATTGTGTACAGAAACCAAATGAGACCTTGAGGGACTACATTCAGAGATGGACTACCCTTCATCATACAGTGGAAAATGTGTCACAACACCAAGCACTTTGTGCCTTCAAGGAGGGCGTTCGGTACAAAGAGCTCAACCTGAAGTTCGGTCGGACGGGAGACATGACCCTGGCCCAAATTATGGAAATAGCCACTCGGTAAGCTAACGGCAAAGAGGAAGACCGACTCTGCAGTGGCAAGAATAAACCAGTCGCCCAAGATGCCGGGGGAGGAAATTCCAGTCGAAAGCAAAAGCGCAAAGCTGAAACAGCAGGTCCTGCTGAAGCTGCAGTTGTGAATGAAGGGAAGTTCGAGGGGAATCCTAAAGGGCCATGGATCCCCAAGAAAGTGAAAGATCAAGAGCGAAATGATGTTCTTGATTTGCCATGCCACATACACACCAAAATAGATGCAGAGGGTAACCTCATTCTGCCCAAACATACCACTCGGCAGTGTCGACTCTTGATTCAGAGCTTCAGAGAGGGTTAGCCTAGTGAGAAGTACTAATAGTCTTATAAGGATGAAGATAAGGAGGAAGATGAGGGTTACCCCAATGTCAATGCCAATTTAGTGATCTTTGCTGACGTCGAGAGCAAAAGTCGACTGAAAGTTATCAACAGAGAAGTGAATATGGTTGCTCCGGCAACCCCGACATATTTGAAGTGGTCAGAGACTCCTATTACATTCGACCAGTCAGATCACCTAGTGCATGTTGCTACCCCTGGGAGGCAAGCGCTGGTGGTCGACCCAGTCGTTGGGGGCACCCGATTGACCAAGGTTCTGATGGATGGTGGCAGTGGCTTGAACATTTTGTATGCTGAGACCCTTCGAGGGATGGGCATCCCGATGTCCAAGCTCAGCGATAGCAACATGCGATTCCATAGAGTAATCCTAGGAAAGAAAACCATTTCACTCGGTCAGATCACTCTTGATGTGGTTTTTAGTGATTCAAAGAATTACCGCAAGGAAAAGTTGACATTTGAGGTGGTGGATTTTCACAGCGCCTATCATGCTATTCTGGGCAGGACTGCATATGCTCGTTTCATGGCTCGACCACATTACGTGTACCGCGAGTTGAAAATGCCTGGCCCCAGGGGCGTGATCACAGCCACGGGAAATTGGCAAAGGGCAAAAGAATGCCTCCAGAAGGGCTCAAAGATTGCCGATGAGCAAATGGCAGCAGTGGAAATTGAAGAGTATCAGAAAAATGCAGATCCGAGTGATTTGTTGCAAGCAAATAAGCCTGCTTCAGAGTCCGCATTTCAGTCGTCTGGTGAGACAAAGCCTGTCCATGTTCACCCGACCGATCCCAATGCCGCTCCGACCCACATCTCAACAACACTCGACAGCAAATAGGAAGAAGCGCTCATCCAGTTCCTTTGTGAGAACTGGGACATCTTCTCATGGAAACCATCTGACATGCCAGGTGTACCCAGGGAATTGGATGAGCACCATTTGCGAGTCGACTAAAAGCAAAACCTGTCAAAGGGCATCTCCGTCGGTCCGCCATGGAGAAGAGGAAGGCAATTGGCGAGGAAGTAGCTTGGCTTCTGGCAGCTAAGTTCATCCGCAAGGTATACCACTCCGAGTGGCTCGCCAATGTTGTCATGCTCCCCAAGAAATGTGATTCACTTCGTCTGTGTATCGATTTCAAGCACATCAATCAAGCCTACCCGAAAGATCACTTCCCTCTCCCCCGCATTGACCATATTGTCGACTCAACTCCGGTGTGTGTGCATTTCTCCTTTTTGGATGCGTATTCCGGGCACCATCAGATCCGACTGTTTGGAGCCGATGAAATAAAAACAACTTTCATCACCCCATTCAGGTGTTTCTGCTATATTACAATGCCCTTTGGCCTCAAGAATGCCAGCGCCACGTTTATGCGTATGATTTATAAGTGCCTGCTCACTCAAATCAATCGGAATGTGGAGGCATACATGGATGATATTGTGGTCAAGTCATGCAAAGGTTCCGACCTATTAACTGACCTCGCTGAAACCTTTGCCAATTTAAGAAGGTATGATATCAAGCTCAATCCGTCAAAGTGCACATTTGGAGTCCCAGGAGGAAAGTTACTCGGTTTTCTTGTTTCCGAACAAGGGATCGATGCAAACCCAGAAAAGGTTGGAGCAATCCTCCGAATGAAACGCCCGATCCGTGTGCATGATGTTTAGAAACTTACCGCACTACAAAAAATACACTTCCGTGATGATACATGTTTGTCACAATAGGTCACGTTTTTTTGTCATGCATGTACATCCATGACGATTTTATGACAGAATCAAGATAGTCATACCTGTGCTGTCATAGAAGTGTTCCATGACATTACCAAAATTATCATCACGGAACTGTCCACTTCCATGACGATAAATCGCGCATCACAGAAGTGCTTTCGTCAAGGGTGACCGACACGTGGCATCCACCGTAACGGAACGCCGTTAAGCTATCGGGTCGGATTTTGGATCTGATAACCCGTTAACAGCCCTGACCAATGGGAAATTTCCACATGTAAAATTCTGATTGGCCGAAGGAAACACGTGTTGCCTCACCGTTGGGACAGATGGCATCCACTCATTGGACAAGAGACGCCTATGATAGGTCGACACGTGGCATGGCCCAACAGTGGCCCATTCTCGTGAAAAAGGCCGGCCCAGTAAAAATTAGCAGGCCGGCCCATATAAGGCCTACTTGTGTCAGGTCCATTTAAGCCCACGGCCCATACAAGATGTGCCAATTCAGCCCGTCAACGGCCCGTTAAAGATTTGACACCATTGCAGCCCATCGTCAATTTGAGCCCGTTAACAACCCGCTATATATTTGGGCTCAATATCGGCCCGATGAGATTTCGGCCTGTTAACGGCCCATTTAATGGATGGGCAAATTTTCAGGATGTACATCTTTCGGCCTTTTAGCGACCCATTTAAATGTTGGGCTAATTTCCGGCCGGGTGTATCTTTTAGCCTATTGACGGCCCATAAATCTGATGGGCCATTTGTAGTCGGACCTGAGTTTTGGCCTTTTAGCGGCCCATTTAAGTGTTGGGCCAATTTCTGACCCGGTGTTACTTTCAGCCTATTGACGGCCCATAAATCAGTTGGGCCATTTGTAGTCGGACCTGAGTTTTGGCCTTTGAGCGACCCATTTAAGTGTTGGGCAATTTCCCGACCCCGTGTGCCTTTCGGCATGTTAACGGACCATTAATGAGTTGGGCCATTTGTAGTCGGACCTTAGTTTTGGCCTTTTAACGGCCCATGCCCCTCATGGTCCAATACCAGCTCGGTTTCTCTTTCGGCCTGCTAAAGGCCCACAACATAGTTGGGCCATTTACAATACGACCTGAGTTTCGGCCTCTTAGCGGACCATGCTCTTCATGGTCCAGTACAAGCCCACTGTCTCTTTCGGCCTGCTAAAGACCTACAGTATAGTTGGGCCATATGTAGCCCAAACTTAGTAACGGCCTGTTAATGACCCGGGAGGTAAGAGGGCCGACCATTAACTTTCGGCCTAGTAACAACCCATTAACTGAATGAGCCCACTAAAGTTCGTTCATGTCTTTAGGCAGAATTAGATAATTTGAGCCCATTACGACGAGCAATTATGCACAGGACCAAAACCGATCAAGCAAAGGTACGACATACAGGGAATAACGTTGCACATCCAGCATATATTATAGGAAATTACATCCACTGGGCAATCAAAGATTGATGCCAGTGCAAATTAATGAGCAAAACCTAACCATCTACAACGTCACAATCTGCAACCTCAGCACAGATGACGCCCATAAGCATGTGGGCAAGTTCTTGCTGCTTTGCAACACTGTCTCTGAAAGCATTGATCAGTTGTTGTGTCGCACGACTCTGCACCTCTGATTCATCCACCATTTCCATCATTGCTTCAGCCATTAATTGGTTCACAAACATACATTTATTCCGTTGCATTCGAGACAGAGGATACTAAACAGATTCAGATGGCGATTTTGGCAGGTTTGTATTGTTGATAGTGGAGAGTGTCTCGACCACTGCATCATAACATAAATTAGGACGGGAACCAAACAGATTAATCATGACTTATTGCCATATTACCTGGCCTAGATTTACTGGAAAGAAACAATGGGGTTGCCTTGCTGTTTTCAGAGTTTGTCTTCTTATCTTCAACAACATGCACAAAATTAACACACTAGCATTGCTATCATTGGCCAAGTCAGATAATAGGAAAGCAACATTGACACAACGAACGTTTGGGAAACTAGCCTACACCAAAGTAACACAATATGGCACAGCTATCATCAGCCAGGTAAGGTAATACGAAAGCAACATTGACACAATGATTGAATGAATGGGCAACCAGAGAAGCACTACAATTCAGTAATGTGCGTTATATGAGATAGTACATTCATGCAGCTCAGTATGCAAAACTACCAGGCAGTTTTGCTTACAAAAATCAACATTGGCACCTTTAACATTTTGCTACAACTAATTTTAGATCAGATAAAGGTTAGATTCACGCTGATTAACAAAATACATGCTGATGTAAAAATATAGTGATATACAACAGGTACTTACATCAGCATTGGAGCACGGAAAGTTCCCGCAAGATATTTTCCTCGAATACGATCCCAATGGAGGAAGTCTTGTATCATTTAACCTTATTTTCTAAAAGAGAGATTGGTAAGAAACATGTAGAAAAATGATCAGAATGCTATAAAATTTCATTATGCGAGGATACGCACAGGCTCCTTAGAATGGAGTTGGCATTCTTTTGCTGGACTGGAGCGGACTAGTTCTTTGGCCACTGGAATCTGCTTATTATCAGTGGGAGTTGGGTTTCTCTATTCTGGAGTAGTATCTATGAAAAATGAAGTTCGTTTATTATCTCCTGGCGTTTGGATCTTTTGCAAAGACTTGGTTTGTAACCCTTCAGATTCTAACATAGCCATCTTCCCCTTGCATTCCTTATATAGAAGAATGGTGATTTAGTTATAAAACATGCTACAACAGAGATGGAATAGGTACTAAAGAATAGAAAGGCATGACATATTGACATGTATTCCCTCCATCCGGAAATAAATGGATGGGTCTAGGCGTATTTCAGTTCTAGATACATCCAGTTTTATCCATTTCTGCGACATTTAATCCGGACGGAGGGAGTATGATGTAAGAGCTAGGATACGACAAGATAACACGGTAACAAAACACTGAAAACCCATTGCAGAACCAAAGTATTCAAACCCACTGATATGAGATAGTACACTCATACAGCTTAGGATGCAAAACTACCAGGCAGTTTTCCTTGCAAAAATCAACATTGTGGCCTTTAATCATACATTTTGCTACAACTAAATTTAGATCAGATAAAGGTTGGATTCACACCGATTAACAAAATACATGCTGATGTAAAAATATAGTGATATACAACAGGTACTTACATCTACATTGGAGCATAGAGAATTCCTGCAAGAATCTTTCCTCATAAACGATACCATTGCAGAAATTCTTCTATATGTTAAGCTTATTTTCTAAAAGAGAGATGGGTAAGAAACATGTATAAAATATGATCAGCATGCTATAAAATTTCATGATGCAAGGATACGCACACGCTTCTTAGAATTGAGTTGACATATTTTTGCTAGATTGGAGCGGACTAGTTCTTTGGCCACGGGAATCTGCTTATTGTCAGTAGGAGTTGGGTTTCTCTGTGCTGGAGCAGTATCTATAAAAACTGGAGTTGGTTTATTATCTCATGGCATTTGGATCTTTTGCAAAGGCCTTGTTTGTAACCCTTCAGATTCTAACATAGTCGTCTTCCCCTTGCATGCCTTGGTATAGAAGAATGGTGCTTTAATTATAAAACACGCGACAACAGAGAGATGGAATAGGTACTGAAGAATCGAAAGGCATGACATATTGACATGTATTCCCTCCATCCGGAAAAAATGGATGGGTCTAAGCATATTTCAGTTCTAGATACATCCTTTTTTATCCATTTCGGCAACATGTAATCCGGACGGAGGGAGTATGGTGTAAGAGCTAGGGATACGATAGGACAACATAGAAAAAAAACACTAGTTGAATGTAAAACTATATGCTAGCGGAATACATACAGAAATAACTAAGGCAACATACACGTGTATGATTGGGAAAATATGATGGCATTGCAACAGAGAACTAGAACAGCACTTCAATGTAAAAAAACATGGTATGGTAGACAGATGAAGTACATTCTGATGAATAACAATGCATAAGATATTCAGAAGCATGATGTCCAAATTAAGCAGATGGCATTGCGATAGAGTAGAATGACAGTACTTGAATTTGAAAACATGTTATCATGAATGGAATAGGTACTGAAAAACAGGAAGGCATGACATATTTACATGCATGATCAGCATGCTAAGCACATGGCATTGCAACAGAGTAGATACACTCCAGGACATTATATGCATGGTGTAACCATATCACAGGCCAAGTTAGAGCAAGGACCTTGTGGGGTGAAGAGGATTCATCATCTTTCTGCAAGTCTTCTGAAGAACTGCCTTTACATGTTCCATCATATTGGGTATCATTGACATCAAGTTTATTGGCCTTTACATTGCTCCGTGAGGTTCTTATGGATATATCAGTGTGTGCAATTATATCTGACATGCATGGAAGAAAACTAGTAGTTAGATTTATGTAATGAGTGTCTGTAGGAGACGACATAAATAGTAGGACTGGGGTTAACTAGCAGCAACAGGTCTCATAAACTAAAGGGAGAACACAGATGAAAGCTATAGAATATGTATCGTTTGTACTCAAGATTAACTAGATGGTACACAAAAGTATTAAAGAACAACATAGGTAATACTAGAAGTGGTATAATACTATAATCACCAGCCTGTGGGATAGCATTGGCTGATGGATGATAACTATGGAACAACGTTACCTAAAGAACAAGTATCTTAGCTGAACTATGGAACAACGTTAACTCCTGAACAAGACCCGTAAGAGATCAACATGAATATCCAGTGAAATGTGATGATCTATTTTCCATGCTTAGATGAATAACAAAGCCATAAATATTGCACACAAGTAAGATGAGGGTACAACCTATCTGGCTGCCATCCATAGGAGTGAGCATCATGTGCTGACTTGTCGATGGCCCTGCAGTTGTTGTGGCTGTCCATGTCGGGCACGCGCATTCGATGCAGGGAACTGTTGAGTGGGGACTATAGCTCCCTTCTGTTGGAGCAGCTGCGGTGAGTCGAAAGACGGTGTGTCTGAAGATGCAGATAACACATAATGTTAAGAACGACATATCTCTTTGATCTGAAGAAATACACTAAGAGATCAACAACAAGGTACGAGAGTGGTCACACGTCTGTTGACTGAAGACTAAATTGGGGTCACACGATTTTATTTTATTTTGGTACTGTCCGATCTACGCCGGATGGCTGGCCGTCTTGTGCCTCCTGGCTGAGACTGTTCAGAATCTTCCCCGAAGAGCCAGCGACCAACGGCAGAGCAGCCTGCCTCCGCCGTCCGTGGCCCCAGCCCAAACCCCGCTCCCCGCCCCACCGCACTGTCGTGGTTGCGCCGCCCCCAGGCCAATCCACAAAGACTCCTTGTCATCCAGATCCGGCGGTGGCAGTACCTTCAACCCATGCAACTCTAAAAGATAGCCATCTAAGCGCTGCTTCCACGGTGAACTTGCGGCCCCGCACCCTTACGTTAGACACCAGCCAACCGGCAGCCTAGGAGCTCTGCCGCCTCGAGGGGTGTTGCTTCCCAATGGGAATCGATTGGCCCAGAATAAAAATTCAGAGAACTGACGCCTAAATAAAGTGATTTGAGATGAGGGTGCGACCTATCTGGTGGCATGGTGAAGTAGCCAGGTCCAGCTGCCAAGTCGATGAGGCCGGCGTGGTTGCGGTGGCGACCGGTGGCAGGGAAAGAGCGATGTCGCGATGGTCAACGGCTACGCGGAATTAGCGCCAGGACTCTGGACGGATCCGAAGTTGGAGTCGCTCCGGTGCCATGAACAACGGTGGGGGTGAATCGGCTCCGGTACGGTTCATGCGGCCGTCGTCGAGGCAGCGCCAGCAGCACGGAGTAAGAGGCACACGGCCCAGTGCATGACGGCAAATGGACTGCGTCTCCGACATTAGGGGGGAGGGCGACTGTGAAATTGGTGCGGTGGGGGGCGCCATGGAGGTGGGGCTGAGGTTTCGCGGCTCGGGAGAAGGGAGCTTCCCAGGGAGAAGGTGATTTGGCGCCCACGAGGTATGAATGGGGGCGGGCGGGCGGGAATTGGGAGGGGAGTGGAACCATGTCTTACGGACGCATTTGTCTGAAATGTGAGGGGAGTTACAGTTCTACCCTTTCCTCTAGACTTCTCGGCTTGGGTCTATGTACCGAGGGTCGGGGATAGTAGAGTAACTTTGCTTCTCCACAAATAGTGGGCGGGAAGGATTTCAAGCGAGGAGGGCGTGTTTTGAACTATAGTGGGCGCGAGCGATTTCGGGCGAGGAGAGCGTGTTTTGAAATAGTGGGCGCGAGCTATTTCGGGCGAGGAGAGCGTGTTTTGCCGACCATGGTTTATGAATTATTCGGCACATGTCATTTCAGCCGAGGAGAAGGCGTGCTTGGATGAACTTACGAACCTACCCTTGATGTACAACAGGCCAATTGATACGTGTCCCACATAGGACAGTAATTTCGCGCCTCCCATTTATTTGCTCGGGCGAATTCCACCGAGCAGAGAGGATGTTTAACAGTTCGTTCAAATTTTGGGAGAACGAGCATCCATGTCTACCTTACCAAGTCGATTCGGATCAAATTTTGAAATATTAGCTTGCCACTTCTTTTTTAGATGGAGTGATGATGCTCGAGAGTAATGTGTTTTTACATGCTCGTTGCTAGCGATTTACTATATGACAAATAGTTGACCCACTCAAAAACGCGAATCAAACCCAAAATGAAATATCTCGATTCAATGAAATAGCTCATTCAGTAGGTCCAAAAGTGAACTAAATCCAAAATTGAACACCTCAATCGAGTAGCATGTTGTACAGTATTATAGTACTCCATGAACATGTTGAAAGTCAAATTAATGAACTTGTTTGATATACGCATATATCCGTTCATGTGTGGATTGCAGACAACATGTTCTCCAATTTAAATATTTGAATGCAAGTTTATATCAAAACATGGTTTATATCAGTCTTTGATGCATAAAATGCGACCTCCCCCTCTCCCAGACTCCTGTTCTCTGTCTCTCTCTCTCTGTCACCGACAATCTTCAATTTCGTTGCACGCATCCGACAAATAAACCTTGTTGGTCCCTCTCCCTTTCTCTCCATCTCTCTCTCTCTTTGTGTCTGTGTGGGGGGGGGGGTCTTTCTAGTTCGCATGCATATATACACCATCTATAGGTCTCTCTCGCACACTATGTATGATACTCTAGCTAGTCCAAGCTAGATATCTTGGGTGCACTCATCGTACGCACACAAATTCCTTGGCTCTTTGCCCGTAACTCTCTCACGCACCACTATGTCATCTCGGAGCTCTTCCCCCCCTCTCTCAAACTCTCCATCCACCTGGGTCACACATACACATGCATATCTCACTCACACTCGATAGGCCCATCTAAAAGTCTATCTCTCCCCCTCATTCTCTCCCCATCTCACACGCGCGCACACACAATCTCATGCCCAGATAGCCAAGTATGATGGTCTCTCACTCAATTGTAGGCACACGCAGTCCCCCCTATATGTATATGACTAGCTAATCTTAGTCTCCATCACAAACATGTGCATGGTCTATCTCGATTTCTCTCAGGGCATCTTTCTATCGCGCACGCACTCCCTCGATCTTCCACCCATATAGTCCCCTCACGATCTTGACGGGATCTCTCTATCACAAACACACCCTCTCTCCCTCCCCATGCGTCCATTCCATCCATGTGTCCCTCTCGACCTTTGTTCCTTGTTGGCCAGACCTCTATTGGACATGTGCTACAGGGGTGTCTCTCTCCGTTGCAAATAGTCACACACTAGCTATCTTCATGTATCTCCTCGCCTCGCTTTTCCATCTCGGAGATGCATGCGTGATATGTTCGCATAAGAAACGAAAACACACACACTCTCTCTCTAATTTATCGTTTGTTGTCACTTTATCTTTCACACACATACTCTTTTTGCACACTTACTCATTCTCCTTCACACGCACTTGATCTGTCTCGACCGAGGCACTCTCCTCGGTCCATTGCATATAGATTTATTGAAAAGTCAAACATCACAAAGTTTGACTATGTATGTGGAGAAAAAGAATTACATCTAGTACGGGAAACATATACCATTAGATTCACCATGAGATGTAGTTTTGTATGATGTATCTTTGGTATTGTAGATATAAATAACATTTGCGTAAACCTGATCAAAGTTTCCAAATTTTGACTTCTAAAAAATTTACATGCACTGCATTATCGAGCGGATGGAATATCTCTTTCCCCCTCTCAGCTATCTGACGCACCACTCAGCCTTATCAGGGCTCCTCAATCTCTCTCAAACTTTATTGGTCAGTTTGGTTCGTGACCTGACCCTCATGCCTTGATGGCCGGTACTGCCTGGTGTGGACGTGAGATGTAAATATTTCTGTCTGGCCAGGCTTGTGTGGTGCTGAAGCGTTTGGTTCATGCCTGGGCCAGGCAAATCATCAACGTCCCACCAATCAATCCAACCATCAATTATTTAATGCTAATATCCATCCATGTAGCTGTTAGCCTCGTGGCAACACGACCAGGCACGGCCAGGCATTCGAAATCGGTCGCCTGGGCCAGGCTACTTGCAGTGTCTGGAGTTCAGCTAGGCTAATTAAAGTGCAAGGGAACCCAGGCCAAGCGGGCTTTCTTTTTCACAGGGTAGCAACCAAACAAGGATGCATGAAATCCAGCCACAACCCCAGGCCAGGCAAAAGATGCTCAGGACGCAAGCCAAAACTGGCATTATATCTCCCTGGTTCACACATACACATGTCTCGCTCACGCTATACATATAGACCCATCCAACACTCTCCGCCCTTGTTCTCTCTCCATGTGACACGCACCCCCCTAAGTACCATAATCCCTCACTCCATCATAGGCACAAGCACTCCCCCCTCCTAAGTATGATTATCCCTTACTAGCCATCAGGAACACACATATTGTCTCCTTCCATCCATACGTCTATCTCGATACCTCTTGGGGCATCTTCTATCGCGCACACACCTTGTCACTCGATCTCCCACCCATGTAGTCCCATCACGATCTCCAGGGGATCTCTCTATGACAAACATACACTCTCTCCTCCCCATGTCTGCATTTTCTTCGTACATCTCTCTCGACCTCTCTCCCTTGTTTGTCAGACCCCTCTTGTCCACGTGCTAGGGGTCTTGCTCTCTCGGTTCCAAACAACCACACACTATCTCCTCACCTTGCCTCCGTTGTCGAAGATGCATGTGTGATATGTTTGCATAAGACATGCACACTTTTTCTCTACTTCTATCGTGTGTTGTCCATGTCTCTTTCACACACGCACGCACACTTTTTTCACTCACTCTGTCTATCTCTCTCTAGTTAGGGACTCTATCATGTCCATAAGCATATGGATGTTTTGAAAAGTCAAACCTCAGAAAAGTTTGACCAGGTATATGTGGAGAAAAACATTTACATCTGGAACGATCATTAGATTCATCACAACGTGTACTTACTTCATACTATCATTTATCTTTGGTATTGTAGATATAAATAATTTCTTTATAAACTTGGTCAAAGTTTCAAAAGTTCGACTTAAAAAAATGTTGGAACTACATTATCGAACGGAGGGAGTAGCTCTTTCTCTCTCTCTCTGCTATCTCTCACGGGCCTCCCCTCTCACTCGAACTCTCTATTCCGACGGATTATACGCTCACTGTGTTAGCGTATAGCTCCGTATATTGTTTAGTTGACCGGTCAACCAATCCACATGCTGCCTTGTCGGCTCGTGTTCTATATCTTCTTGTGCTGGCCCATGTGGCAGTGGGTGAAAATAAGTAAACTAGAGGCCCATCTGACATGCGGTGAAGTAAACAAAGTTGAAACAACTCAGGGTAGCACCCCGCATGCTAGTAAATTGAGGGCGCATTGAGGACAAACTTCTTGCACGCGAAGGATGCACTCGCGCACAATTCACCACTGCGCGGCGGCATGCACAGAAGGACGCACTCACGCACACTCAGCACACAACACACACCAGCACACGTGTACACCGGCGTCACCGCTGGTTGAGATGGACGGCGAGGCAGCCAACAAGCGGAGGCGGCTCGAGGCAAAACCGCATCCGGCGAGCCTGGACTTCATCAGTAGCCTCCCCGACGATATGCTGCTCGTCATCATCGGCCTCCTTCCCACAAAATCTGCCATGCGGACCGCCCTACTCTCCCTGCGATGGCGCCCCCTCTGGTGCTGCGTCCCCCTCAACCACACCATCGATAGCTGCCTCTGCGACGGGGATTGCAAACGCATGGCCGCAGTCTCCAAGATCCTTTCATCGCACCCTGGGCCAGCCAGACGCCTTGACATCCGCATGTTTAGTACCAACTGCAAGGTCCGACCCAAGTTCGACGAGTGGTTCTTATCCCCCGCCCTACATCAGCTTGAGGAGCTCAGCTTTGAAGCTGGACAATGTCGCTCTCTGCCGCCGTCCACGCTCCGCCTCACGCCAACGCTGCGCCGCACCAGCTTCAGCTCCTGCTATCTTCCCCAGATTAATGCCGCGCCCGCCCTTCTTCTCCCTCAACTCAAGCAGCTCGACCTCTTCGACATTGTCATCTCGAAGAAGGCTATGGAGCACCTGCTCCGGAGCTGTACTGCGCTCGAGTACCTTTGTCTTGAGAAGATCCACGGGTTCATTAGCCTCCACATCGCTTCGACGAATATCTGATGGATTTATGTGTCTTGCTGGCCCCGCAATAAGACATCAATTGGAAAGAGATCACTCCAGCTGTTCCACGTTATGGTCATTGAGATTTCGCCTTTCCTTGAGAGATTACTTGTATCGGATCTAGAAGCTCCAACAAAAATCAGGGTCATTGACGCGCCAAAATTGACAGCGTTGGTGTACTCGTCTTCCAAATTCTCCGAACTCTTTATTGGATCCATAATCATTCAGGTACAACACTCATCTTCTTCTCCATCTTCTTGAAATTCACATTTTTTAATTTCTTCTTGATGTATTTACGACCGTCTTCCAGAAAATGATTCCCACAAGCTTGACCCAGTCCATGCGCACAGTGAAGATCTTAGCACTAAAATCTATCGACCCCAATCTGGATCAAGTAGTTGGATTCCTTACATGCTTTCCGTGCACGGAGAAGCTACTCATCGAGGTGAAACTTCTTTCCTATAAGTAAACGGTAATCACAACGTAGCTCAATTTTTTTGTAATTTTCCCAAATTACGATGACAAGTGTAGCGTTCAAAACTGCTTCTACGCACTGCACCGAAAGAAATGTTTTTAATATTTTTTCTCACGTGATCACCTGCATCGTTTTTATGTTGTACTACTATAGTAGCCTAGGCTAGTCATAGTGGAAAGTAACTTAGACTACTCCAGTAACTCTATGGTTACCCTAAGAGCAAGTACTACCTCCGTCCTGGTTTACTCTACCAATTTTGTAGTGAAAAAATATCAGTAGCCAGCCAACCCTATCGCATGAGCGAATGATATTGGTACCTCTTGATGACACGGCAATCTTATGCAGCCAGCTGCTCTAATATGTTCTCTTCTTTTGCAGATAAAAAAAGACTCGAAAGTGAAAAATGTGCTGCACTATAACAATCTCATCGAATTCCTTGATCTCCATCTTACAGAAATTGATTTGATCGACTACCGAGGCAACACATCTGAGATTAAATTGGCCAGGTTCTTTGTTCTGGAGGCAAGTGTGCTCAAGGTAATGAGGTTTGGCGTTCTCTGGCGCAACAATGAATGGCGTGCTGATCACCGCAAGCGTCTAAGCCTAAATGACAAAGTCTCTGCAGAAGCTGAATTTGTTTTTGAAACATCAAGTGGCCAGAGACTCAAAAACTTATTTTCCCATTAGTGACATGTCAGGGCGGTGGATTTTTGTTTGTATGATAATGCTGCATCCACCTAAAGTAACGAAAGTTCTTACGTAAACTTCCTAGTAATTCCCTCTTCATAGGTGCAGCATTACTCCTAACATTTGTAATATCAGTTTGAAACTTGTAATATTGCCGTGTCCTATTCCCGCATTTTCAAAATCCTGCGAATCAAACAGGTCCTAAGTGGTGATGATGTTGTGCCTCCCATCTTTCACCAATAGTCGTCGGATCTAGATCTGACGCATACAAACCAAGCTTCTCCATTTTTGCAAAAAGATGCCCGCACTTGTTCCCTATTTACAAACAACTCCTTGTCTCTCACAATCAGCCATATCTCCTCCCCACCACATCTAGAAGACCGTGGAAAAATCTGGCGATGGCCGATGCCGGAGCCGTCCACCCCCAATCTTGGTGTTCCGTGCAATGCACGGGCATCTACGCACGGGAAATTATGTCGAACAGGGCTAGTTGTAAGCAGGCTAGCTCTACAGCCATGATGATAGTGACTGCAGACGGTGAGGCTGACTATTGTATGCCAAACACAGCGCCTATACTCAGGTGTCATCTCCGGCGCAGGGTCTTGTCACTTCACTATGAGGAGCAACACGTAATAATTTGACCAACGGGTAGTACAGTGCTAGTACTCCTACTACTACATTGGTAGTACTACTACTAGTACTAGTAGCACCACTGTCTGGATTTAGGAGTACTACCACATCCATCTAGATTTTAGTATTTGACTAGCAATATCTAGTAATGCATGTCACAAAAAATGTACTACTCCCTCTCTAAATAAATACATGGTGTTTTATTCCGATCGGCAAGAGAACTTAATGTTTTTTTGCTAACTAGATTACTAATAGGATTACATGCAATGAACTAAACACTGCATGTCATGTTTGGTAGTCTCAAGTCATTGAAAGCATGCACGGCCCACATCTCTCATTGGTTGATATGTTACGAAATAAGAAACAAGGAGGGAGTTAATGCACCGTGCCTAAGTATTTTGTGATTATTTGGTTTTCGTAAGGTGACTTACACAACATTTTTGTTTACATGCATTAACATTTTATTAGTTAAATCAAAGGTCAAAACTTGGCGCAAAATGCAAAGAGGACCAATAAACCAGTAAACATCAAATTTCTCTCGTTTGGCCCCAACTAGAGGTCCGGTGAGATGACTATACTGCACCAGCACGGAGGGGGATGCAACTTCATTGATTTACGGCAACTGCCTTTGGGTGAATAACACGTGGGCCCAGGGGGTGGCTGGCCCACCTATCATACAGCCAAAGGCAGGTGCAGTAGAGGGCCGAGGAGTAGTACGAAATCCTACGCACCTACGCACGCTAACCAAGGGCAAGAGTGATCACTCGAATCGCAAGATCAGTTGACTAGAAGCTAAGCTAGACCCATGGAGGCGATGAGCGCGAGCATCAGCCGACTGTGCCAGATGGTCCACGACACCGGCCTACGGCCCGACACCGAGGAACGTCTCCAGGTAGTATTGCTTGAGGCCGCCAGGGTGAGGGGCCGCTTGGACGACAGCTTCGTCTCCTTGTTCGACAAGGTCCTCGTCGGTTTCCTCGACAAGTTCACCGTCGTCAAGAAGCTTGCGGACGACTTTGACGTAAGCCTCCAGCCGATGCGCCCAGGCTCTGTGATGCCCGCCACCCTCAACGGCCACTATGGTGAAAACCTCTTCGACGCACTGGTGGCCCTGCGACTACCCGCTGTCGCGCCGGAGAATGTCCACCTCAAGGTCACGCTCGCCGCGTAGCGCCTGGCGCAGCAAGACACCATCGACATAATCACCCACGTCTATGCGCAAATCGTCCATAAGGACTACTACATGCAAGAGGAGGACGATAGGACGCTGGCCTTCTTGGACCGCAGGGCAACCTTGGACGGCATTGTTCAGAAGCACGTTGAGCTCGCCGCCAACGCCGCTGCTCCTCACACGTCGGTTGGTGACCCGGCGCACTAGGGCGTGAGGATGTCGTTGATGGATCCATATGTATTTTTATCTTTCCGTCAAATCTGTGTAGCAGTATATGATACTATAGTAATTATCTTACCTTTTGCATCAACTTCATAATTTTCGTACGTACTCCATGCATGAACGGCGCCAGAACCAAACTTCTCATTACTCTAGGCAAAATCGTTATTTTCTATCTATCGGTCGCGCCATGGAGCAGAACCAAATTTTACAAGTTACGAGTTCAAAAGGAAAAGCCTGCCGTGTTCGCGTCGCACCCCACACGGTTGGTCCGGCACGCCGCTCAAGTGGGAATGTGTGCGGTGTTGCATTTTTACTTACAAGTGGGACCGTAGTTGAGCAAACCGACTATCAGCAAACCCCCACCCCGCCCACCGCGCGATGGCTGAGAAAACTGGAGGGAGAAGAGATGGTTGTAGCACGGACTCCAAGAAAATTGGTGTTGGATGGGACTCATGTGGGTGGCGTGTGCCGTACTGCTAGACGTGAATGCTTCCCATGCCACCCCACTATATCGAGCCTATATCGAGGTACGTAGAACAAATTTCCTGCAGTCCATGCTCAGCCCTCCTCTATCTCTCTTCTCAGCCAGCCAGTGGACGCGCGGAGCCCATCGTCTGTTTGCTCACATGCGGCCCCACATGTCAGTGAAAATGCAAGAGGACCCACTTAACCTGCACATCTTTCACCTCGACGTGCTGGTGATGAAAAACAAATCCAATAAAGATCTTCGATGGCCGCTTTTGGAGTTACTCAAGAGTAGTAAGATTCTATTTACAGTTTAACCCAAGATGCACATCTCGTGGCTTCAACTACCACTCTATTTTCTTTCATGACACGACCTGGATGCTGGATGTCCCACGTGTCGGCAAAAGGAGGAAGAACCCGACCAAATCTTCGGTTGTGCTCTCGGATTAGACTAGTTGTGCTAACTTAAAATTTTTATTGTGTACTCCCTCTGTTCCAAAATACTTGACTTCCATTTGTCCAAAAATGGATGTACCTATATACTAAAACATGTCTAGATACATATATATTTTGACAAATAGAAGGCATGTATTGTGCAACGGAGGGAGTAGAATGGATGCAAGTTTTTGTATTGGGAAGAAGAGTACATCCATATATTGATAGAGCGCAATTTAGTAGATGTTCTATCACTTTTAGCTAGCACAGAGGCTAGAGATGAGATTAGTGCACTTGTTGATACTCCTACTAGAATAGAGGCTAGACATGGGACTATATGCGAGGAAGCAACGCCTACTTCTTTACACTCGAAGAAGAAAGAAGCACGCAAGATCGAGCCTCCGCAGATCAACAATGAATGCATCAATAAGGCACTAGTCCAACTTACAGGACTAGTAAAATGTATTATTGTGGTTCTTGTTTTCTTTGGTCTTGCTTTTCTAGTCAAAATTATCATTGGAGTTCATGCAAAACGGAGGTCCATTTGGGGTCGTGCGTTGGAGTTGGCCTTACAAGTGGGACCGTAGTTAAGGAAATCGACTATCAGCAAAACCCCACCTCGCCTGCCGCGCAATGGCTGAAGTTAGAGAAACGACGAGGTTGAAGAGATTGCTCTAGCACGGACTCCAAGAAATAATATGGTGTCAGATGGATGTCGTGGTGGTGGCGTGTGCCATACTCCTGGATGTGAATGCTTGTTCTGGCCCATGCCACCCTACTACTCCTACTACTTACTCCTACTATATAGTACTAGTATCGAGGATTCGAGGTGCTGGTTACGTACAGTGAACACATTAACATATGGCTACAGTAAAAACACCCGCCCGACGCGCGAAGCATGTGAAGCTAGTACAAATAGTGTACTACTATTGTTGATTGGCCTCATCCGATAACGGGTTGCAATGCACGTACAATTATGTATTAGGAAAATATTTTTTTGCCTCGTCGCACCACTCACTCAGAGAAGCGACTCAAAAGCCATTCATAAATTTAGTAAGTTTATCACAGGCATATCATTTTATTACATGCAACAGGTCATCAACCCACATCTACAACGAGGATACATTATAAATACTAAAGTTTTCACCACACAACAAATAACAAGCAATGAAATGAACTTCAACTCAACCATTCCTCGGTGTTGGAAACACTTGCTTTGAACCACAAGTGATTCTCTGGGACGGGCCATCGATTGTAGATCTGGAAACCAACGCAGGACTGATCATCCAGGCTGAAGCAGCCTACTATATCAGTACCATGGTAGGGAACCACCCAAATGTCCGAGGTATAGACACAATTGCTTCTCATAAATGGTACTGTTAACGTTGTGTCAACAGCAGTTGGATCGCCTTTCACTATCATCGGATAGTTTTGTCCAAGGAAGAGCGAGTTTTCTCCAAGACTATCAATTATGTACAAGGGAGAAGGAGTTGCCACTAGCACACTAGTATCCATCCCGAATACCATGCAATGGGTGTTGGAATAGGTCCGGAGAGTGCGACCATGGGAGAATGCACCTGCTTCCTTAGCAGTAACATCATCAGTGGGTTGTATACACACAAGAAGAGGTGATCCATCGAAATTAGTTGCCAGGCACCACTGAGTATATGGGTTCTGCTCGTCCTCATGCTCGTGATCATCACCATCGTCATCTCCCCCTTGGTTATAAAAATTTTCAAGTATAGGTGGTGGGATGTTCACAGGACCTTGGAAACACAAGAAGAAGGTTAATTAGTAAAGGGAAACTTGCTAACCCGCATGCATGTGGATGAAACAATTATAATTACGGTGGAAGACAAATGTACCGAAACTACGAGGATCCCATGGAAAAACAGTGCGACGAGTGGTGGCAGCAAACACAAGGCCCTCGTATTGAATTGCATCACAATACTCATCCGTGTACAGAAAATGATTTTTGAGCAATATCCATCGAGTCGAACCACGAAGGACGACAACAAGCTTGTCGAAGATAGCAACAACTTGATAGTTGTTGTAATTCCAAGAGCGGTTGGGAACTCGAAAAATTGCTATCTTCCATAGAAGACAGTCACCATGATCGTATTTGAACGTGCGTACAATACCGGTGTGCTCAACCTCTGGGCAGTCTGCTGGGATTTTTGGAAGTGGAACCTGGTCACGAGTGTACACATTCACAAGTTCCCACTCGCAGTTGGACCCAATGTAAACAACCCAATCTCCATTTGTGCCCGCCCAAGCCTTGCCCTCAAGCGATGGCATCTTAACATCATACGCATCATTATCAAGCGGCATCAACTAGCACAGGGCGAGGTCTCCGTCGTGCCGGCGCCAGTCATCAGGGTCATGGCGAAGAAGATAGGGGAGATCGAACCGCTCCTTGACACTTGGGTTCTTTGTAATGATGTTATTAGTTGAGTCGAGAATGGGCTTGAACGAACATGCCATGCTAGCTGAGGTGATGAGGTCACGCCGATCAATGAGTTCCTCCACCACGTCATCTTTCAGATCGGGGCAAGAATAACGGGGTCTTTTCCGGCCTGTTCCCTCCATGGAGAAGACGATCGAACAATGGCAGAAGAAAGGGTTAAGGGCTGAAGGAAAGTGGAGGAGGGAGAGGAAGGGCATGCGACATCAGTTCCAAATCGAGAGGGAAAGGCGAAGAGTCAGTGGATGGTTGCGAGTTTGCCACGGTTCACAAAGAGGCGCCCCGGCCCACACGTCCGTTCGGAAATACTCCTACTACTTGTCGTCGTCTCACTGATATGTTGGAACGGGACCACATGTCAACGAAACATGGTGTGTAATTTCTCGTGCAAAATGTGATCTGGCCGCGTTGGCCCGAGGTGCCACATTAGTTATCGACCTTTATTTTTTTAATGGCGTGCCGATCCGTTTTGAAGCACAACTAACTAGTACTGTACGCAGAGAAAATATAAACTACTCTACCACTACTCCACCTCCAGTACTAGCAGTATAAAAAAGATATATAGGCTGGAGCTTGAGCGCTTTCTTGCTAAGGGCTACCCACTTGCTTCTCACACTACCACCCTCTCTCCAGATCTAAAAAAGACGGCCCCTCTCTCCCTCCTCACCGGTGGTCACAGATCCGCCGGGGATGAAAAGGACGTGCAGCGTTGACGCACTCGTCGTCGGCGAGCGAGGTCACGCACTGACGACAAGGCCGTCCTCTGAGACCTAGTGCCTGCGCGGGTTGGCCTCCG
Source organism: Triticum dicoccoides (assembly GCF_002162155.2). NCBI lineage: Eukaryota > Viridiplantae > Streptophyta > Magnoliopsida > Poales > Poaceae > Triticum > Triticum dicoccoides. The sequence continues at coordinate 287,966,290 of NC_041392.1, read as the reverse complement.
TCCCCAAGCTTGCTGCCATAGTGTGTGCGGAGGACGACGACCATGAGTGAAGCCACTTCCCGCCGACCCTTAGGTATGCTACCTCTTTTCGAACCATAACCTTGTTCTATTGCACCATCTACCACGTCGTTGCATGTGGATCTTTTCCACTCCACCATCTTCCCAATTTGCTATCCTCTGCTCTGCTGGCCACGCAGGAGAAAATCATAATTTGCACTATTAAAGGAAACCCTACTTCATGCAGACTAATCCATGTCTGGGTTGAATAAGGAAAGGAAGGGAGACTGTACTGTCCAAGAGAGTAGGCATCGAACCCGCGTCTAGGTTGAAAAGGGAAAATCAGTAGCTAAGGAACGAGTCTCGTGTCTCTTGGTTGAAGAAGGGTAGAAAGGCATGACAACGCAATAGAGAATGACCAGGTCGATCGGTTTGTTGTCCTCGCATAGGAAAAAGGTGGCTAAAGAGAACAAAAACGGGACGTAATCCACATATGCTGCCTGGATATCTGTTGCTCTGGGCAACCATACCTCCCTCACCACTCTGTGTCCGTGGAGGTACATCGTACTAGTGCGCCCACTGTCCGAATGGGCCTCCCGTTCTCTTATTGCCACTTTTTTTGCTGTTAGTATAACGCCGACAGTCAAGTCAAGCAATGCTACTGCTAAAGTGATGCCACATTTAACTAATGCCGCTCTTAGTCTAATGCCACCAATAAATTTAAGCAAAGCCATTTAATGTCACTAGATTATTTCAGGGTTAGCTGTTGATTGTGGATGTATTAAAGATTTTTCAGCTAAGGCATTCTAATGCTGTTGCACAACCAGTATACCAACATTTAAACTTGTTACTACCTTCAGATTTCTGCACTGTTAATGCTTATAGATTACATACCTCACTTTCATGAGATAAGTTAATTTTTTTGTACAGTGTCACCAAAATGCCAAGGTGCTGATGTCATTTTATTTTGGTTAAACTGCACTGACAATTATGAAGACAAGAGGAAAGGTCAAGAGTGGGCACCTCCTCCTCCGGCTGTTCTCTTGATTCGTTCGATCAAGTTTTTATGTTTGATCGATTATCAAGATTGGGATAGCAATTTTTAAGGTCCCCCCAAGTTTGAAATGATATTTACCTTGGAGGTACATGGTTTGCAAATTTTTTATACTGTCATTAGTTAATAATGCTAGTTACCTTCAGACTTTTGTATTTGGTTTAATGCTCATGCACAGCTAGTATACCAATGCTGAAACTTGTTACCTTTACATTTTGTATTGTTAATTCTTATAGAAACCTTCCAGTGCTAGAGTTTATTGAAATCTGTTCAGTAAAACCATTGTACTGTACCCTGTAATAAACTAACTACTCTACTGTTGCACTAGCCACTAGATTAGTGTATATTTGTAGTATTCGAATGGTGTTGCATTAGCGTGTGGACATAAATAAAGTGTGGCAAGCTTTCCCAAATATGTGCTCAAGAAAACTACTACCTGTTTTTCTAAATACTAGACGCTTGGGTACTTTAAATTGAACCGCGAAAACGTCTTGTATTAAGGAACAAAGGGTGTAGAGTTCACTCAAATTATCCCGGTAAAGCTAGTCACACCTTTGTTAAAATTAGTGTTCATTATGTTATCGGAGGAGGTCTGTATGTTTGTCTCTAATGCCTGTCGACTACATACCTGACATCATGATGTAATGTTAAGTCATTTCCTTTTGTACAGTGTCACTGAATTATCAAGGCGGTGATGGCATTTTATTTTAGTAGAACCGCACAAAATTTGCTTAAAAGAAGAGGAAAGGTCAGGAATGGCTCAGTTTTTCAGAAAAAACTATGTATGCCTTCCTGACATCAGCCGCTGTTGCTTTATTTATTCCTTCAAACAGGTGGTTAGAAACAGTCTTGCTACCTTTTCCCATTAAGAAATTGGAATGCTTATATTTGTGAGTCTATGCTTCAACTAGTGCCACTTTTAGAGTAATCACACTTTCAATATCTATGCAAACAGGGATGCTTGATTTTAGTGGAACTGCACAAAAAGTCCAACTGGTTCAACATTAGGAGTATGTTTTTTTCCAAACCTTTATATCCAATTGGTGGCACTATGAGCTGTTCATTAAGAAGGTACATGGTTTGCTACTATCTTGCTACTATTTTTGTACTGTCATTAGATAGTAATACAAGTGGTTTGCATGCGAATTTATTGGCAGGGTGGACCTACATTGGAGGTGCAGAATAGGATTCAATGATTGGATGCTCAATTTTGGTTGTATCGATTTCACCTCTTCCATCACTATGAACATGGATATCCTTGGTCTGATGAAGAATAGGTGCTATATTTCTGCTCTGAACCAGCAAATCAATTCAGTATGAAATTTTCCAGGGCAAAACATAACCGTATTAGATTGTCCAGTGCAGAACATGACAGATGCTAAGCGGAAGAGACATGTTTAAACCGAAAATACAAGGTGTGGTATATGTTTACTAGATGCTTGATATTTGTGCAGATAGAGATGTCTGCCCGTTGCTATTTGGCAAACAAACAAATTGTCCGCAATTTTGGTTGAACCGCACAAGAGAATAGTATACACTACTGGAATCAGCTACTTTGCCATCAGCCAGCTCTTTGTCGTCTGCTCGCAGACGGCAACGAAGCTCTTTGCCATCAGCTGACGGCAAAGATTCATTGCCGTGAGCTGGCTGACGGCAAAGAGAGAGGTGGCCCCCACCGCCAGCCCGTTTAGAAAAAACTTAACGCCCCACCTCTTTGCCGTCTGCTAGCAGACGGCAAAGAGGGATAAAGGCGGACGGCACAGAGCCGCGGACGGCAAAGGGCAGCGTAACTAATGGCCCCCACCCCCCGCCCGTTACTCTCTCTACTCTCCCTCTTCCCTTCCCGACGCCCACCAGATCCCCACCCACCGCTGCCCCCACCGCCCCTCGGCGCCGCCCCCGCCCCGCCGCTCGGCGCCGCCCCCACACCCGGCGCCGCCC
>NC_041392.1:287932717-287962117 GCF_002162155.2 Triticum dicoccoides | reverse complement strand
GACACCCCGACAACCGACCCCCCGACCCCGAAACAGCACCCCGACCCCAACACGGCATCCCGACACCGACAGGACACCCCGACCACCGACACCTCCCGAAAAGGTGTTCTTTGGCCTTCCAGAGGCCGACGGGGTCATATATTTGTGAATTATTAGTTAGGTCATATATTTTTCGATTTTGTTATGAAAAACATCATATATAATTGTGTTGATCGTGTAGTTTTAAATATGCAGTTGTTTCATCGCTGCGAGGTTGAATGTTCGACGACCTCGCCGTGCGTTTGACGAGCTCTGCCCCTTCGTTCGTGGGTGAGCACAAATGACAAGTCCTCCTCCCCCATTAATTATTTGATCTATTCCGATGAAACTTGATAGCTAGCTATATATGTGTCTTGAATCATCAGTATGCGTAACCAATATGTGTCTCCCGTTCGAAAGCGTCATAGTTATAAATATGCATGCATTTGCATATTTATAACCTTGATTCTTTCGAATTGTCCAACGCTATCCATGGACAGCCCGAGTATGTGTAGATTGGGTTCGTTTTCCCATATGCTTTACTCCGGATCCGACGCATATATTTCGTCAGTGCCTCCCCTGTTGTTCTCCGGGTACACATCCTCTTTGTTTATTGCAGAGACGTGTATCAGGAGAACAGCGGGGAGGTGCTACCGAAATTTTGCATCGGATCCGGAGCATAGCATGGGAAAATGAACCCAATCTACACATACACGGGTGGGATCATTCCCTATTAGAGTGTAGGTTGCATGGACGTAATAAAATTGACAAAGTAGATCAACTGATGAATATATACATGGTGAATTACATATATAATTGTTCTGTGTCCAGTAGCTCTGAAAGTCAAGATGAGTGACTGTGCTTGGATGTATACCGGTCACACTGGTCAGAACAAATGGAGCACTGAATGGTTCACAAAAACTAAGGGGTTTGTGCAAGCCGCATTTGCAAATGGCCAAAAGAAAACCTGGTGCCCCTGTTTTCGGTGCGGCAATTGGGAAAAGAAGACAGAGGCTGAAATGGGCAAACACCTGCAGAAGAGTGGTTTTACGCCTGATTATACGGTGTGGCCATTTCATGGTGAGTCTGTCCAACGTGCCCGAGCTGAGGTGGATCATCGTCGCACCGACGAGCATGGTACCGGGATGGAAAACATGGTGCAAGGCTATGATGATGCTCGGGATTCGGATGAGGAGATGGAGGAATCTGCAAAGGCCTTCAATGAAATGTTGGAGTCTTCGAAACGTCCGCTCCACGAGCACACTGAGCTTTGTCAGTTGGATGCCATCTCACAAGTAATGGCTCTGAAGGCTCAGTTCAACTTGGGCAGAGAATGCTATGACGCAATTATGACAATATTTGGACGCTTTCTATCCAAAGGCCATGTAATTCCTACAGACCTGTACCAGTCGGACAAAATCCTCCGTGCACTGAAGATGCCCTATGAGAAGATACATGCCTGTGAGAAAGGATGTGCCTTATTTAGGCTTGACTATGCGGACTTGAACTATTGTCCCATTTGCAAGTCTTCCAGGTATATTGTGGTAGACAACGGTATGGGTGAGAAGACACAGACCAAAATCCCCATTAGTTTTCTTCGGTATATGCCAATCGTACCAAGACTTCAACGTCTTTTCATGGTCGAAGAGACGGCCAGACAGATGACATGGCACAAAACAGGCAAAAGAACCGAACTAGATGCAGATGGGAATCTGATGATGGTACACACATCGGATGGTGTTGCGTGGAAAAAGTTTGATGAATTACATGCTGACAAAGCGGCAGATCCGAGGCATCCTCGAGTCGGCATCAGCACGGATGGGTTCAGTGTGTTTGGTGGCATCCCAATACAGTTGTTGGCCCGTATTTGTCTTTCCACTCAATCTCCCCCCCGGACAGATTATGCAAAGAAAGAACATTTTCCTGACGTTGATAATTCCAGGACCCAACTATCCGGGCAAAAATATGAATGTGTACATGCAGCCGCTTAAGGACGAATTGCAAGAAGCCTGGGATAATGGGTTCAAGACATACGACGCCTTTAGCAAACGGAACTTCATAATGCGTGTCTGGTACATGTACTCGACGCATGACTTGCCGGCGTATGCGCTATTCGTTGGCTGGTGTGTGCATGGAAGGTTCCTGTGCCCCACATGCAAGGGAGCTCTTGAGTTTCGTTGGCTTCAGGCCGGTCGCAAGTCTTCTTGCTTCGACATGCATAGACAGTTCCTGGATCCTCGCCATAAGTTCAGGAAAGACAAGAAGAACTTCATCAGGGGTAGAGTTGTCAAAAACTCTGCACCACCTGCATTGACAGGCCAACAGACCCTAGATCAGTTAAACACTCTCGAGCCAGATCCACAACGTCCAGGGTACTTCAAGGGGTATAATACTAAGCACGCGTGGACTCACAAAACATGCTTATGGGATCTGCCTTACTTCAAAGACCTCCTTTGCCCACACAACATCGACGTGATGCACACTGAGAAGAATATCGCTGAGGCACTTTTTGGTACATTGTTCGGCATAGATGGGAAGTCAAAGGATAATACTAAGGCTAGAGTCGATCTGGAGGCGCTATGTGATAGGCCGTTACAAAACATGAAAGAACCGAAAGGAAAGCATAACTGGACGAAGCCAAAGGCATGGTTCAATCTTGGAAGGCCAGCTATGAGGGAAATTCTCTTGTGGGTGCAACAGCAGTTGATGTTCCCCGATGGGTATGCAGCGAATCTAAAGAGGGGAGCGAATCTTGATAAACTGAAGATATTTGGTCTCAAGAGTCATGATTGGCACATATGGATTGAGCGGGTAATGCCGGTGATGTTGCATGGCTTCATCCCTGAGGATGAATGGCTAGTACTGGCAGAACTCAGCTATTTCTTCCGTGTTCTTTGTGCGAAAGAACTATCGCCTGGCGTGCTAGAAGAAATGGAAGAGTTGGCGCCGGAGTTGATCTGCAAGTTAGAGAAGATCTTTCCACCGGGCTTCTTTAATCCAATGCAGCATTTGATTTTGCATCTCCCGACCGAGGCAAGATTGGGGGGGCGCGTGCAAAATTGTTGGTGCTACCCAACTGAGAGGATGCAGAAGACGCTTCGAGAAAAATGTAAAAATAAACATAGAATTGAAGCATCGATGGCTGAGGCATTCATCACAGAGGAGGCGGCAAACTTCGTAACAGCGCACTACGAAGCCAAAAATCGTCATTTGCATAATCCGAAGCCTCGGTACAATGCTGACGAGCCTAAAAAGGGTGGATCCAACCTCGGCCTATTCAAAGGGAATCTCGCACCAGCTAGTGTTTCACATCCAGTATCTTTGGATAACAAAGAATGGCGGACCATTTCGTTGTATATCTTCAACAACCTGATAGAAGTGCGGCCATACATCGAGTAAGTTCTTGGTACATTGTTTCGCAACTTCTATTTCCTTTGAACTACTCTTATTCCTGGATATGTCATACAGTCGATACGTCACCATATTCTCGTATGGAGCGGAGATCCAAAAGGATTCCATCGAAGAGTATGAGCTTCTCGCAAAGCAAGGAGGTGGCTATCCCGGTTTCATCTCTTGGTTCAAACAAACGGTAATTTCTATTAGACAATTTCATTTCATTCGCTAATTTGTGCATAATGCAACAATCCTTTCATATTAAACTTGTAGGCTAATTCAGAGTCTATGGACGCCGAACTGAGACAAGTCGCTAATGGTTTTGACTATAAGGTCCGTTCATTTGACAAGTACGACATCAACGGGTATCGCTTTCGTACCTATGGCAAAGAGCTATCTATGGCCGACCGAAAGTTAACAAATTGTTGTGTATCTGCTATTGGCGAAGGAGGTACCGAGTATTATGGGAGAGTTGAAGCAATTTATGAACTTCTGTTCTATGGTGAAAACCCACCGAATGTCGTAGTCTTCAAATGTTATTGGTTTCAGCCGAAGGAGACTAGAAGGACTCATGAACATGTAGGGCTAGTTGAAATCAACCAAAGCACTCATTTAGATGTTCCTGATGTCTATATTATGGCTCAACAGGCGACCCAAGTATTCTATCTACCGTGGGCCTGCCAAACTAATCCAAATCTGAAAGGTTGGGATGTCGTTTATGAAGTGCCACCACGTGCTAGACTTTCTCCCCCAAAGGAAGAGGATTATGAACCTCACATTAACCAAGACACATATGAAGGAGAATTCTTCCAAGAGGCACGTCTTTCCAAAAAGCGTTTCAAGAACCGCTATACTTCACCCCAAAACATTGAAGTAGACAGCGACAATGAATCTGACATCACCCCAGAGGAGGAACAAGAAGAGCCGGAACAAGAAGAGGTTACTGCTGCGGATGACCTGTCAATGCTTGACCGATTACGTCAAGGTGGCCTTGCACATGTTGATGCCAATGAACCCTATGAGCCCGTCATTGATTATAGTGATGATGATGATTATGCATTTATTGATGATACTGATCGAGATTATTAGTAGTGTCAGGTATTACATTTTTTATGTTGTACTTGATGATGATACACTTAAGTGATACACATATTATTATTCATGTCGGTCTTTTTTTATGTTGCACTAATTTCGTTTACTGTTTGTCATGGCAGGTGTTGAAAGATGGTGGGCGCTGGTCGGGAGCATGGTCTGAGGTCTTCCATTCCAGACGCACCTCTCCGCCGAGCGTTGCTGGACAGTATGGCCACACCGTCGGGCCCTTCTTCGTCGACCGCGGTGCCCAGCAGGGGACGAGGTAGGAAGAGAGGAGGTGGGGCACGTGGTCATCGGAGAGGAGGTAGGGTGACTGCTACGGCGCCTTCCTTGCCCCACCCCCAGCTGTTTCACCCGAGCACGTGACTGCTAGGGTGGACTCGTCCGAGGAGGAGGCTACACGGACTCCGGTCCATGGGTCTTGGGCGCACGAGCCTCGGGTCGACTGGCCTTCGGCCCACGAGAGTTCGGCCCACGTGACCCCGGAGGAGCACACGTTTGGATGGGGTACCTGGCCGGATCAGCCCGAGGAGCCGAGTGGCCATGCTGATGATGGCGGGGAGCCGACTGATCTTGAGGAGGAGGGGGGCACCGTCTACCAGCGTGGTGCTACACGGCTCCCGTCCGTGCCGGTGACCCGCGAGCAGAGGTGGTTGATTTTCCCTGATGGGGATAGGTACGTAAGTGCATTTAATATTTTTGTACCTTATGCATTCATGTTTTTTCAAATAACTAATGCGTTGGCCTTGTCATGCTGCAGGGGTTGGGACCACCATCATAGTGTCCGCCGGCCCAACTCCGTCCTTGGAGTTCTTTGCCGGCAAAACTTCCCGGGGTTTGTCACGTTGCCTGGTGAGGGTCGGCTTCCAGAGCTTGGATTGAGCTGGGAGCAGTACGTGGCTGCCCCGGCCCTGCCGGATGAGATTATCGACGGTGTCGTGTGCGACACGAGGGCAGACATGGTGATCAGAAAGTTCTGGGTAATTTCTCCTTTACACATTTAAAAATCTTCAACTAGCTAGTTATTAATTGTACTAATCAATATTGTCTCATTTGATTGCATACATTCTACAGGTGTGAGGAGGGATACGAGGAGGACGCGGCACATGTTATCGAGAACGTCTGCAAGCGCCTACTCCAGAACTTACGACACGAGGCTCGGGTGCAGGCTGTTCGAGACTACTACGCCTTGCGTGGTATCAAGAAGACCAAGCCGGCGTGCCGCGATAAGTTCCTGAGTAAGGAGCAGTACATGAAGGTAATTCTTAAGGCCTTCTCTACTTAAGTTCCTTCATTTAGTAATTCTTAGCCGTAGCGCTCAAGTTTCTATTTGCTAACTTAGGCGCCTCCGAGATGGTGTGCGGATCGGATGGATTGTTGGGAGGTGTTGGTCGATGAGTGGTGCTCAAAACAATGGCTAGCCCTCCACAACGAGGCCAAGGACAAACGTGCCCAAATGGAAGGTGTGCCACACCATCAAGGCAGCTCCAACTTATATCAGTTCGGGCGCAACTGGGTATGTGGTTTGCTTCATGATTCATGCAATTCATTCATCATGCTAGCTTGAGCCCTTTAATTACTATTTTTCATTGTTTCTCTCTTTCAGGCACGCTACAATAAGGCGGATAAGGTGCCAGAGGTGTACGACCTGTATGCCATGGCCCACACTGCCTTTTTCAAGAAAGTCAAGGCTTTCTCTCAGTCTGACCTCGATGATGCAAACCACTTCACCAACATCTCCTCCCACAACAAGCTCGTGAGATATAGAGATGAGGGGAAGGCGAGGAAAGGGGAGGACTTTAACCCGAGCCAGGGTCCCATTGATCCAGAGTTGTTGATGATATCTGGTGGCGGGAGGTCCCATGGCTCCATAGCCATTGGAGATGGACTTATCCGTTGTCCTAGCACTCTCCCGAAGATCAAGGCGCGCCAGTCGAGCTCCACTCCTGAGATAAGGCCTCGTGAACGGCCAGTGCAACTCGCCATCAAGGTTAGTGATACGTACTCAGTTATCTTTCTCCATTACATTGTGTGCGCTTCCATCAATGATTACAAATGGTCATGTGAGTGGTGTTGCAGTCTGCTATACAGAGTGAGAGAGATAGAACGGAGAAACTTCTGGCGGAGGCGGCGGAGAGGCAGCGGGAGTTGGAGGAGAGGACGACAAAGATGATGGAGGAGGAGAGGGCACGGAATGACATGCAGGCAAGGGCCATGTACGAGCTCCTTGTGGTAAGTTTCTTCTGCAGATTAGCCAAAACATTCATGTAGTGTTTGTCTCATTACTAACTAGTATGACTGAGTCGTCAAAACCAAATGTGCAGCCTGTGTGCGAGAAGACAGGTCAGACCGCTCCGCCGATGCCAGTGATTGCTCCTGGGACCACGGTGAGTTTTATTTGAATGGACATTACTTGCTAGTCTTAACATTTGAGTGTCATCATGCTAACAAGACATTGGAAATGATCTTTGGTGCAGCGTAACTCCAGACAAGCATCGCACGATCCTTCTCCAGCTACCGACACGAGCCACCCCGCTCCTACACCTCCTGGATCTTGGTAAGTTTATCTAGTGTTTTGCTTAACACATGCATAAAGACCTAGACTTAGCTTTATTTCCTCCAATGCTTACCATAATGACCTAGACTTAGCTTCTTCTCCTCCAAAATGACTTAATAAGCTTACTGACCTCCAAAACCATCCATTTTACCTAAGTTAGCTCTAAAACGATCTGTACTTAGCTTACTTATGTCAAAAAATGCATAATTAGCTTAGTTAGCTCATAGACGATCCATTTTACCTAAGTTAGCTCTAAAATGACCCATTTTACCTAGGTTAGCTTATAAATCATCCAGTTCATCCAAGTTAGCTCAAAAATGACCCATTTTACCTAGATTAGCTCCTAAATGATCCATTTTACCTACTTAGATTTAAAATGACCCATTTCACCTAGGTTAACTCCAAAATGACCCATCTTACCTAGGTTATCTCATAAACGATCCATTTCAACTAATTTAGCTCATAAACGATCCATTTCACCAAGTTAGCTAAAAAACGATCCATTTCACCTAAATTAGCTCTTAAACGATCCATTTCACCTAAGTTAGCTCAAAAAGATCCATTTCAACTAAATTAGCTCATAAATGATCCATTTCACCTAAGTTAGCTCAAAAACGATCCATTTCAACTAAGTTAGCTCATAAATGATCCATTTCACCTAAGTTAGCTAAAAAACGATCCATTTCACCTTAGTTACCTCAAAAACGATCCATTTAACCTTAGTTAGCTCATAAACGACCCATTTCAACTATGTTAGCTCATAAATGATCCATTTCACCTTAGCTAGCTCACAAACGACCCATTTCAACTTAGTTAGCTCATATATGATCCATTTCACGTAAGTTAGCTCATAAATGATATACTCTTCTTGTTCTAGTCTTCTTCTTGTTCTACTCTTCTTGTTCTAGTCTTCTTCTTGTTGTACTCTTCTTCTTGTTCTACTCTTCTTGTTCTAACTTTCTTACTTTTCATTTTGCAGATTTCATTCACTTGACGAAAGCTTGCATAGATGGAGTACTCCTTATCCCTTTCTCTGTTTCTTTTGTATCGTTGAACTATGCATGTATCATTGGATGAAACTGTTGTAATATATATGGTTGGATGCCTCTATTTTGAACTTGTTATGTATGATGGAACTATGCATGTAATATATATGGTTGGATGATGAAGTTATGTGTTGGATATCTTATATGTTTGCTCTGTAATGGCCTTTTGAAATATATCTATATATGTCATATATATTTGTGATGAAAATTGTTGGATTTAATAAAAAACAGATAAAAGAGCCAATATGCAGGCTCTTTGCCGTCTGCCACCGACGGCAACGGGCTCTTTGCCGTCTGCCGCGGACGGCAAAGAAGACACGTGGCATCTAGCTGTGCTTCCTGGGAGCTGACCAATTTGGTCAGTTTGCCTACAGTGGCAGACGGCAAAGACTTTGCCATCAGTGGAGGACGGCAAAGAACCTGCACTTTGCCATCAGTGGCAGACGGCAAAGAACCTGCCATGTAGTGACGTGTAGATGACATCATACGGCGGACGGCAAAGACACTAGAAATTTTGCCGTCAGCGGCGGACGGCAAAGGCCTGCCGTTAGCCACTTAACAGACTGACAGCGCAATTATTGCCGTCCACTCTCTTTGCCGTCTGCCGCAGATGGCAAAGGGCCTTTGCCGTCAGCCTCCAGGAAGCAGACGGCAAAGTAGCTGTTTACCGTAGCCTACTTTGCCGGAGCCTTTTGCCGTCCGCGGCTGACGGCAAAGGCCTTTGCCATCCGCCGTTCATGCCTTTGCCGTCCGCCGTGGCAGACGGCAAAGTAGCTGATTCCTGTAGTGATAGTCACTGAATGCAGTGCCATTTGAAAATACACACAGAAAGATTGGATAGTCACTTCATGGACTGCAGAAAAGTAGTACTGTACTATTTATTGGCCAACACTAGGTGCTTCATTGCTTTGGTCTGATTATATAATGGGCATCATTTTGCCTAAGTTAAATTTGTATTCCTAAAATAGTCTCGCGGTGTGATCGAGAGAAGACCAAATCATAATGCAGTGGATGTTCCTCCATCATGTGTGGTTCATTCTCATGGTTCCAGCTGTTGGTGAAACCACTTACGTTTGCAAGAGGAATTGTAGACTTCACAAACAAATTTGTCTTTCAGTCTGTACTGAATGTTGGCCAAGAGAAGCATCCATGTTAGTAGGAAGAACAGATGTTTTTTCTAGATCTTTGCTTTTGGAGCTACATATTTGTATATGATCTGTGAATCATTGAGATGCATTAACATGTTGATCTTATGTATGGGAGTCGTACTAGTTAGTTTTAGTTGCGACGCAAGATCCGAAGTGGTTGATCTTTGCTTTTGGAGCTACATATTTGTATATGATCTGTGAATCATTAAGATGCATTAACATTTACTTATTTCTGTTTGCTTATTTCTGTTCGCTCTATGTTTACAAGTTACTGATTGATCACTAGCTAGCCTACAAATGCGCTCCTGGCAGTTTTATTTGCGACGCAAGATGCGAAGTGGCAGTTTTTTGAATAAAAATGCCTACCTCTGAAGAAACTGACAAGCTACACCATTGATCCTACACGGATAAAAATGCCTACCTCTGAAGAAGTTTAAGCCTAATTAATTCCGTGAGTAAAGCAGCAAGACAAAGGCATGGCAATAATTAACGGCATGCAGAAGTTTAAGCCTAATTAATTCCAGCGATTTAACTGGCTGCATGCGTGCCCTCGGCTGCGACTCGTTGCATGCTGCTTCGCGTACTGCCTGCGAGCGATTCTGAGTGCCTGCATGCAGCCGGCCGTAATTAAGGCAGCTAACTGATGCGAAAAAAAGATACGCTTTAATTGTTGCGGGCTTTTTAAATTCGTGGAATCATTATTGACAAGGAGGGAGATGATTCGAGTGCACTTGTTTGACCGCCATGCCGGCGTGCGACCCGGACGGGATGGGACGACACATTCATAATTTCAGTTTCTCTAGTTTTCCATGGCAAGCTGGCGTGCTAAGCCATTATGCATTGAATTCCGATGACTGTCGCGCTACCTTCCGCCTATAAGTACTGCTTCCCGGCCTTCTCCGGTGCCACCGTGACCCAACGCGCCATATCCTCATAAGCCCCCACCGGCCCGACGTCGCTCGCCACGTCCTTCATGCCCCCACCCGTCCGCGGTAGGCGACGCCGGAGGCGGCCATTGCCGGAACTAGTGTTCGGGTTTTCACCGGAAGGCAGACGAAGGGAGGAGGCATTCTATCTGTCTTTAGATGGCAACACGGAGATTGAGGAGTTGTTGGAGCATGACCACATGGCGGAAGAGCAGGAGTTTTTGGAGCGCGACCACCTGGCGGAGGAGCAGCGTATCGCCGATTTGCACCGCCAGCGGGACATGAAGCAGCAGCGCACCGACGCTCTGAGTCGCGAGCAGAGAGCCCGCAACTGGGCCGACTACGTGGAGGCCGGCGCCCGGCAAATAGCCCTGGAGGCTGTCGGGCGCACACACGTTCGCGACGCCAATTTTTACTACCAGCTCGTCAAGTGGGTTTCCCGCTTGGAAGCCAAAGCTTCGGTGGACCACACCGGCATGGAAAGGGCGCGCGAGCAACGCGCCCTATCGCACCTCTTGCAAGTCCGAGGCGAGGCGCACGACGTCGGTGCATTTGTCCTCCACGGGTTTAGAGGCTGACTTGTGGGCCTACCAAGTTGACACGTACACAATCAGGAGAAGATTGTACATGGAGAGGATGACAGCAGGGACCCGCCAAGGTCATGGTAGTACGCAAGCAAGTGCCTCCTTATTTCAAGCCAATAAAAAAATGGCTCCTCCTAGTGGATTTCTGACATCTGGGTCCCATGCCATTGTCAACGTAGTCAATAAACGAGAGAATTGCACAACGAGCGACTGACACCAGGGACCCAGCAGCTCGCCCAGTTATTTTTGTTTTGGGTTAATTTGATAAATGCCACTCCAAATCGGGTGTATTCGAGAAATGCCACTGCAATTTCCAAACTTTGAAAAATGCCATTTCATGCCATTTCTAGTGGCATTTTTCGAAGTCTGGAGTGGCGTTTTTCAAAGTTTACAAACTGCAGTGGCGTTTGTCAAAGTTTGCAAAAATTGCAGTGGAATTTTTCAAAGTTTTGAAATTGCAGTGGCATTTTTATGAATCGCCATAATTGGAGTGGCATTTATCTAATTTGTTTTTGAGACGGAATCAAGGTGTCAACTGGGCTGTGCGGGACACTCTGGCCTGTCTAGACAGCCTTTTCTTTTATGTGTACCACAGACCATCCTAGTAGTTTTTTCTTTCTGAAAATGGCTAGCCCGGTTTTTTTTCTTTCTAAAAATGGCTAGCCTAGTTTTTTCTTTTACTTCCAAGTAAGTCGCTTTATCAGGCCTGTCGGGCTGCAAATCTTTCAAGACGAGGAGAGCTTCATTCAGTTGGCCGAGAGAATGGCCTATCAGTAATGAGAAATGGGTTGTACATTTTTAAAACACATCAAACCGACAATTAGTTTAAAATATCTTTTTTCATTTCGAGATTTTAAATTGTATTGATTTTTATGCGTGGACAATTTATTGGATTTTATATTGATATACATTTATTTTTAAAATCAGTCTGAATGTGACTCGAAATTTCGGGATTAAAAACAGTTCAGACCGCACCAACATATGCAAAATTTCGTATAATTTTTTAACCGTGGCCACAATATGGGCTGTAATTCTATTAAAAAGAATATGGGCTCCAAAAAACCCGTAAGAATTAGCAAACGGGCTATAAATTATTTGAAATAATGGCAGATGGGCTGTATGTTGTTTTCCACATATTTGAGGCTTTCCACAGATGGTCTCTATACTGTTGGATGTCCATCCAACGACCATCGTGCTTCTTCAATCTCTGCTCTTCCTGCTCCAGCCGCTCAAACAAGAGCGGGCGGGACTGCCTGCTCCCTCCTCCCCGCGGCCGGCTCTGCTGCCGCGCAGGCCTCACCGCCCCACCATACTCCCATCGCTGGCCTAGCCATCCCTCTACTCACCCACACCCGTTGTTATTCTCCGGCGACGGCATACGAACCAGTAAACCCTCGTACAGTCGTACTCCCCTCCGCGTGGGAAACAAAAACAACTGCCGTGTCTTCCCTGCCTCCGTGATGTTCCCTTCCTAGGCCTCGTCGTCGTCCACCTCCCTGGTGCTCTCGGCGTGGCGTGGTCAACATGGTCAACGACCGACATGCATCTGAAGTGGACTGTACGTGGAGAGGCTGACAGCTGGGTCCACGGCCGCACGCAAGGAAATGCCTCCTTATTACGCGCAAAATAATGATTCCTCCACCTGACATCTCAGACCCACCAAAAGGGCCTCTGTATTTCGCGAAAAAATGTTACCGCCGCTGACAGCTCGTACCCACCAGCTATATCTTCGCACGCAAGGAAGTGCCTCCTTATTACGCACAAAAAAATGAATACTCCCCCTGCTAGCTGGGACCCAGTATAGTGGGCCTACTAAGTTGACGCGGACGAAGGGCTTTGTAAACTTAGTCAATATGCATGATTCTAGCTCGACTGACCATACGATGTCCATCCAACGGCCGTAGTGCTTCTTCCACCTCTAGTCTTCTTGCTCCAGCCGCACAAAGCAGCGCCGGTCGTGCCGCCTGCTCCTGCCTCCCGTGGCTGGTTGTGCTGCCGCGGAGGCCTCACCGCTCCCATACTACTCCCACCGTTGGCCAAGCCATCCCTCCACTCCACTCACCCACACCCCCTGTTATTCTGTGGCGACAGCAGCACAGCCGAACCAGTGAACCCTCGTACTCCTCTCCGCGTGGGTATCCACTACCGCGTCTTCCCCGGCTCCACGTTGTCCCCTTTCTAGGCCTCGCCGTCGTCCACCGCCGTGGTGCTCTTGGCGCGGTGTGGTCAATGTGGTCAACGACCGAATTCCATCAGAAGAATACTGTATGTGGAGAGGCTGACAGCTGGGTCCATGGCAGCCGCAAGGAAGTGCCTCCTTATTACGTGGAAAATAATTATTCCTCCACCTGACAGCAAGGACCCACCGGACGCCCACTAGTATTTCACGAAAAAAATGTTTGCCCCTGACTGCTGGGACCAACCTGAGGGCCACCGTATTTCGCGAGAAAAACGTTCCCCTTGCTGTCAGCTCGGACCCACCAGAAGTGCCTCCTTATTACGTACAAACAAATGAATACCCCCTGCTAGCTGGGACCCACCTTGGTGGGAGGCTGACTTGTGGGCCTACTAAGTTGACGGGGATGGAGGGCTTTGTCAACTTAGTCAATATAAACGATTCTAGCTCTAGTGACCGTACGATGGCCATCCAGCGGCCGTAGTGCTTCTTGAACCTTTGGTCTTCTTGCTCCAGCCGCCCTAAGCAGCGCCGGTCGTGCCGCATGCTCCTACCTCCCGTGGCCGGCTGTGCTACCGCGGAGGCCTCACCGCCCCCTACTATTCCGACCACTGGCCATGTCACACCTAAGCTAGTTCAAGCATTAGAGTGTGCATCATGTTTAAATTTATCTTAAATTTGAAATGGGGAAGGCAGAAACCCCCAACACCCCCCTGGAAACAACTAGGGTTTACTAAAATTATTTTCAATGAACCTGAAATGCCCTTCTAAAAAGTTCACCCTCTTTGTCTTGGGTTAGAACCTCTGGAAAAATTGGTGCACAATTTTCTAGGTCAACAGAAGGTCATTGAATTAAATCATAAGTATTTGAATTTGGGCATTTAAATGCTATAAAATAATTTAAATGCTCAAATAATTCTGGCAATAAATGTTTGCTATTGGAAATATTCTAAACAGAGCCCACAATTATTTTCAGGATTTTTGGAAACGTTTTAGTATTTTAATTAAAGCCCAACAGTTGCAGTTAAATAGAAAAAAACAGAAACAAATCAAAAAAAGAGAGAGAGAGGGAGCCCACCTGGGCCTTACCTGTGCTGGCCCAGCCACCTGGCTCGGCCCAGCCGACTGGCTAGCCACTCGTCGTCCACCTCCCGCCAGGAGGACGCGGAGCGCGTGGCCGGCGCCCGCAGCCACACGCCGGCCACCTCCTGCTTCTGCCGACGTCCCGGAGACATCCAGGGATGCCACGCGACCCCCACGTCCCCCTCTCATCCCTGCTCACTCTCCCCTCGTCTCCCTCACCCTCTCCCGCACCATGGCCGACGCACCTGTCACCGTCTCACCGCCGTAGTCGCGCCCTCCGTCACCCCCTCGCCCGTCTGACATGTCCAGAAGCTCCGCCGCGACGCCCTCGCCCTTCCCACCGAGCCACGCTTCGCCGGAGGCCCTGCATCGCCGCCATTGGGCTGTCTTCAACCTCGGTACCCGCCGGACGCCGTTCATCGATTCGCCTCGCTCCGGTCGCCCCCGAGCCCACTGAGCTGCTCATCGACCTCCCTGTGAGCTCCGCCGCCTTTCCCCTCTTCTTTCCCACGCATTTTCACCCTCTAGGCCATAGTTCCACCATGGATGAAGCTCGTCTCCGCTCGAGCTTGTTGCCGGCGTCGCTCCTGCGACCATTTGGTCCTCCCGTGCTACGCAACATGCTTGCCGCATCGCGTAGTGCCTCGCTAGCGCCTTAGTTTCCGCGTTTGCACACCGCAGCCCACACCCCGCACATGGCCGAACTCTGGCCGCCGCCTTGGAGCTCGCGGTCGTCGTCTCCAGCCACCGTAGGCCCGGCCTCCACCACCACTAGATGCGCGACTGCAAGAGCTCTCCAACGAGCCCAAGAACGGCCTCGCCCGTGCCCTGTGGGTGTTTTCCGAGCCGCACCACCGTCTCGGGCCTCGCCGGCGTCGAGTCGCCGGCGAGTTTGACCCGGTTTGACTCCTGGGTGGGCCCAGGTAGACCCCCCCTGAGTCTATGACAGGTGGGGCCAGTCTGCTAACTAATCTAGGATTAGTTTTAACTAATTTTAATTAAATCAGTCACTGACATGTGGGCCCAGGCCCCACTGACAGCTAATTAGTGTTAATCTAATCCTGTTAATTAGCTGAGAGGCTGACAGAAGGGGCCCACCAGTCAGGTTTGACCTGGGCTGGCGCCTTTGACCTGCTGAGGTCAGCATGACGCAATGCTGATGCAGTAATGCATTTTCTGGATTTATTTTTTTATTCAGGAAATTCCAGAAAATAGTCAAAAATTCTAAAAATCATAGAAAATCAACCATAGCTCCAAATGCAAAGATTTATATATGAAAAATGATCAGAAAAATTCAACCTATCCATCTGTAATGGTTTCATGCATGACAAAACAAGTTTACCTTGCTATTTAAGCAGAATAAGGAAATGCACTATTAAAGCAATGTTTAATAAGCTAATAATTCAATCTTTGATTCAAATAAGCACATTCCTTTCTGTTATAGCTTGCATTAGGCCAAGACACATTCATATTGCCATGTCATAGCATGCATCATATTGTTGCATATCGTCATGTGTTGATTGTGCTCCGATGTGTTCTTCGTGGTAGGTTCTGCCTCCGAGGATATTCACGAGTATCCAACTGAAGGGCAGTATCCCACTACCACTCCATCAGGCAAGCAACCCATTAATCATTCCGATACAAACCCATGTTCTCACTTCTACTCTTGTTTACAGCATTAAGACAACGCGATTCAAACTGCTGTGTGCTACGGTAGTTGAACCCTTATCCTCTGCATGACCTGTCATTGCCACAGTAACTAGATGAAACCCACTAGCATGTGTAGGAGTTGATTGAGCCATGTATGTGATTCCTACCTTGGTATGCCTGCTATGCTTAGAGTTGTGTCAGGTCTGGTTCATCTGGGTGATGGGCTAGAGTGAAATGCTTATGTCGGTAATATGAGGGATGTGTTGAACATGTTTTGGTAAAGGTATCGATGAGAGGCCATGTAGGAGTACATGGTGGGTTGTTTCATTGAGATCGTCCCTAAGAACTGAGATCTGTATGTGTGATTTAAGATTCAGCTACTACCATGCATTGGGATCCTTAATTGACCCTCTCGGCTTCTTAATCACCCTAGTACTCTGTCCAGGAGTTGCAAATAGTTTCTGGTGTTTGTAGGTTATGTGTTGGCGGCCGTGCGTAGCGCTGACCCTAGGGGTGGGATATGTTGCGGTAGAAACACCGTGGCACGGTGTACCGAGTCACCCGTTTGGTCTCTCGGGAACCCTGTTCACATCGTTCGGGGCCGTATGTGGAAACCTCGGCCAGACTCCCTGCGGATGGAACCTGGATAGGCGATAAGCCTGGACTAGAGACTTAAGTGTTTAGGTAGGCCGTGGCCGACACCCTCGCTAGGCTTCCTCTTGAAGGTTGCCGAGTACATGTCGTGTAAACGGCGATAAGTGGTGAAAGCGTGTATGACGAAGTACACCCCTGCAGGGTATAAAACTATTCGAATAGCCGCGTCCGCGGTAAAGGACTACTTGGTTGCCTATACAGTTCATAGACAAGTTAATGGATACTACTAAAAGACTCAAGATAAGTGTGAGTACCGAGGATGGCCCTCTCGTAGGATGACGAGGGAGGATCCACGGTGGAGTATTGTGTTGGTGAGTAGTGGACTCGTGTGCGAAAACTATTTTACTGGTGAAGTTCCGTAGGATAGCTTAGCCAAGAGTCAAAGCTGGCTTGCTGCAATAACCCCACCACCTTCTTGAGAATGAGCATGTATATTAGGTTCTGATGTAAGACTTGCTGAGTACCTTGTACTCATGTTTGCTTATTTATTGTTTTCAGACGACAACACTGCCCCCTCCGATGGGTTTTATGTAGACCTTGACGTCGACGAGTGACTAGCCACCCAGGTGGTGATCCTGGCCATGGAGGGCCCTATGTAGATAGACAGGCTTCGAGAAGCCTTCTTTCTTTCTAGTGTCTGTACTCAGAACGGTTGCTTCCGCATGTGCTTGTATGATTGTATGACTTGAGTGTCGGGTCATGTGACCCCTATCTGTATGAACATGTTATGTATGGCTCCCTGGAGCCTTTTAAATAAAGTACTTGAGTTGTAGAGTTTTGTTGTGATGCCATGTTGTATGTACTCATATCGGGCATATTGTGTGTATGATTGAAATGCTTGGTATGAGTGGGATTCGACAATCTATTTGTTTATCCTTGGTAGCCTTTCTTATGGGGAAATGTAGTCTAGTGTTCCTCGAGCCATAGTAGTACGCTACAGCCTGGTTCACCGTAGTCCTGCTAGCCCAGCACTACTGTTCAGGACACTTGACTGGCCGGCATGTGTTTCACTTTGTTCCTATGTCTGTCCCTTCGGGGAAATGTCACGCGGTGACTTCCGGAGTCCTGCCTAGCCTGCTACAGCCCGGGTCCCCCGGAGTCCTCTTAGCCCAGTGCTACAGCCGGAATCACTCGTTGATGACCGACATGCTCGATGTGATTCATGTATGCCTGTCTCCATAGGTCTGTTTTTTTTGCCGCTTTGGGTTCACGACTGGCCATGTCAGCCCGGGTTCTCTGTCATATGGATGCTAGCAACACTATCATATACGTGAGCCAAAATGCGCAAACAGTCCCGGGCCATGGTAAGGCGACACCCGTGGGATACCGTGCGTGAGGCCGCAAAGTGATATGAGGTGTTACCGGCTAGATCGATGTGACTTGGAATCGGGGTCCTGACAGCGTTGGCATCAGAGCCGGACTGCCTGTAGGTTCGTTGAGCCAAACTGGTCGATGTCGAGTCTAGAAATGCTTTAGTTATATGTAGGGGAATTGATTATGGGAGGGAACGTAAGGCTCTTTTACTCCTTTACCCTATGTCTCTGATCTGAGTCATTCTCTTCTCATTCAACGTGGGTTAAGGACTAGGCTCTCTTCTTCTATCAGGTTCACGTGTTACTAATCCGTAGTAGCTTATAGGATTATTGTTACAAGTCCCAGTTCAGTTTCTACTATTCTTAGTATGTTGCTAATTGGATCAGAACCTTGATATGATGATGTTGAGTGGTATTGCAAACTGTTGTGGATGTCTCAAATCTTTTTCTGAGCATTTACAGCTGTTATGTTGTCCAATTTTTCCCTAGAAATTCTGATGTCTTTGCATTGTGGTTGTACTTTCAGATGACCAACCGTATTCAAAACCAAGTGGTTCGCCTGACCCGATGCCTCGACGTGCTCGGTCATACTGCTATGTTAATCCGGGTAATGATCGAGACAGGTTACCGTTGGTATCCCGAATACACCGTCGAAGAGCAATTCCGAGACTTTAATCAAAGCCAATATTTCTGCACCGTCAGGATATTTCCTTCTTATCCTAGATCTATCGAGCCCCTTCAATGTTCCTATGGACTCGGGGTTACTGTTGAGATGGCTGTGCAGGATGCTGCCTATTCCATGATGACCATCATGCGAGTCCGGACTGGCCTGCTTCGGAACAACGACTTCCGTTACCTGCCAGCTTCACTTCCGGGAGTGCAAGGGTATCTTCAGGCTATCTATGCTGACTCCACTCAGGAGGACTCATTAACTCACACCACTGCCCGTGGCCATGTCAACTATGTTTCAGCTGAGGAGGCTCATGAGGATCCTAACATCGTCCTTGGTACGCTCCTTGTTAACTGCCATCCGACATCTATTCTTTTCGATACTGGAGCATCTCATTCATTCATATCCGAGAACTATGCTCGATCGCATAACACGACATTCTGTGACATGCCCACTTCCATGGTAATTCAAACTCCGGGTTCCAAATGGTAAACTTCTAGAGTAAGCCATGGGAACGAAATTCTTGTTGATAGAAGACTCTTCCTTGCATCCTTAATAGCTCTCAAGTCCTCGGACATAAACATCATCTTGGGTATGGATTGGATGTCAGCTCATTATGCTAAGATTGATTGTGCCACTAGAACCATTCAACTTACTCACCCATCGGGCAAGACAGTCAATGTCTTAACTCGAGTGGCCAAGCGCCAGCTTTACTCCTTAAATGCCAACCCCCTTCTAGACCTTGAGGATGTTCCGGTAGTCCGAGACTTTCCGGATGTCTTTCCAGAAGAACTGCCAGGTGTTCCACCTGATAGGGATGTTGAGTTTGTGATAGACCTTGTTCCAGGAACCGTTCCAATTTCTAGAAGACCCTACAAGATGGCACCCTTAGAACTAGCTGAGCTTAAGAACCAACTCGATGAGTCCTTGAAAAAGGGTTTCATCCGTCCTAGTTCCTCTCCTTGGGCTTGCCGTATCCTCTTCGTCAAGAAGAAGGATGGAACGGATCGAATGGTTGACGATTATCGACCTGTCAATTTGTTCACCATCAAGAACAAATACCCGCTTCCTAGGATCAATGATCTGTATGATCAGCTCGCTGGATCCTCAGTCTTCTCCAAGATGGATTTGAGGTTGGGCTACCATCAAATCAAAATCAGAAACGGGGACATTCCCAAAACGGCCTTTGTTACTTGTTATGGCCAATACGAGTACACCGTTATGTCCTTCGGTTTAACCAATGCCCCAGCTACCTTCTCCCGGTTAATGAACTCGGTCTTCATGGAGTATTTGGATAAATTCGTCGTAGTATACCTCGATGACATACTCATCTACTCCAAGAACGAAGAGGAACATGCCGAACATCTAAGGCTGGTATTGATGAAACTCTGAGAGCATCACCTTTATGCCAAATTCTCCAAGTGTGAATTTTGGTTGCCAGAAGTGACCTATGTAGGCCATGTAATCTCTGGTAAGGGTATTGCTGTCAATCCCGAGCGAGTTCAAGCCATCCTTGATTGGACTCCACCTGAGACGGTTAAGCAAGTTCGGAGCTTCCTTGGCTTAGCGAGCTATTGCCGCCGCTTCGTTGAGAATTTCTCCAAGGTTGCTAAACCTCTAACTGAACTCCTCAAGAAAGATAAAAAGTTCGAGTGGACTCCACAGTGCGAGTTCAGCTTTCAGGAACTGAAAAGACGCCTGACATCTGCTCCCGTACTGGTACCACCAGATTTCTCCAAGGACTTTATTATCTATTGCGACGCCTCGCGATAAGGACTAGGTTGCATACTCATGCAAGATTGTCAGGTAATTGCCTATGCTTCACGGCAATTACACCCACATGAGGAAAATTATCCCACACATGATCTAGAGCTTGCAGCTGTAGTCCATGCACTTAAAACTTGGCGACATTACCTTCTCGGTAATCGTTGCGAGATCTTCACCGATCACCAAAGTTTGAAATATATCTTCACCCAACCAGATTTGAATCTCAGGCAAAGACGTTGGGTTGAGTTGATCTCGGATTACGATTTAGGAATAACTTACACCCCGGGAAAAGCCAATGTCATGGTTGATGCACTAAGCCGTAAGTCCTATTGTAACAACCTGATGTTACAACAAAGTCAACCACTTCTCCATGAGGGATTTCGTAAACTTAATCTTCACATTGTTCCTCGAGGTTTTCTATCCACCCTGGTAGAGAAACCTAACCTTATGGATCAAATCATAACCGCCCAGCGGTATGATAAGGGCATATCCCGAATTAGGGAAAACATTGCTAGAGGAGTTGCTAAATGTTTCTCCATGGATGAGCGAGGTGCTGTCTTCTTCGAGAACCGTTTGGTGGTTCCCAAGAAACAACATCTACGCCAGTTGATCCTTAAGGAAACTCATGAATTCCCTCTCACCATTCATCCCGGTAGTACTAAAATGTATCAAGACCTACACCAGAGGTTTTGGTGGACTAGGATGAAGAGAGAAATCGCTCAATACATTGCTAATTGTGATGTTTTTCGTCGTGTTAAAGCAGAGCATCAACGGCCTGCTGGCACCCTTCAACCTTTGGCTATTCCCGAGTGGAAATGGGATAAAATCAATATGGATTTCATCACTGGGTTTCCCAGGACCAAGAGTGAGAATAATGCCATCTTCGTCGTGATCGACCGACTTTCCAAAGTAGCCCATTTCCTACCTGTTCGTGAGAGTATCACCGCTAGCCAGCTAGCCGATTTATACATCTCCCGAATAGTGTCTCTTCACGGTGTTCCATTGGAAATTAACTCAGACCGTGGGAGTCTCTTCACCTCTCGATTTTGGGAAAGTTTCCAAAATGCTATGGGAACTCGTCTCTCTTTTAGTACCGCCTTCCATCCTCAATCAAGTGGTCAGGTAGAGCGAGTCAATCAAATTCTGGAAGATATGCTCCGAGCTTCTGTCATCTCGTTCGGAATGAGTTGGGAGAAATGCCTTCCATTCGCGGAGTTTGCTTATAACAATAGTTATCAAGCCAGCTTGGGCAAGGCTCCTTTCGAAGTTCTCTATGGACGAAAATGTCAAATGCCTCTTAACTGGTCAGAAACCGGGGAAAGACAACTCTTTGGCCTGGATATGATTCAGGAAGTAGAAGAGCAGGTTCGCGTTATTCGTGAGAAATTGAAAACAGCCCAATCTCGTCAAAAGAGTCATATGATCGTAAACATAAGCCTATGACTTATGAAGTCGACGAGAAGGCTTACCTTCGGGTTACCCCGTTAAAGGGAACCCATCGTTTCGGTATCAAAGGCAAATTGTCTCCTCGTTACATTGGACCCTTTCACATTCTTGCCAAACGAGTTGAAGTTGCCTACCAATTGGAACTACCTCCACATCATTCCAGAGTTCACGATGTCTTCCAACTCAGGCGTTGCTTCGCGGATCCTATCCGTGGAGTGGACCACGAAACGCTTGATCTACAAGATAACCTCTCATATCGGGAATATCCCGTTCGTATCCTTGATCAAGCCGAGCGTACCACTCGACGTCATAATATCAAGTTTCTCAAGGTTCAATGGTCACACCATTCCGAGAAAGAAGCCACTTGGAAAAGGGAGGATCGTCTTCGACTCGAGTACCCCACCTTCTTTCCAGAGGATCCTAAATCTCGGGACGAGATTCTTTTGAGTGGGGGTGAGTTGTCACACCCTAGCTAGTTCAAGCATTAGAGTGTGCATCATGTTTAAATTTCTCTTAAATTTGAAATGGGGAAGCCAGAAACTCCCAACACCCCCTAGAAACAACTAGGGTTACTAAAATTATTTTCAATGAACCTGAAATGCCCTTCTAAAAAGTTCACCCTCTTTGTCTTGGGTTAGAACCTCTGGAAAAATTGGTGCACAATTTTCTAGGTCAACAGAAGGTCATTGAATTAAATCATAAGTATTTGAATTTGGGCATTTAAATGCTATAAAATAATTTAAATGCTCAAATAATTCTGGAAATAAATGTTTGTTGTTGGAAATATTCTAAACAGAGCCCACAATTATTTTCAGGATTTTTGGAAACGTTTTAGTATTTTAATTAAAGCCCAATAGTTGAGTTAAATAGAAAAAAACAGAAACAAATCAAATCAAAGAGAGAGAGGGAGCCCACCTGGGCCTTACCTGTGCTGGCCCAGCCACCTGGCTCGGCCCAGCCGACTGGCTTTCCAGTCATCGTCCACCTCCCGCCAGGAGGACGCGGAGCGCACGGCCGGCGCCCGCGGCCACACGCCGGCCACCTCCTGCTTCTGTCGACGTCCCGGAGACGTCCAGGGATGCCACGCGACCCCCACGTCCCCCTCTCATCCTCGCTCACTCTCCCTCGTCTCCCTCACCCTCTCCCACACCATGGCCGACGCACCTGTCACCGTCTCACTGCCGTAGTCGCGCCCTCCGTCACCCCCTCTCCTCTCTGACATGTCCAGAAGCTCCGCCGCGACGCCCTCGCCCTCCCCACCGAGCCATGCTTCGCCGGAGGCCCTGCATCGCCGCCATCGGGCCGTCTTCAACCTCGGTACCCGTCGGACACCGTTCATCGATTCGCCTCGCTCTGGTCGCCCCCGAGCCCACTGAGCTGCTCATCGACCTCCCTGTGAGCTCCGCCGCCTTTCCCCTCTTCTTTCCCACGCATTTGCACCCTCTAGGCCATAGTTCCACCATGGCCGAAGCTCGTCTCCGCTCGAGCTTGTCGCTGGCGTCGCTCCGGCGACCATTTGGTCCTCCCGTGCTACGCAACATGCTTGTCGCATCACGTAGTGCCTCGCTAGCGCCTTAGTTTTCGCGTTTGCACACCGCAGCCCACAGCCCGCACATGGCCGAACTCCGGCCGCCGCCTTGGAGCTCGCCGTCGTCGTCTCCGGCCACCGTAGGCCCGGCCTCCACCACCACTATATGCGCGACTGCAAGAGCTCTCCAACGAGCCCAAGAACGGCCTAGATCGTGCCCTGTGGGCGTTTTCCGAGCCGCACCACCGTCTCAGGCCTCGTCGGCGTCGAGTCGCCGGCGAGTTTGACCCAGTTTGACTCCTGGGTGGGCCCAGGTAGACCCCCCCTGAGTCTATTACAGGTGGGGCCGGTCTGCTAACTAATCTAGGATTAGTTTTAACTAATTTTAATTAAATCAGTCACTGACATGTGGGCCCAGGCCCCACTGACAGCTAATTAGTGTTAATCTAATCCTGTTAATTAGCTGAGAGGCTGACAGAAGGGGCCCACCAGTCAGGTTTGACCTGGGCTGGCGCCTTTGACCTTTTGAGGTCAGCATGACGCAATGCTGACGCAGTAATGCATTTTCTGGATTTATTTTTTTATTCAGGAAATTCCAGAAAATAGTCAAAACTTCTAAAAATCATAGAAAATCAACCATAGCTCCAAATTCAATCTATCCATCTGTAATGGTTTCATGCATGACAAAACAAGTTTACCTTGCTGTTTAAGCAGAATAAGGAAATGCACTATTAAAGCCATGTTTAATAAGCTAATAATTGAATCTTTGATTCAAATAAGCACATTCCTTTCTGTTATAGCTTGCATTAGGCCAAGACACATTCATATTGCCATGTCATAGCATGCATCATATTGTTGCATATCGTCATGTGTTGATTGTGTTCCGATGTGTTCTTCGTGGTAGGTTCTGCCTCCGAGGATATTCACGAGTATCCAACTGAAGGGCAGTATCCCACTACCACTCCATCAGGAAAGCAACCCGTTGATCATTCCGATACAAACCCATGTTCTCGCTTCTGCTCTTGTTTACTGCATTAAGACAACGTGATTCAAATTGCTGTGTGCTACGGTAGTTGAACCCTTATCTTCTGCATGACCTATCATTGCCACAGTAACTAGATGAAACCCACTAGCATGTGTAGGAGTTGACTGAGCCATGTATGTGATTCCTACCTTGCTATGCCTGCTATGCTTAGAGTTGTGTCAGGTCTGGTTCATCTGGGTGATGGGCTAGAGTGAAATGCTTATGTCGGTAATATGAGGGATGTGTTGAACATGTTTTGGTAAAGGTATCGATGAGAGGCCATGTAGGAGTACATGGTGGGTTGTTTCATTGAGATCGTCCCTAAGAACTGAGATCTGTATGTGTGATTTAAGATTCAGCTACTACCATGCATTGGGATCCTTAATTGACCCTCTCGGCTTCTTAATCACCCTAGTACTCTGTCCAGGAGTTGCAAATAGTTTCTGGTGTTTGTAGGTTATGTGTTGGCGGCCGTGCGTAGCGCTGACCCTAGGGGTGGGCTATGTTGCGGTAGATACATCGTGGCACGGTGTACCGAGTCACCCGTTTGGTGTCTCAGGAACCCTGTTCACATCGTTCGGGGCCGTATGTGGAAACCTCGGCCGGACTCCCTGCGGATGGAACCTGGATAGGCGATAAACCTGGACTAGAGACTTAAGTGTTTAGGTAGGCCATGGCCGACACCCTCGCTGGGCTTCCGCTTGAAGGTTGCCGAGTACATGTCGTGTAAACGGCGGTAAGTGGTGAAAGCGTGTATGACGAAGTACACCCCTGCAGGGTATAAAACTATTCGAATAGCCGCGTCTGCGGTAAAGGACTACTTGGTTGCCTATACAGTTCATAGACGAGTTAATGGATACTACTAAAAGACTCAAGATAAGTGTGAGTACCGAGGATGGCCCTCTCGTAGGATGACGAGGGAGGATCCACGGTGGAGTATTGTGTTGGTGAGTAGTGGACTCGTGTGCGAAAACTATTTTACTGGTGAAGTTCCGTAGGATAGCTTAGCCAAGAGTCAAAGCTGGCTTGCTGCAATTACCCCACCACCTTCTTGAGAGTGAGCATGTATATTAGGTTCTGATGTAAGACTTGCTGAGTACCTTGTACTCATGTTTGCTTATTTATTGTTTTCAGACGACAACACTGCCCCCTCCGATGGGTTTTATGTAGACCTTGACGTCAACGAGTGACTAGCCACACAGGTGGTGATCCTGGCCATGGAGGGCCCTATGTAGATAGACAGGCTTCGAGAAGCCTTCTTTCTTTCTAGTGTCTGTACTCAGACCGGTTGCTTCCGCATGTGCTTGTATGATTGTATGACTTGAGTGTCGGTTCATGTGACCCCTATCTGTATGAACATGTTATGTATGGCTCCCTGGAGCCTTTTAAATAAAGTACTTGAGTTGTAGAGTTTTGTTGTGATGCCATGTTGTATGTACTCATATCGGGCATATTGTGTGTATGATTGAAATGCTTGGTATGAGTGGGATCCGACAATCTAGTTGTTTATCCTTGGCAGCCTTTCTTATGGGGAAATGTAGTCTAGTGTTCCTCGAGCCATAGTAGTCCGCTACAGCCCGGTTCACCGGAGTCCTGCTAGCCCAGCACTACTGTTCAGGACACTTGACTGGCCGGCATGTGTTTCACTTTGTTCCTATGTCTGTCCCTTCGAGGATATGTCACACGGTGACTTCCAGAGTCCTGCCTAGCCTGCTATAGCCCGGGTCCCCCAGAGTCCTGTTAGCCCAGTGCTACAGCTCGGAATCACTCGCTGATGACCGACATGCTCGATGTGATTCATGTATGCCTGTCTCCATAGGTCTGTGCCGCTTTGGGTTCACGACTAGCCATGTCGGCCCGGGTTCTCTGTCATATGGATGCTAGCGACACTATCATATACGTGAGCCAAAAGGCGCAAACGGTCCCGGGCCATGGTAAGGCGACACCCGTGGGATACCGTGCGTGAGGCCGCAAAGTGATATGAGGTGTTACCGGCTAGATCGATGTGACTTGGAATCGGGGTGCTGACAGGCCAGGCCCTGCGGCAACGGCAGCCTCACACTGCAACCGAACCAGTGAACCCTTGTACTCCTCTCCGCGCGGTCTTCCACTGCAGCGTCTTCCCCGGCTCCCGGTCGTCCCCTTCCTAGGCCTTGTCGTCGTCCACCTGTGACGCCCCCGATTCAATCGTACACTAATCATGCATGCAAACGTGTACGATCAAGATCAGGGACTCACGGAAAGATATCACAACACAACTCTAAAAACATAAATAAGTCATACAAGCATCATAATACAAGCCAGGGGCCTCGAGGGCTCGAATACAAGTGCTCGATCATAGACGAGTCAGCGGAAGCAACAATATCTGAGTACAGACATAAGTTAAACAAGTTTGCCTTAAGAAGGCTAGCACAAACTGGGATACAGATCAAAAGAGGCGCAGGCCTCCTGCCTGGGATCCTCCTAAACTACTCCTGGTCGTCGTCAGCGGGCTGCACGTAGTAGTAGGCACCTCCGGGGTAGTAGTCGTCGTCGACGGTGGCGTCTGGCTCCAGGGCTCCAGCATCTGGTTGCGACAACCAGGTAGAAGGGAAAGGGGGAAAAGAGGGAGAAAAGCAACCGTGAGTACTCATCCAAAGTACTCGCAAGCAAGGAGCTACACTACATATGCATGGGGATATGTGTAAAGGGCCATATAGGTGGACTGAACTGCAGAATGCCAGAATAAGAGGGGGATAGCTAGTCCTATCGAAGACTACGCTTCTGGCAGCCTCCGTCTTGCAGCATGTAGAAGAGAGTAGATTGAAGTCCTCCAAGTAGCATCTCCAAGTAGAATCTCCAAATAGCAACTCCAAGTAGCATCTCCAGTAGCATCGCATAGCATAACCCTACCCGGCGATCCTCCCCTCGTCGCCCTGTGGAAAAGCGATCACCGGGTTGTCTGTGGAACTTGGAAGGGTGTGTTTTATTAAGTATCCGGTTCTAGTTGTCATAAGGTCAAGGTACAACTCCAAGTCGTCCTGTTACCGAAGATCACGACTATTCGAATAGATTAACTTCCCTGCAGGGGTGCACCACATAACCCAACACGCTTGATCCCATTTGGCCGGACACACTTTCCTGGGTCATGCCCGGCCTCGGAAGATCAACACGTCGCAGCCCCACCTAGGAAAAATAGAGAGGCCAGCACGCCGGTCTAAACCTAAGCGCACAGGGGTCTGGGCCCATCGTCCTGAGCACACCTGCACGTTGCGTGGGCGGCCGGAAGCAGACATAGCCTAGCAGGCGTTCCAGTCCAATCCGGCGCGCGCCGCTCCGTCGCTGACGTCTGAAGTGCTTCGGCTGATACCACGACGTCGGGATACCCATAACTACTCCCACGTAGATGGTTAGTGCGTATAGGCCAGTAGCCAGACTCAGATCAAATACCAAGATCTCATTAAGCGTGTTAAGTAACCGCGAATGCCGAACAAGGCCAGGCCCACCTGTCTCCTAAGTGGTCTCAACCTGCCCTATCACTCCGCCACAAAGTAACAGTCGGGGGCCGTCGGGAACTCAGGCCCACCACTACCTGGATGGAGCCACCTGTCCTTTCAGCCCCCTCGTCAGAATCACTTGCGGGTACTCAATGAGCTGACCCGACTTTAGTCACCATCTGTATAGTATGTATGTATGTATAGTATATACCCGTGATCACCTCGCAAGTGATCACGACCCGATAGTATAGCAAGGCAGACTGACAAGAATGTAGGGCCAATGATGATAAACTAGCATCCTATACTAAGCATTTAGGATTGCAGGTAAGGTATCAACAGATGTAGCGACAATGTCAGGCTATGCATCAGAATAGGATTAACGAAAGCAGTAACATGCTACACTACTCTAATGCAAGCAGTATAGAGGAGAATAGGCGATATCTGGTGATCAAGGGGGGGGGGCTTGCCTGGTTGCTCTGGCAAGAGAGAGGGGTCGTCAACAACGTAGTCGATCGGGGCACCTAGCAGCGGCGCCGGTCTCGGTGTCTACCGGAAAGAAGTAACGGAGGGGAAACACAATAAATAACAGAGCAATCAAAGCATCACAAACCGTAACATGGCAATACGCGGTGCTAGAGGTGACCTAACGCAGTAGGAGGTGATACCGGTGAAGGGGGGAAACATCCGGAAAAGTATCCCCGGTGTTTCGCGTTTTCGGGCAAAGGAGCCAGAGGGGGAAAGTTGCGAGTTCGATAGGTTAGGGGTGTGTGGCGGACGAACGGGCTGCGTATCCAGAATCGTCTCGTCGTTCTGAGCCACTTTCATGTACAAAGTTTTTCCATCCGAGCTACGGTTTATTTTATATTAATTTTAAAAGATTTAATTCATTTTTAGGATTTATTTAATTATTTAAATTCAACATTATCCAGAATAGTGCATGTTGACGTCATCATGACATCAGCATGACGTCAGCAGTCAATAGAGAGTTGACTGGTCAACTGACGTGTGGGTCCCGTTCGTCATTCACTGATTAGTCTAATTAGGGTTTAATTAAACTATTTACTTAATTAGATTAATTAAACAAGATTAATTAACTCAATTAATTCATTATTTTAATTATTAATTAATCAATTATTCATATATTTATTTATATTTCATTAAAAAAACGTTTTGGAGTGGGGCCCCATTGTCATAGGGCCACTCGGCCTTAGCGGGTTCGGGTGCTGCGGTTGCCGCGGGTGCGAGCGCAAGAGCGATGACGGGCAGGTGCCCGTTAACGGGCGAACCCGGGCGGCCGCTGCGGGCGCGCGTGCCAGCGCCGGCGAGGCGGGCTGGGCGCCGGCTGCAGGTGAGAGGGGAGGCAGGCCATGGCAGGGCAGGGAGCTAGCGGCAGAGGGCAGCGGGGAGGCGCGGGCGAGCACACGACGATGCGGGGAACAAGGGGCGTGCGCGGGCACAGGAGGGAGGGCGCGTGCTGCCTGGAGCGCGAGCTCCGGCACACGGCCGCGGGGATGCGGGCGATGGCCACGATGGGGAGCACGAGCGGCACGACGAGCAAGACGCGGTGACTACGGCGACGGGCTAGGGACGCACGTGCGAGGGAGACAGAGAGGAGAGGGGAGTTTCGCTCACCCCCGATGCAGGGGTTCGCCGGCGAGGCTCGACGGAGTCCGCCGGGGAGGAGGTCGGGGAGGCGAGCATCGACGGTAGGCGGCGGGGCGTCCATCCAGCGGCAAGGTGGTGGGGCGTCCATCCAGAGGCGTGGTCGCGGGGCGTCGGAGCCGGCGAGGAAGAGTCGGGGACGGGCAGTCCGGCGGGGAGATCGGGTCGATCTCGATCTGGATCA
>NC_041392.1:287924305-287932325 GCF_002162155.2 Triticum dicoccoides | reverse complement strand
AACGAGCGAGAGAGAGAGTGGGGGTCGTGGGGTAGTGGGGGGAGAGGGGCTAGGGTTTCTGGCGCCCGAGGGGATTAGTAGCGGGCGCGGTTGGGCCGGCCTGGCGGCCCTGTAGCCTGCTGGGCCGGGGCCCAGCTCAGGGGGGGGGGGTCTTTGTCTCTTTTATTTTTTTGTTGTTTATTTTCTCTTTTCTTTTATTTATTATTTTAGTTCTTATTTGTTTTATTCTAGTTTCCAAAAATACAAAAGTGGCACCTAAAATAGTGTTACAATTCATGCCACTGCCACAAACCGTTTAGCACTGAAATAAAAATAGTTTTAAATTGTTTATTGTTTTAAAGCATTTGAATAATTGCTTTGCTGCTGTTTTATTCACCTCATATTATTTAAACATTTTATAAAGGTGTGGTTTCTCCACCATAATTATCTATGCAATATTTGGTTCACTCCGAACATTTTAGTTTTAATATTTGAAAACGTCTATTGTCTGCTTGATTTTGAATTAGAATTTGAATCGGTTCCGAACTAACACGAGATTAGTGACAGTAATCGAAGTGACGTGGCATCATTAACAAAGAACTACTGTAGCTTAAATATCCGGGCGTCACAATTCTCCTCCACTACAAGAAATCTCGTCCCGAGATTTAAGAGGGGAGGTAAGGGCAAAGGGATTTTGTTGCGAAATTCTAACAGATCTTCTCGAAGAAGTTAATCCCTTTCGCTGGTGTCTTCAATCCTTTATTCCGATGCATCATGATAAACTTGTCATCATTTCTTCGGGAACTCCATCGTACTTACGAAAAGATAAGGGGCAGCTCACTACGACATAATGCTTTTGAGGGAAACGATCTGGGGTTAACCCGTGAAATAGTATAAGATTATCTCTCGAGTTGAACATATGAAATACCTCGAGAGTAAGGTACGAAGGTACCATAATAGGCTCCAAGCGGATAGGTAGTTGCTCGAAGCCTGAACCAGAGTGAGAAAGGGGTTCAGAGTAGTGAGAGTAAGTATTGCGTCTGATACCAGAATAGATCAATAGGACAGTGGCCCGTGGATTACATACGAGTCCACGCGCGAGGAATAACCTTGGGAATAGGGGGTGTACAGGACAGTCAGGTTTTGATCCTGTGGAACTGTGGGTTATGGGCCCACGATGTGTGTTTTTTTTAATAGGAGCAGTGACACCTTTCACGGCCATGATAGCAAGGCATGTCAGAGAGTACCATGTCAGTTATGTCGGCATCAACGTTGGTACCAAGGGCGAGGGACGAAGAGAACCACTTTCCTGCTCGTTGAATGAGGCGGACCAATAGGTAAGGTTCTCGTCCATCGGTGGCTACCGGAATGTTATCAACAATAGTAACAGGGTCTTACTGACAGAGTTGTACCTCGAGGTGTTTGCACAAGCAGTGGATTTTTACTGCTTAGATCATATAGATCACAAGAATGTCAAACACAACAATGGAAAGGAAAATATGAATATCAGATTAAACAGAACAATGGAAAGGGAAATGTGTTAAAACACATAATTCAGGGGTATATCCTTCCCAAGGACAAGCAGAGCAAGATATCCATGACAGGATATAAAGTAGACAACCATTTAGGTAAGGGGGGAGGAATCTCATGATATTACCCATACAACGGTGTTAGGATAAATGATAAACAAAATTTAGCATCGTGCTTCAAATGTTCCTGTTGAAAATCGGAGTACCATTGACATGCTTCGAGGTAGCATTGACATGGTCTTCAGGTGAAGATCAAACTTTGGAAACACGAAGGATCCATCAGGAATAACTTGTAGAATAAGTCTTACAATTTCCCTATGGATGAACGGATAACCTTGCTGAAAAGGAATCTATAATGATAGGTCCTCCAGCCAGGGGGGGAGGTGCTAGGCATGACATCATGTTACCAGGTCATCAAAGGGCCAACAACATAACTCTTGGAAAGTTGTCCCAACCATCATATCTGACCGAGATTCAGATCTGATTGGTGTAATGATACCTCAGACTCAGGATGTCCGAGAATAAAAGGTGCAACACAAATAGACGAAATGACATTTCAGGATTCTCAGGAAATGAACTATGAAGTGACTTCCGTTAACAAGAGTTCATCATTAACCCAAGGAGAGGACAAGGAGGTGTCTGGTGAACTCAACGGCAATTCACCGAGATTCCCAAAAGATGGATTTCCACCATTAAGTGAACAAGGAGATAACATTTGTCAGATCAAATGGTAAAGTGATGTATGCTCGAGGAAAACATACACAATTAAACATTGGTTGAAAGGTGCACCCGAAATATGGGTTGGGTTGCACGACCAATGTCAGAATGGTGATTCAATAGTCAATAGCCTAAGAATGAACTTTCGATCATTAACTTCAAAAAAAATAGGGTTGCTAGAAGGAAAGAATTCAAACAACACCGTTCACTTGTTGGAATTAACACGGGGACCAAGAAAGAATGGTGATGGTGAGAAGTATTTCTATGTCAAGAATTCTCAAGAGGTGGAACAAATCTCAGAATATTCTTGACATAAAGGATGGTAATACTCCAAGGTAAAGAAGAACAATTGCTGGATAGCAAGGAACTCAAGGTATAACACCAAACATGAACAAGCTTGTGTTGGTGGGAGGGCAATAAAGTGGTCGACGATAATACAATTCATCGAGGGAAAGGATGGTATTTCTCATCATGAATTCAATTGATATCCTGGATGAGCTCAGAATGTTGATGATCACGACAACTTTGTCGTGAGAGTTCATGAAGATGTAATCGATCGGCGACGGCATCAAGTCAAAGTGATGATGAAGTGAAAGGTTATTGGAACCAAGGGTACGACACAAACTCAAAACCAAGCTTGTTGTTCAAGGCGAAATGATATGACGATGAGGATCGACGTAAGGTTAGTTCATCGTCGAAATTTGGTGCTCCGAGAATAAGGACCAGGTAGCACAGTTAGAATCGGCACGACAATGATATAGCCAAACAGGCTAGGAATGGCGTGATCGGGTACAAACTCGTACTTATAGAAGCTTACTGAAGAGTTGTTGAACCGAAGAGCGGACTCGGTTCAGTTATCGGTGTCTTTGAGTGTTCAATAACTCAGAGCCCGCGAAAAATTGTAATCGGTGAGTATGTAGTACTTGATGAAGAACTCATAAGAAATTATGCAGTTCCAAGATAATCTCGAGATACCAGGTGGTAATACTCGACGACAGATCAAACTAGAAGTTGAACTGGGGTATTGCTCTATAGAAGACAAGTGCTTAAACTTGCACAGGACATGATATTTAAAGGAGAACATGGTCAGAACCACGATTGCAAAAAGGCCAAATCTCAGATATAAGATGAACTTATACCAAGGGAATAATTGATTTTAAAAGAAGCTTCGATGAGAAGATGTACATCGTGTCCATGGGCATGAACGCAAAGTTCAAGGTCGACTCCCACTTCTCCAATGCACAACCTTTCATTCACTTCTCGCGCTCAATGAAGTTGTAGTTTTGAAATTTTCTCTGGCAAAATACCAGAAGAGTACGACTCGTGAAAACTTTCGAGTTCACACCTATTAAGGAAGGCATAGGTTCAACCCATTGGGGCATCTTAGAATCATATACCAAATCTTCAGAAGTAATTAACTCAAGCTCAAAGGCAGAGCATGGTTGAGAAAGCAGAGGATACAATTTACCAAAGGCATTATGTATCAGAGGAAAGGCTCACAAGGTTATTGAATATGAAGGGCGTTGTCAGATAAAATCCAACAAAGGATCTGGTGGTCCACAAGGGATCTGACGTGAGCATCGGTACTCAAATAGAGGAAGAAGATTGCAAGGAGATCAGATTATAGAAACAACTGACTAACTCAATTGTCAAATGCAAAGGAATTATGATTTCCAAATCAAGGGATCAGAAGCAATGCTCTGAGTAGGGATGGATAAGTTGAATAGCCTTAGGGTACAATCAATGACAATTGGATTGGTCGAGAACCAATTCCAGTTAAAAGAATGGCAGCTTAGCCAGAGAAGTAATTTATAAGGATCAATGATGATTGCGTGCATTCGCAAACATATTGAGTCAACAGACTCAAAATGATAATGACAAGGAATTTCATTAAGACTACGAGACTTATGGGATTAACCATAATGCGAGCAAACAAGAATTTCAAGAGCCAAAGGCTCCAGAGGATTTTCGGAAGATCGAATAGTATTTTGAAGACTTTTTTGAAACTCATGAACAACTGGGGATGAGCGGATACTTGAAAAGTGCGGCGATTTATTTGAAGGGGTATTCATGTGGCAAAGAACTGCTAGGCAGTAGGCACGAAGTATTCTCGGAACAATAGAGAAAACTTCGGGTAGCTTGTAATAACAAGAACAATGGGGAATGATCGTAAGAATGGCAATTGTAAGTAGTTATCCATAAGGATTTATCGGTGGTCGGGAATAGCAAAAGTGATGGGCACAAAGTCTCGAGAGAATATCAAAGAGTATCTCCGAAGTCTTCTGGTGCAGTCGGTGACCATCTGGACTGAAGGGGCTCTCCGGGAGAAAGTATTTTCGAGAACCTAAAGTTAGTTTTTAGTGAAAATCATTTAACCCGAATAGAAGAGGGTTCAAAATCCCAGAGTAAAGGTCGAGGAATAAAAGATCCTAATACCTCCCGATGGCGACGTGGGCCCATGGGCCACACAGCCATGTTAGTAAAAGTTTTTCAACGACTAGACTCGACTTCGGCCAAGGAGTTGGAAAGGGGGATTCCTACAGGCAGCTGGCTCTGATACCAACTTGTGACGCCCCCGATTCAATCGTACACTAATCATGCATGCAAACGTGTACGATCAAGATCAGGGACTCACGGAAAGATATCACAACACAACTCTAAAAACATAAATAAGTCATACAAGCATCATAATACAAGCCAGGGGCCTCGAGGGCTCGAATACAAGTGCTCGATCATAGACGAGTCAGCGGAAGCAACAATATCTGAGTACAGACATAAGTTAAACAAGTTTGCCTTAAGAAGGCTAGCACAAACTGGGATACAGATCGAAAGAGGCGCAGGCCTCCTGCCTGGGATCCTCCTAAACTACTCCTGGTCGTCGTCAGCGGGCTGCACGTAGTAGTAGGCACCTCCGGGGTAGTAGTCGTCGTCGACGGTGGCGTCTGGCTCCAGGGCTCCAGCATCTGGTTGCGACAACCAGGTAGAAGGGAAAGGGGGAAAAGAGGGAGAAAAGCAACCGTGAGTACTCATCCAAAGTACTCGCAAGCAAGGAGCTACACTACATATGCATGGGGATATGTGTAAAGGGCCATATAGGTGGACTGAACTGCAGAATGCCAGAATAAGAGGGGGATAGCTAGTCCTATCGAAGACTACACTTCTGGCAGCCTCCGTCTTGCAGCATGTAGAAGAGAGTAGATTGAAGTCCTCCAAGTAGCATCTCCAAGTAGAATCTCCAAATAGCAACTCCAAGTAGCATCTCCAGTAGCATCGCATAGCATAACCCTACCCGGCGATCCTCCCCTCGTCGCCCTGTGGAAAAGCGATCACCGGGTTGTCTGTGGAACTTGGAAGGGTGTGTTTTATTAAGTATCCGGTTCTAGTTGTCATAAGGTCAAGGTACAACTCCAAGTCGTCCTGTTACCGAAGATCATGACTATTCGAATAGATTAACTTCCCTGTAGGGGTGCACCACATAACCCAACACGCTTGATCCCATTTGGCCGGACACACTTTCCTGGGTCATGCCCGGCCTCGGAAGATCAACACGTCGCAGCCCCACCTAGGCAAAACAGAGAGGCCAGCACGCCGGTCTAAACCTAAGCGCACAGGGGTCTGGGCCCATCGCCCTGAGCACACCTGCACGTTGCATGGGCGACCGGAAGCAGACCTAGCCTAGCAGGCGTTCCAGTCCAATCCGGCGTGCGCCGCTCCGTCGCTGACGTCTGAAGTGCTTCGGCTGATACCACGACGTCGGGATACCCATAACTACTCCCACGTAGATGGTTAGTGCGTATAGGCCAGTAGCCAGACTCAGATCAAATACCAAGATCTCGTTAAGCGTGTTAAGTAACCGCGAATGCCGAACAAGGCCAGGCCCACCTGTCTCCTAGGTGGTCTCAACCTGCCCTATCGCTCTGCCACAAAGTAACAGTCGGGGGCCGTCGGGAACTCAGACCCACCACTACCTGGATGGAGCCACCTGTCCTTTCAGCCCCCTCGTCAGAATCACTTGCGGGTACTCAATGAGCTGACCTGACTTTAGTCACCATCTGTATAGTATGTATGTATGTATAGTATATACCCGTGATCACCTCCCAAGTGATCACGGCCCGATAGTATAGCAAGGCAGACTGACAAGAATGTAGGGCCAATGATGATAAACTAGCATCCTATACTAAGCATTTAGGATTTCAGGTAAGGTATCAACAGATGTAGCGACAATGTCAGGCTATGCATCAGAATAGGATTAACGAAAGCAGTAACATGCTACACTACTCTAATGCAAGCAGTATAGAGGAGAATAGGCGATATCTGGTGATCAAGGGGGGGGGCTTGCCTGGTTGCTCTGGCAAGAGAGAGGGGTCGTCAACAACGTAGTCGATCAGGGCACCCAGCAGCGGCGCCGGTCTCGGTGTCTACCGGAAAGAAGTAACGGAGGGGGAACACAATAAATAACAGAGCAATCAAAGCATCAAAAACCGTAACATGGCAATACGCGGTGCTAGAGGTGACCTAACGCAGTAGGAGGTGATACCGGTGAAGGGGGGAAACATCCGGGAAAGTATCCCCGGTGTTTCGCGTTTTCGGGCAAAGGAGCCAGAGGGGGAAAGTTGCGAGTTCGATAGGTTAGGGGTGTGTGGCGGACGAACGGGCTGCGTATCCAGAATCGTCTCGTCGTTCTGAGCCACTTTCATGTACAAAGTTTTTCCATCCGAGCTACGGTTTATTTTATATTAATTTTAAAAGATTTAATTCATTTTTAGGATTTATTTAATTATTTAAATTCAACATTATCCAGAATAGTGCATGCTGACGTCATCATGACGTCAGCATGACGTCAGCAGTCAACAGAGAGTTGACTGGTCAACTGACGTGTGGGTCCCGTTCGTCATTCACTGATTAGTCTAATTAGGGTTTAATTAAACTATTTACTTAATTAGATTAATTAAACAAGATTAATTAACTCAATTAATTCATTATTTTAATTATTAATTAATCAATTATTCATATATTTATTTATATTTCATTAAAAAAACGTTTTGGAGTGGGGCCCCATTGTCATAGGGCCACTGGGCCTTAGCGGGTTCGGGTGCTGCGGTTGCCGCGGGTGCGAGCGCAAGAGCGACGACGGGCAGGTGCCCGTTAACGGGCGAACCCGGGCGGCCGCTGCGGGCGCGCGTGCCAGCACCGGCGAGGCGGGCTGGGCGCCGGCTGCAGGTGAGAGGGGAGGCAGGCCATGGCAGGGCAGGGAGCTAGCGGCAGAGGGCAGCGGGGAGGCGCGGGCGAGCACACGACGATGCGGGGAACAAGGGGCGTGCGCGGGCACAGGAGGGAGGGCGCGTGCTGCCTGGAGCGCGAGCTCCGGCACACGGCCGCGGGGATGCGGGCGATGGCCACGATGGGGAGCACGAGCGGCACGACGAGCAAGACGCGGTGACTACGGCGACGGGCTAGGGACGCACGTGCGAGGGAGACAGAGAGGAGAGGGGAGTTTCGCTCACCCCCGATGCAGGGGTTCGCCGGCGAGGCTCGACGGAGTCCGCTGGGGAGGAGGTCGGGGAGGCGAGCGTCGACGGTAGGCGGCGGGGCGTCCATCCAGCGGCGAGGTGGCGGGGCGTCCATCCAGAGGCGTGGTCGCGGGGCGTCGGAGCCGGCGAGGGAGAGTTGGGGACGGGCAGTCCGACGGGGAGGTACGGCAAACGGGAGGGAGGGCGCCGGGCGGCGTCGGGCAGCGCCAGGCGGGGAGATCGGGTTGATCTCGATCTGGATCACGGGAGGGGAGAGGAACGAGC